>NC_140971.1:34056874-34161874 GCF_056783735.1 Eptatretus burgeri
GTGGACGAGTTATAACAAAACTAAGTCGATGAGTTGGTTAGGTGACTAGAACAAGCCGATTCGATTTTGGTTAAGGTCCGGGTTAAGATCCGACCTATCTGTGGCATACGTCTGTCTGTCTTGTGAATACTTCCCCTAATACAAGCTTGAAACTGTCTTGACTTATCCTGTCCTGCTTTGATTGCGACATCGCCTGTCTGAGGGCCATTGATCCATGGTCTTGGCCACTGATAGACGATAGGGTGCGGCATGTAATGCTGGCTCATTCAGCCAATTAACATTGGTTACGCAGCTGCCGGCAAGGTTCCCCATCCGCTTCAATCATCTCACCGGTATGGTAAACCGACCCTGGGCATGAAGATCCGGCCAGAGGTGAGTGTTGTAGATGGCATCCGTGGTCTTTTCATAAAACCTCAGACTCTCAAAGTATCTGAGAGCAGCAAGGTTCTTCAGTATCTATGGAAGTTGCTCTCAGGGTCGTAGGAGGCGAATACTGGAGGCATGGAACACTGGGCAAATGAGGTCTCCCCTGACAGAAGTAGCCTTACCACAGGCGTATGGTCCTCTCGTACACAAATACACCAGAGAGGCACCGATGGCAGGAGGAGGACAGAGAGACAGTGTGGGACATCACCAACACAGGGACCGAGGATAACACAAATGCAATGCACCTCTCTAACAGAAAAAAAAAAGGTGAAAAGGATCTTGTTCTAAAAAAAAAAAAGCGAAGTGAATGATTTAAAGAGCGTTAAAGTTAAAGTGAGTTCCACCTTTTCATCTCTCGTATTGATAAATGCAGGCAGTGTGCGTGTCCACAAACAAAGTGCAGATCTATGCCGATGATACTAAAATCTATGGTCCAGCAAACAACCGCAACAACTCTTCCTCCAGTCAGGATGACCTCTGGTCCCTTCAAAAGCTAAGACCCTTCATCTTGGGAAAAATACCGTCAATGAGCATGACACGATGAATGGAATTTGGTTTAGAAATGTCGTTAAAGAGAAACATCAAGGCATCACAACCAACGTGGAATTAGCATTCCACCACCATCATGTCTCCGCTACAGTCACAGAGAAGAACCAGACAGACACTTGGGCTGAGTTATAAAACATACCTTCACAACCTTAGATGAACTTGCATTGCTGCTGCTGTTCACGTCTCTGGTCTGACCCATCTTGGAGTACTGCAACTTGGCGCCGTATCCCAGATATGCAGAAACAAATGGGAGAAGATTCAGAAAAGGTCAACCAACTTAGTCCGTACCAAATGTCGTCTCCCTGACCAAGAGAGACTGAGACATCTGACTATGTACTCTTGAGGCTACAGATGCAGGTGAGGTGACGTGATACAGGTTTTCCGAATACAGGTACAAGGACTGTACCGCATCAATCCCCACCACTTCTTCACTCCAGCAACTACCAACTCCACCAGAAGTCATCCCATGAAGGTGTTCAAGCCCAGATGTAGGTTGCTTCTCAGAAGCACTTTCTTCAGTCAAAGAGTGATCCAGGACTGGAACAGCCTCCCAACTTCCCTGGAGGAATCCACATAAGATAACTTGGACAAAACTTGGAAAAGTTACATCTTCACCAAACGCAGGCTAACAGCATGCATTCCTTCATGGTTTAAAACCACGATGTACAATTTGATTATATCATCATCCGACGCAGTATCCCATTAGTTTGGGGTCAGCGGCTTTTACAACTCACCCAAGTCTTTCACGAACCTCCCCGGCCAAGTTTGACCTGAGACGAGAGCCAATTAGAACAGGAATGTGGAATTTAGACAGTGTGTCCATGATAACTCCCCCACTCTCCCAAAACCGCAAGGAGATATTTAATGTCTACCAGGTATTGCTCGCAGATGGGACATCCAACTCATTGGCCATCAGAGGGACGGTTGCTATGCAACGCGCTGCCCGCAAAGAACCAATCCGACAGTTCATAGTTGGTTCGCAATCGAACACGCACGTCAGTTCAAATTCGCGCGAGATACCTCAAATCTGTCCTGCCAGTTTGATAGATTCTAAGAGTAGGTCAGCTGTCGCTGACACCATGACCGAATGTCAAATTCCTGCCCTGACCTACAGGGGGCATTGCATCAGCGGCACAGGAGCTGTTCGAGCAACGATGCACACCTGCGGCCACTTCGGATGACATGATAGTGATGAACTCAAGAGATATAGCAATGCACATAAAGGATCATCACAGACATAGGAATAGATATAAAGGATTAAGGCACACAGGGTTTTCACAGAGGGTTTGAACACAGGCCCATCAGGTATGTAGGTCTCAGTGAGCGGTTGTTCGAGATGCACATCACATCAAATTGACCTAGGTCTATAATTCACAACCTATAGATACACAGTGTCAGTAACAACAAACAAAAAAAAATATCCCATGACACAGGACAGGTTTGCTGAAATTTTGCAGGTGTTGCTGATACGTATATTGCTTTGCCAACGCCGCTCTACCCACCAAACCAGTTTGAAACTTTGGGCCACGGCCCAGCAGGGGCTTTTAACTCACGTTCGTTGGTTCTTGGCTTACTCTGGGAGGGGACAGAGTTCACCAATAAACTCCCTGCTCCATCAGGTGATAGCAGCAGCGCTTGCGGATGGCGTTGAGGGCTGAAGCACTCATGTATAGGTCATCGTTGTCACGCTCTAAATCAATGGATTCTGGGATTTATGTGGCTGGCCCGGAGAACCGAGGTCAGGCAAGACCCACAGTGCAATCACTTCAGCCAACGCAGAGCTTCTATGCTCACCGGGCCAGTGGACATATTCACAATAATGTCTTCATTCAGGGTCTCCAACCAAGCAGACGTGTGATCACAGGGTCGCATAGACCTACTCCGAGGAGACGCTTAAGCGACAACAGTGATTCCTTTCATGGAGCAACACCTCTGGTGAGTGAAAATATTGCTTTTGTAAATCTGACTTCAACTTGTGGGCTGGCAAGATTTTCCAGGACGCACACTCGACTCGAAACCCGACTAGCCTGGGTTCTAATCCCGACCCAGCTACAAACTGCCATCCTGGTGTCTTGCAGGGTGAGGCATCAATGCGGGTGCCATTCCTCGGAGAGACGTTAAACTGAAAACCCCGTCTGCCGGCATTGCGGTGGAAGTTAAATATCCCACTGTGTACTTCGCAAAGTGTAGGTGTGCTATTGCTGGCATCCTGAACAAATTTCAAATTCCGACTCAAACTTACAGGGGGCACTGCATCAGTGGCACAGCTGCACCCACAGCCAATGATTCTACTCGCAGCCATGTGCTGCATACGAACGAGTGAACCTCAACATGCGTCCAATGTAAAGCTCTGCCAAGTGGCACACCGATGAGTTATTAGCAAAAATGAATACAGGTACACTGACTGTACAGTGAAACCACGATGACCAGCAAGTAAATAACACCATGGACGTGCTGGATATCAATCACCAGAGCTGTCTGTTAAACAGTCTCCCATGTGAAGGCAGGTCAACTTAGCATGACGATTGGTAAAGCCATTTGATATGGCTCTGTTAAACTAATCCACGTGAACACTAGTTGTCAAAGTATTACGAGGGGAAGCATTGATGGCTCTGTTAAACCAATCCACATGAACACTAGTTGTTGAGGTATTACTAGGGGAGGAATTGATGGCTCTGTTAAACCTATCCAAATGAACACTAATTGTTGAGGTATTACTAGGGGAGGAATTGATGGCTCTGTTAAACCAATCCACATGAACACTAGTTGTCAAAGTATTACGAGGGGAAGCATTGATGGCTCTGTTAAACCAATCCACATGAACACTAGTTGTCAAGGTATTACCAGGGGAGGCATTGATGGCTCTTTTAAACCTATCCAAATGAACACTAGTTGTTGAGGTATTACTAGGGGAGGCATTGATGGCTCTGTTAAACCAATCCACATGAACACTAGTTGTCAAGGTATTACCAGGGGAGGCATTGATGGCTCTGTTAAACTTATCCAAATGAACACTAGTTGTTGAGGTATTACTAGGGGAGGCACTGATGGCTCTGTTAAACCTATCCAAATGAACACTAGTTGTCAAGGTATTACCAGGGGAGGCATTGATGGCTCTGTTAAACCTATCCAAATGAACACTAGTTGTTGAGGTATTACTTGGGGAGGAACTGATGGCTCTGTTAAACCTATCCAAATGAACACTAGTTGTTGAGGTATTACTTGGGGAGGAACTGATGGCTCTGTTAAACCTATCCAAATGAACACTAGTTGTTGAGGTATTACTTGGGGAGGCATTTATGGCTCTGTTAAACCTATCCAAATGAACACTAGTTGTTGAGGTATTACTAGGGGAGGAATTGATGGCTCTGTTAAACCTATCCAAATGAACACTAGTTGGTGAGGTATTACTAGGGGAGGAATTAATGGCTCTGTTAAACCTATCCAAATGAACACTAGTTGTTGAGGTATTACTAGGGGAGGAATTGATGGCTCTGTTAAACCTATCCAAATGAATACTAGTTGTTGAGGTATTACTATGGGAGGCATTGATGGCTCTGTTAAACCTATCCAAATGAACACTAGTTGTTGAGGTATTACTAGGGGAGGCATTGATGGCTCTGTTAAACCTATCCAAATGAACACTAGTTGTTGAGGTATTACGAGAGGAGGAATTAATGGCTCTGTTAAACCTATCCAAATGAACACTAGTTGTTGAGGTATTACTAGGGGAGGCATTGATGGCTCTGTTAAACCTATCCAAATGAACACTAGTTGTTGAGGTATTACTAGGGGAGGAATTGATGGCTCTGTTAAACCTATCCAAATGAACACTAGTTGTTGAGGTATTACTTGGGGAGGCATTGATGGCTCTGTTAAACCTATCCAAATGAACACTAGTTGTTGAGGTATTACTAGGGGAGGAATTGATGGCTCTGTTAAACCTATCCAAATGAATACTAGTTGTTGAAGTATTACTAGGGGAGGAATTAATGGCTCTGTTAAACCTATCCAAATGAACACTAGTTGTTGAGGTATTACTAGGGGAGGATTTGATGGCTCTGTTAAACCTATCCAAATGAACACTAGTTGTTGAGGTATTACTAGGGGAGGAATTGATGGCTCTGTTAAACCTATCCAAATGAATACTAGTTGTTGAGGTATTACTAGGGGAGGCATTGATGGCTCTGTTAAACCTATCCAAATGAACACTAGTTGTTGAGGTATTACTAGGGGAGGAATTGATGGCTCTGTTAAACCTATCCAAATGAACACTAGTTGTTGAGGTATTACTTGGGGAGGCATTGATGGCTCTGTTAAACCTATCCAAATGAACACTAGTTGTTGAGGTATTACTAGGGGAGTAATTGATGGCTCTGTTAAACCTATCCAAATGAACACTAGTTGTTGAGGTATTACTAGGGGAGGAATTGATGGCTCTGTTAAACCTATCCAAATGAACACTAGTTGTTGAGGTATTACTAGGGGAGGCATTGATGGCTCTGTTAAACCTATCCAAATGAACACTAGTTGTTGAGGTATTACTAGGGGAGGAATTGATGGCTCTGTTAAACCTATCCAAATGAACACTAGTTGTTGAGGTATTACTTGGGGAGGCATTGATGGCTCTGTTAAACCTATCCAAATGAACACTAGTTGTTGAGGTATTACTAGGGGAGGAATTGATGGCTCTGTTAAACCTATCCAAATGAACACTAGTTGTTGAGGTATTACTAGGGGAGGAATTGATGGCTCTGTTAAATGTTCTCCATCTGAAAACAAGTCCTTTTAAAACTTTTTTTTAACTTACTCTATCAATCGTTCTCAATATGAAAACAAACTACAGCTAACTGGGTTATAATAAGTTTATAAGGGCTTGTTACATTCTCAGTGTGAAAATTAGTTACCTGGAGTGTGGAGAGACTAACCTTTCAGGTTGGAGAGAAAGGGTGGAGATGCTGGAGAGGTTAAAAAATAAAAAATAAAAAAACAGCTGGAGGGAAGGTGGAGAGGCTGCAAAAAAATGAGGAACTGCAACTGATTGGTGAGGGCAAGCAGATAAAATAATTACAGCATGGGTTTCTATACGATTTAAATATAGATATATATATATATATATATATATATATATATATATATATATATATATATATATTCTATACCAGTAGACTTTTCCATTTCTTCCAATTGATATACATTCATTCATCTAGCATGTCACATTGTGATGTAGCTGCAGTTATGACTCACTCCTCCAAGCCACTCTGTCAGGTGACAGATCTGTGGGTTTGAGTAGTTGCTTGATGGTATCTTTCCAACATGTGTGGGGGGGGCACATGCTTGAGTGTTTACAGTGTTGTGGTGATAGGGAGATTAGAGGGGAGATTGATGGATCACTCTCAGGATGTCATCAGAGATGTCCATATAGCATCACAGTTGTGCTCGATGGATCGAGGTGGCTAGGTCAGTGTGCTTGGCTTTCCGTTTGACTTGAACATTGGTGATGTGGTCCTGTCATCGGAAGCAAATGATCCACCACACAGCTTTCATGTCAAATGCAGTCATTAATTGAGTGTTCCCTAGTCTGATTTGTTAGACATTTGGTGATGGGGGCTCTTTAGATGGTGAAGAGTGATGTCATTGTAGATCAGCAATATCAAACTGTCTCCTTAATTCTGGCATGGAGCTGCCCAAAGAAGATGCAAGAGCCAAGGTACTCAAACTCTGAGACTGTATTATTCATGTTAATGGGAGTGGGGGAGTGGGGGAGTGGGGGGCATCCTCTTGACACAAACATTGGAGTTTAGTCTTCATCCAGCTGACTTGAAGACCTACTATGGATGAGTGGTGGTTGAAATCCTGGAGTGTAGAAGTAAAGGTGTCTGCAGACACAACAAGGTAGACCACATTATCTGTAAAATCGAGGTCAGTATAAGTGAGGTTAAAGCCTTGACTCCACAGTTATGGCCACTTCTATGAAACATTGATGTCCACAGCTGGGAGGAAGAGGGTTGGAGAAAGTACTCCTCCATGGAACCCAAAGTGATCAGAGAGTTCGGTTCCCAGACAGACGCAGCTCTCTCTTTGTATGCAGTGCTTGGGTGAGGTTTATAAACTTCGGAGGGACTTCTGAACCTTGGAGGAGGACCCAAAGGCATTGCCTGGTCAGGGAGTCAAATGCCTTCTTCATGTCAATGTAGGTTGCAAACATTGGTCCTTTGAATTCTTTGGCCTTTTCTGCAATTTGCCAGAATGTGAAAATCTGCTCCTTTGTTGAGTGCTAGGGGATTAATCCCACATTTAGGTGATGACATTTCTTGGCGAACTGGACTTTGGATCCGGTTGCGTTGTTCTCCTCCTCCTTTCCTTCTTTCCTTTATAAGGGATGAGGTCCGATATTTGAGTCATGTTCCAAAAATGACTTATGAGTGGTTAATTATTAATTAGTTATCTTAAAATGAATGTTAGCATAATTGTTTTGTAACCCCAGTTAGCATGAATGACCATGATCGGGTGTATAGGAAACTCCTTGTCACCCTAGCCTCTGTGTCTATCCCATTTTTCCTCTGTAATTAACACTGTCAATTGTTTGCTATTGTCATTTCTTACCTCCCCATGGGAGCTCGTCAAAATGACAGTTCCATGTGTGTGAACCCCACGAGTCCATGTGAGTAACTTGGAACCGGCACTGTTGATGTGGCGGAGCCACATGAGCAACTTCATTGCTGTGGGAGCTCGTGCATGACCACTGCAGGGTGAGGAGAAAGCCTCAAAGCAGGGGGGGAGGTTGAGTGGTGGTGTCTATACAAGCGAGCTGAGAGTCAGTGTCTGGAGTAGCCTGAGTCATTCAAGGAGAGGAATTTGGCAGAGTAAAGGGTGAGCGCCAGAGCCAGTGGAGTTCACCAGAGACCAGTCATCAGTGGTCGTCAAAGTGAGAGCCAGTACCAGAAGTGAGGTCAGTGCCGAGCTGAGTCCTGCATTCCTTCTGCAGCATGAGCCATTCCAGCTGCAGGATAAGTCATGAGGCCCTACTTGTGAACCCTTCACCACTTCAAAGGCTCCTCAAGGAAAGCTCCCCTCCACATTCACCAACATTTCTGTCTTACTCTTTTGTCTGTTCTGTGTCCCTGAACACTCTGTATGTGTGATAAGTTTAGTTTAATGTTTTGGCATTTCGACTGTTTCTGTCTGGTTGAGCACACTGGTAGGTTTTCATATTGGCATCTTTAAATATTGATTCTTTGCCATGTTGCCACCCTGGTTATTAGTCTTTAAACCTGTTGTAGATGCCATCCTGCCTGGTTACCATTGTGGATTTTGAGCTCCAGCATCAGCCACCGGAATAATCAAATTCCCCTTTAAACAATATGGAGGTTACATCGTCAGCAGTTGCTACAATCAGTCCATGATCCTTTGTCTTTCTAAAAGTATAGATATTGTTGCGGACCCGGGGTCGGGGGCAAATATGACGAGGGGTCAACTTCCTCAGGTTCCCTCCAGACTCTCCGGAATATCAGGCTGACGCACACGAATAACTTTGGGATGCGACGGGTCACTAATCGACTGCGAACACCAATTACTCGACCATGTAACTTAGGGTCCTCCGTCTAATTAATACCGTTTACCTAAAGGTCACATGATCTAATTACCAGGAAACACGCCCTCGGAACGCAGTTGCTCAAACCAGATCACCTTACCAGATCAGATGCAACCAAGCAGAACTGCCAAACATGTACCGGTTTGGAAACAGATCATTGGGGAATAATGTCCTGGCTGGGCCAATGGAAGAAAACAAGAAAACGAGCTGGGAACATTTCTATACAACACATTTATTTATAACCAAGCGAAGAAAAGTATGTTGTGCATTGAATGGGGTTTTATTTTATGTACAGCAGGGGATAGCAAGGAATTTGTGGGGTGCGGCAAAAGGCAAGCAATCTTACAAAAGAGGCACAGAGCAGGAGTATCCCGACTATCTCCTACAATCTTACTTAATCTAGGACAGGCGCCATCTCTCTCTCACTCACACACACACACACACACACACACACACACACACACACACACACACACACACACACACACACACACACACGGAAAGTTGGAGAGTCAAGAGAGAAAGAGAAAAGTGAGGTTGAGCGCCCTCCAAATACATGGCATGGTCAGCTTACCAACGTGTGCGAGGACGCTTAGGAAGGGGGTAGTTGGAAAGGTATTGGTGTCTACGGTGTGGGAGTGAGGAGGTTTGATGTAGGCGACGTGAGGGGTGTGATGTCATGCCAGAGGAAAATGGGATTGCGAGTCAGTAACGTTCTTCTTTGTGCATCCACAGAAAATTGGATCGAGGGGTGGATAGAGAGAGAGAGAGAGAGAGAGAGAGAGAGAGAGAGAGAGAGAGAGAGAGAGAGAGAGAGAGAGAGAGAGAGAGAGAGAGAGAGAGAGAGAGAGAGAGAGAGAGAGAGGAGAATAAATGTGTGAGAAGGAAGATCCCTAACCTAGACCGTGTAAAGGTCTGTATGTGTAGTGTGTACCTGTGTTGGATGCTCCGCCTGAGTGATCCCAACTCGTGATATGGTGCGTTATCTTCTGCTGATTTATTCGCTGGGGCTCATGGCAACGTGTGCTCCGCACTGGTCCGTCGCTAGGGTGGCGGGATGTCGACAGCACAGCAAGGAAGTCTCTAAAGACGGCAGTCGAACTTGGATCAGGATCTCGAAGAAGTTCTTCAGAAGAAGCATGCTCTAATGGCTCCGCGCTACCCCCTTTTATAAGCCCCAGGTGAAGGATGGGGTGAGGACTGGAAAACGACGTGCTGTGGCCCAAATCCTGCTCCTCTATTGGGCCACAGCGGCCCTAGCCATGCCCCACCAGGCTCCGGGACCGAAAACCGGCTCAGATGCCTACCAGCTTCGGCACGGCTCGGAGCTCCTGATTTAACAGGCGGCATGCTCCCCGAGCCGGCACTCCGGCCCTGAGCGTGCACCATGTAGTCTGTATGTCGGATGGCAGCGGACTTTCTCTGCCACCCACGAGCTCCTTCATGAGCCAAAATGCAAACAAGGGACCCGAAACAAACTCCCGGATCGCCCTTCCTACGATCCCACCTCATTGCCCCCAGTCTTGCCGTGGTCTGACAACTGGATGAGGGTTGCAACAATTCCGGACGATCACCTGGGACATTCCCGGTGAGATGCGGTGGAGCTGTTAGCGTCTGTTGTGTGGTCAAGCATATCACGGTGCCGAGGACAATTCGACACCGTGCGGTGCTCCTCGAAATAGAGTGGTGAATTGTGATGATGCAGAGGTACGAGGGGGTGCGGGAATATTTTTCCTGTGTGCGGGAGGCGTTTTTGTTCAAAGTGGTGAGATTTGGTGAGCGAGGTGTGGTGTAAGTTGAGGTGCCAGTTGGGAATTTGTGTGCAGGTTTGAATGAAATAATGGCGTGCAAATTTCCATGGCAGGCTGTCTTGTGTGCAATGGGGATGGGGATGATCTGAGCCATGGGAGGCATCGTGGTGTGCTTTTAAACAATTTCCCATTGAATGGCATGTATGCTTGTCGTACTATAGATAAAAGGAAAGGGTTAGAGTCGGGGTCAGAGTATGAATCAGAGGTATTTACTCGACCTATCTACGAGACCCACACAATGCATTTCGTCCTGTGAATAAACTAGACATGAGGGGAGGACTAACTACACGAATACCAAAGAAATAACTGCCTGGGGATCACTATATGTTGGGTGCCATTGCCTTAGAGGCATGCGGTTTTGCAAAACCACAACAATATGCTTCACTTCAGCTCTGGTTACTGCTCTGACCGATGCTCATGTTTTTGTCTGGAGCACCTTCTCTGGCTATTCTAACAAGCCTTTCAGGTGCCTTCATGAGAATTGAAAACAAAACCTTGACGGTGTGTTTTTGCCATTGCCTGAGTAATTGACGAGTGATGTTTGTCAGGAACTGGCCTGTGGATGATTGTTTATTGATGGGATGGTAAATTAAGGGGCTGGAAACAATTTTTTTCATTTGCATCACAATTTTTTATGAGTGTTACCATTGGCTACTTTGTGCAGAGCATTGGTGCCCAGCAGTCTCCTTTGCTATTGAGCAAAATACTTGATGGGTTGCCACTCCGACACAGGATACCAGCAAGCTGGCACTCATTTTGCTGACCTCAGAAGAATGACAGGCAGATTCAACCCCACCAGGTATTAATTCAACAACTGAGTGAGATTTGAACTCAGGATGCTGGGATCCCAAGCCCACCACCTGAACCATTAAGCCAACACCAGGCATAATGGTTACTGCTTCAGCTCGAAGTGCCTGGTTTTAAAGGTAGGCCTCTGTCACACCAAGCGGTGCTCAATTCTTCTCTGTTGATGTCGCAGAAAATTAGGGCGACTCTTCATCCTTGTCCTTCGAAACTACTCAGTCAGAGCTATGCTGCCATCAATAATCCATTCAGCCCATTTCTTTGGTATCAGACCGAAGGAAGACTGTTCTCATTGATTATTACCTCTGCCACCAAAGTTGGACGGAGGTTACATTTTCACCGCTATCTGTTTTGTCTGTCTTTGAGCAGGATATCTCAAAAAGTCATCGATGGATTCGGATGAAATTTGGTGGACAGGTTAGGTGTCTAACAAGGAAGAATTCATTCTATTTTAAAGAAGAACTGGATCTGAATACGAAAAAAAATTTCAGTGGTTCTTCACCATTGAGTGATGGGGCCAAAAGCTATATTTAACAAGACAAGCCGGTAGGTGGACATGGGTAGTCGCCTACCCAATGGAACCTGACGCGATGGGCTCGTTCGATGGGGAATGACCTGAGGATTAAGCACAAAAAAATTCATGATTCTAGCTTCAAGGGTTAATGCTGCAGATTGTTTTTCGTTAAAATACCCCCACATTTAGAGGTTTTTCGGCCGTTGCTAGACAACGGAGCTGTCCACAGCAATGGTTCTTTCTCACACATAACTAGGACATACCATGAACCTACCATACCAGTTTCATGTATATCTGACTCAGTCTCTGAGATATAACGAACTTCGTTTTTTATTGTTTTCGACCAGGGTTCATTCAAAGTCTATCTTCTCCGACAGTTTTCATAGGATCTGGCTGGAAATTTTTGACAATATGGCTGAATGTACTGCCCACAGTCAGTTGTGGCCCGATTTTTGATTTTCGAAAAAATAATTTTTTTATGATTTTTCACAAATTTTCAAAGTCCCGTTACTAGGCAACGGTGGTCTCCAGAGCAACGGTTCTCATTTGCACACAACTAGGTCATGGTATGAACCTACCCACCAAGTTTCATCGAAATTGCCATTGTATTAACGGAGCACTGGACCGAACAGACAGACATACAGACATACAGACAGACATACATATCGAGGAAAAAGTGATAATAAGGGTAGATCAAAAAAAAAAAGCATTTTTTTTTCGACTTTATCAACTACCCAATATCTCAAAAAGCTATGGACAGATTCGGACGAAACCTGGTGGAGAGGTTGGGTGTATTACAAGGACGAATTGATTTGATTTTGATGAAGATTTGGATTCGGACACAATAATTTTTTTTCAGTGATTCTTCACCATTGAGAGAGTGGACCAAAAAAGATGTCTCTCACGATGTTTCAAAAAGTTTTGGACGGATTATGACATGAGTTGGTTTGGTGACAAGAACAAGGCGACTCGATTTTGGTTTAGGTCCAGATCCAGATCTGGCCTATTAGTGGTATACAAAACGTAAACTGTTCAACTTGGCGGAGGTACGTGCTCTACAGAGTGCCGTTCTAGTTTTGTCCTGTAGCTCTTTCTATTTTGACTCGACATCGGAACAGCGATTCATCCGAATGTGATTGAAGAGCTCACTCCGATAGGCTCTTTGTGTCACAGGTTTTTCTATCTGTCCATATCAAAGTGAATGATGCTGTTGTGCCGTCAATAGATATAAAAAAAAATGTACCCACCGATTCAAACATTCTGTACCAATTTAGAAACATTCTGTACCAATCAATGCCAGGGGTTTAAACATGAAGATGGAGGAGATTGAAGGAAAAGTAAATCGTGAATTGAGTACTATATAGTCCTAGTAAGTGGACTTGGTTTCAGGAGGAGATAAATTGGAGGACAGGACTGGAAGGTGAAGAGATGTGTTTATGTGAGAGCACTCCTTTTTCCTTCCAGGTTATTGTGATTTCCCGCCATTCCATAACCTCCTTTCTTTTGTTAGTTGTTGGTTGGTTTGTTCCTTTTTGCTAGTTGTCAGTTGTGTTACAACACCATGAGACGCCCCAAGGAAGGTAGCAACCAACATGCAGGCACAAGGGTGATTGAGAACAGAACGATCAACCCTCGAAGGCCCTCAATCGCTTCATGTTCTTGCTGACTTCCGAGGTCTCAGCTCAAAGGAATTCACCCTCAATCAACTATCAGGCATTCAGGTCATTCTTGTCTGTATTATATTTAAAAGAAAGAAAGAAAGAAACAAACAAACAAACAAACAAACAAACAAACAAACAAACAAACAAACAAACAAACAAACAAACAAACAAACAAACAAACAAACAAACAAACAAACAAACAAACAAACAAATAATCCCTTCTTTGTGGTTTTCTCAATCAAAGTTCAAACCAACTCAACAGGAACAAAATCATATGCTCCCATTACCCCCCCCCCCAACTTCCCTATTTATGCCACCAACAACCAATCACAGGATCTCAAATCTTGGGTCAAACCAAGCAAGTCAAACTCTGAGAGGTGAAGAAGAGGAAGAATCGTTGTGGACAAAACCAAGTACCGAAGTCAAACTCAGGGTAGGGCGGTGAAGAAGAAGAATAAAAAGAGGAAGAAGAAGCCAGACCCAAACAATTGGTTTGTTCCTTTTGTTAGTTGTCTGTTGGTTTGTTCCTTTTCACTTTCATCTCCACTTTCCCCCTTTCTTTTCTTCCTGTGTTTCATTTGGCTTGTGTTCAGCTTGTTCATCCCCATATATGTCCTCCCCCTCCAACCCCCTAGATGTCACTCTCATTTCTACTCTGCTGTTGGTGTTTCCCCCTTTCCATTTTGTTCTATTCCATTTCGCTGTTGCTCTTCCACAAGCCTTGATCATGTACACCCAAAAAATAAATAAATAAATAGAAGGTGGTGTTACAATCTTGGTTAAACACAGGATTATACCAAGGGAAATGGTTGACATCAGGGAGGGAATTAATGTACAGGATTATGTGTGGATAGAGGTCGGAGATTGTAAGAAAAGTAGGATACTCATGGGATGTCTTTATAGGGCTCTTGGTATGAGGGAAGAGCAGGGAAGAATGGTTCATGAAGAGACGTCAGAAGGGCACGTGGTAAGGGAAGAGTACGCATTGAATTTTAATTTTCCAGGGATAGATTGGCTCCACGAACAGGGAAAGGGCAGAACAGATGAGGATGTTCTAGAGTCTAGATTTAGTCCAGGATTGTTTTTTTTTTAACCCAGTTTGTAGAATAGTCCACAAGGGGGGGGGAGGAGTGTTGTGTTGGACTACTTTTTAAATCAGGATCACAATATGGTGGAGGATGTTAAGATTGGGGACCATTTAGGGAGGAAAGGTTCTTTGCGTATACCAAGTATTACTAAGTAAGGCCTTCGTGTGTCTATTAAACGTTCCCCTTGTGAAAACGAGTTAACTCTGAATTACGACGTAAGGGCACGTTCCTTTTTTTTTACCCAGAGTTGGTACTATGAGGAATCGTTTTGCCAAAAAAGAGAGTTATGTCGTTAAATACAAGGACCTGACATAGGAGGATGCCATTTGGCCCATCATTCCTGCCTTTCATCAAATCGACATCAATTCAATCTCACAGTTTGTTTACTTAATGACCAGGACAGCTGACCAGTACAAAGGAGAATTAGATAAGTATTTGGAGATTGCAAACATACACACATGTAAGTAGCTGGGGACCATAATGTGGTGGTGGGAGTGGTGGGAAGGGGTTCGTTTGGGGCCTGTTGACAATGTAGGTTAGATTTCATCGATCTATAATTCCAGCAATCGTGTGTGTGTGTGTGTGTGTGTGTGTGTGTGTGTGGGTGTGTGTGTGTGTCTGTGACCGCTGTTTCTCGACAACCACAGGTCCGATCTAATTGAAACTTGCCAGATATATTGCTGGGGCCCTGTGGATGTGCCTTTTCAAGGTTTGATATTAATCGGACAAATGCTTCCCAAGTTATGGCCATTTATTTACCAACCATGACAAGACACGTTGCTGCGTGGGCGTGGCCGATGGGGAAGAGAACCTCAGCCGCGTTCCCCATTACGGGTTACAACGTACGGACTTCCGGATGTAGATGACTTAGTGTATTCTAATAATTTCTCGATTTCTTATGCGCATTTATAGATAAGCACAATGCCCCAATCCAGTCGTTTATGAGAGCGAAACGTTTGTCGTTTTTTTTTGCACGTGTTTTTTTTTTTTTTCTCTTCTCTTCTCTGTGTTTTTCCTTGCAATGACATTGCGAAAAGGCAAAATACGTTGGCGCTAATTGAATAATTTGCCATTAAAACTAAATTGCGAATAATCGTAACTGCGATATGCGAACTTCTGGGCCACGCACGTACGGGCACGCGAGAGCGAAGGAACAACCTGTGTGGTTGTTGTTTCTGGCTCGCGGTTTGAAAGTTTTTTTTTCTTTGGACGTACGGCCACTCACATACGGGCACGTACTAGTAATAGGAATTCCATTGAGGAACAGAATAAGTGTATTTGGGACATGAAGACACAATGCGGGCTTGATGGGCATAATTGCCCTTTTCTGGATCATCTTTTATCCTATTACATCCTCTGAATGAGGTAACACATCCCCACATTTACATCATCATGACTGTGAAAACATGTCCTCATGATTGCATTACACGTGACTGTTGACTCAATTCCCCTTCCACCAGTGCACAATCTTCCGCAATGAAACATCCCCATGATGACATAGCATAGCTTTATATAATGATTAAAATAAATAAAAAAAAATTAACGAACCAAATTACAATTATAAAACTACCACTACAAAACACTGCACAGGACGTTTTTGGTATCTGTGGAGCACCATGTTTTGATTAATTATTTGTAGGTTCCGCAGTTGAAAGGTATTACAGCACCACCGATTGCTGTGGCCTGGGCTAAACCTCAGAAGGTGGCCATTACCTCTGAGGCACCGAGCAGGGCCCTCGTTCGCCGGACACGCAACTTGCGGCACACTACCTCCATGAGAATATCAGAGCAGGAAATGCCAGGTAAGCACAACCCAAATACGCTTGAGGAGCTACAAAAGTTAACTGTTAAAATGTAAGTTAGGTACCAACACACATTGACCTATTGATTATCGAGGCGACTACTCCCTCCAGAAGGTCAGTCGGTAGCACGACGATTGTTATTCTGCAGATGGTGTCCACGGCTCAGAAGAACAAGGATGGTTGTCCACTCGGCGGCTGCTCATCGAGAGGCGTTCGAGCCACGAGGTTGGTTTGTTTACTCGCTCGTGTCCTCCGGGTTGGTTTTTGTAACTATCTGCCACGTCAATGCCTATCAATTTCATCTTGAAAAGTGAAACACGAATCTCAAGTTACAATAAGGTATGTTGCTGAACTACCTATTTGTCTACATTAACTGTGAGCTTTGACCTGTGTGGAAGAAACGACAAACTCCATGGATTTCTGCTGGAAAATAACTTTTGTGTCCAAGGTTGCCACAATGTCTTGTCATCACTTGTAAAAATTGTGACATTGCCTTTTATCACATTAGCTGCCAACATTGAAGGGTTCTACAAGTTATAGCACATACAGTCGCAGTACTCTCACTTTATAACATATTTTACATCATATGACACAAGCCTTAAGTGTCCAGTGGATCCGTTTGTGCTGAAATCATTGTCATTACGGAGAATAATTTTGACGTGATCTGACAAGACATTGTGGCTGCCCTGTACAACTATGATTATTCTTCATGAACAATACAAACATACATTGGGAGCATGTACCACAGAGCGTCGCTGTGTCCACTTTCCACCAGAACTGCATGGGCCTCCGTCTCGTTGTCCCCAAAGGCAGATGCCTGGCCCATCCCCATCTCTTAGGGATAGGACATTCCAGGCACCAACCTGAGGAGACCACCGTTTGGTGAACGACTCATTAGCACCACTCTGACACACAGTACAGTGTGTTTTTGCAGAGTGAAATGATTTGTGTTGGCCAGAGTGGAAATCCTACCCCCAACCTCCTAGAGAAGGTAACCAACTGCAGGAGGACGTCTGTGGATGCAGTTGGCACCAGATATGGATGGCCGTTAGCTTACAAGGAGCTCCTCTGCCATTTGGCAGGTTTTGTATTTAATCCTGCTGAGTGTCCATGTCCATACACCCTCCACACCAGGGGGACATCTCACCAACTCTTCAACCATGAACAGGTTAGCACAGGTTTTACATGATACCCGTAGAAAGTCACATCTCTGATCTGCCCTCACCTCACAATCAGGGTTGAGTGCTGCCATATCAGTCGGGCTGATTTGTACCATCTATTAACACAGCACAATACAGAGCTCCCGTCATCAAACAATCCCCCAACCCCAGTAGCCAAATTACAGCTGCACACCACTACACCCCACAATCTGACCTCAAATGAACAACAAGTTGATATAAACCTGTGGAGAGGTTTCACCAAACCGATGGATCCTGTTGAGACACTTTGAGGAAAGACCTCAAAAGTCAACAACGAAACAAAACGAAAGTGGTGTGCTATTCATTTTCAAGCATGGTGTCGGTCCATTAAACCACTATGTTGAGCGTTAATCTTGCTGCGTTATTTGCAGGACGACGACGACCTTCTGACCTCACAAAGGCTTCGTCTGGGGTGCCGGGGGTCACCAGTGGCGTTTGGAAACAATAAGGAGCAGGAACAAGATGGCTGCTCAAAACAAGATGCGCAGACAGTTGTGTGCCAGGTAATAAGCTGTTGCTGTTCGTTCTGCTGTTATTGCAGAGCTGTATTTCACAAACACAACCATGCATTCGGTGGAGAACAACTTGAAGTGCTGTAAAGGTTATGATTATTAATAAATAACCTGCCAAGGGTCATCATACTGTCAAAGGCACGTCCCCACCGCAGTAGAACCCCGTGGAGTCGACCAAATTTGTTTTGTGGATCGTTCCAGGTATTGAAAATGCAAGGTGTTTGGACCGATAAGAAAAAGTCAAACCCAACTGAAAGCCATGCAGTCAAGAAGGCAAGTCAAGTACTCTTTAGTGAAATATAATAATTCAAATTCACCCAAACGCTGCTCATCTTATCACAGACAGGTTACAATTTGATTGATCACGTGCACGACTTGATGGGACACTGCAGTGCGTGGAACCAAATCATGTTGCGTCATCTCATCTGGTGACCGGCTTTGCCTGAGATGTTGTTGGATGGTGCTCGATTGTCACCTGGGCCGCAGGTGGTTCCACCATATTTAACACGAATTAATTTTCACTTTGGGGGAAAAAACGAATTCATCACAAACATACTCCGACTCCAACCTTAAATAAGTAGTCGCTATTCTTTCTCCTTCAGGAACAGTTAATCTCATGAATCCCATGAAAATTATGTTATATTGGTGCTCATGCTGCTCTGGATCTTACAGAGGGCAGATTGGCTGATGATGCAGGCATACTCCGAACCAAGGCAGGAGGAACCTGTGATTGAGGTACAAGAGCAAGAGTGTGTCCACCTGCAGCGGGAGCTGGCCAGTGTACATGAGGTATGATGTGATCAGCAGCATCATATAACAGAACCCTCTTATAGAAACAGGTATTTTGAAGCTTTAATTCTATTGGAATTAATATACCTGAGCACAATTACCTTCTGATAGTCCTCAAGGATGTAGCATGAGGGAGTGCCGAGTCGTTTAGGTCTTGGTATCTCAGAAGAAACTAGAAACAGAATAGGAAACCCGGTGCATTGTTTTAATAACCCATCTGATAGAATTTGTCGAAGCTCACACCTGGAATTGTCTTTGAGGCATAAAGTTAATTAATTAATTGTTTTTTCCTTTCTCTAAGTTCTTGTATGACATGAGAAGAGTGGAAGGCTGCTTTTCACATTCTACATTGTCTAAAGGAATTTAAGGCTTTAGTTAATTTTGTGTGGGGGGTGGTGGGGATGTTCAGGGGGGAGTGAGGGGAGGTTCGGGGGGACAATTGGCATGTATTCAGGTTTAAGGAAAACCTGATTCTGTGGATAAATGTAAACGTATTGTGCAGGGAGTTGTATTAAATAAATGGGTTCGCAGTATAGTCTAGACTCTAGAGATATGCAAACTCACCTGGGTTTGTCAAGCTTGGGTTTGAATCTCGACACAGATATATACCGTCATCCTGGTGTTTCGCATACAGGGTAAGGTATCAATGTGTACGCCATCCAACGGGAGGTCGTTAACACATAGGACCCCTCCACCAGCACTGGGGGCATTGGTGAACATTCAACATCCCATGATGGTATCTTTCGTGAAGAGTACGCAAGTTATCACTGGCACCCTGAACAAATTACAAATTGCCGCCAAAATTCCATGGAGCAAGTGGTCTGGTCTGTCTCGGATATGCCTTGACACCAGGTTACACTGCTTACTATCTCAGAGTGGGATGGCAGGCAGTCTGGACTGCAGCTTCTCCACCATAAACAAATTCCCTAATTGCAGTAGTTTGCATGTTTCATGTGAAGAGCCAAAAGAAAGATGTATTTTGCTGTATATCACCAATGGAATCGTTTTAAGATAAGGTAATTGTTTTTTTTAAACACAAGCACTCCTGTTAATCTTAAAGAGGAAGTACATCTCTGACATCACCAAGAGAGATGAATATGAAGAAACGATCCAAGGACAAGTTTCGCCCTTTGAGGATCATCATTTAGTTTGAAGTCTTGTAATGTCCTCCTGCCAAATGCAGAATTTCATTCAACAAACTAACCACAACATTAGAACAACCCATGAAAGTATATGCACCTTCGAGGGCTGGTAGGATGGCCTACACATAGAGGTGCGCACACTTACCTTGAAGCTGTCTGGGTGCACACTCACCTTGAAGGTTCAAATCCTGACCCAGCTATAAACTGTCATCCATGAGTTTCGCAGGCAGGGATGGGCGTTCAACTGGGCATCCCGTATACCGGCATTAGTTGGTGAATGTTAAAGGTCTCATGGTGTCCTTCACGAAGAGTAGAACTCCAAATTCTTTCTCTAACTACTTAATCGAACGTCAGGCCTGGCAACCCGGTTCCTGAAAGACTTGGGCCAAAAACTCCCCCCCACAATCAACCCCAAAAGAACGTGGGAATAATTGTGGCCTTTGAAGAAAGAAGTGTTTGTGCCTTAGAAAAGTAATCCAACCTTCATCTGACCATTTTTTTTTTTTGTGCTGGTCTCGTGTCATCAATCATCTGAAATTCATTTTCACCAAACTACTCTTGGTGGTGAGTTTTGGTGTGCACTTTATCAACTCCTGTCCCTTGATGCTGTTCTTCAACAAGTATTCTTTAGCATATGTGATACACCATCAGAATATTATAGTGATGGTTTCAAATGTATAAATGAAACAAGTTAATGGACTTCAATACCTTAACTTCAGCAAACTACACTACAATGACCGTGACCAAGGCTGAGTGTGTTTCTTTGGAATTGAAGGAAAAGCATTTGCCGGTGAAGGCTCACGAGGACCTATCACGTGACTATGCAGGCATGGAGGAGAAGATGAAAAGTCTCCTTCAGGATTTAGAGGTAAGTATTCATTTTAGAAAAAAACAAACAAATGTAGCTTACTTTACAATCGTGTTTTTAAAGCACAAAGGCCTACTTTACAATGGTGCACCTAGATTATTTAGCATCATCTGCAGAAACACAACCAGAATGATCCATCAATTACCTTTTCACACTACAAGTGAACCTGTCCCGGGCCAAAACTCTCTGTGCACAGCAGAAGGTTAGTGATCATCATATTTAAAGAGGCCCAAAAAGAATAGTAGACGTTTCTGGTAGTCATGTGGTTTAAAGTTTGGGTAACTATCGAATAGACGTGTCCTTATCTGTTGTTGTTCTTCTTTCGGCTGCTCCCGTTTAGGGGTCGCCACAGCGGATCATCCGTTATGATTTGGATAACAATGGGGAAGCATGGTATTTTTGCGTGTCGCCAGACATCGAAGCCAATACACCGGGAAAAATCACAGAACTATGGGAAAGTATTCCGAAATGAAAATATAAATAAATAAAAATAAATGAATGAAAAAATAAATGCAGGTGAGTGACCTGAGACAATGGGGAAGCACGGTTCGTTATTGCTCACAATGTGGAAGCATACCTCTTCTTCTTCTTCTTTCGGCTTCTCTCGTTAGGGGTCGCCACAGCGGATCATCCATCTCCATTTCGCTCTATCCTCCACATCTTCCATTGACACTCCAACCACCCGCATGTCCGCCCTCACCGCATCCATGAACCTCTTCTTTGGCCTTCCTCTTCTCCTCCTACCTGGCAGCTCCATCCTCAGCATCCTTCTCCCGATATACTACGCTTCCCTCCTGTGCATATGTCCAAACCATCTCAATCTCGCCTCTCACTTTGTCTCCAAACCGTCCTACCTGCGCTGTCCCTCTAATATACTCATTTCTTATCCTATTCATCCTCGTCACTCCCAACGAGAATCGCAGCATCTTTAACACTGCCACCTCCAGCTCCGCTTCCTGTCTTTTTGTTAGCGCCACCACCTCCAAACCATACAACATAGCTGGTCTCACTACCGTCTTATATACTTTTCCCCTTCACTCTTGCAGCTACCCTTCTGTCACAAATCACTCCTGCAACTCTTCTCCACCCACTCCATCCTGCTTGCACTCTCTTTTTCACTTCTCTCCCACACTCTCCGTTACTTTGGACAGTTCATCCCAAGTATTTAAACCCATCCACCTTCCCCACCTCAACTCCTTGCAACTGCACCATACCACCACCCTCCCTCTCATTTACGCACATGTACTCCGTCTTACTCCGACTGACTATCATTCCCCTTCTCTCCAGTGCGTACCTCCACCGCTCGAGGCTCGCCTCAGCCTGCTCCCTACTCTCCCTACAGATCATGATGTCATCCGCGAACATCATAGTCCATGGAGACTCCAGTCTGATCTCGTCCGTCAACCTGTCCATCACCATTGCAAACAGGAAAGGGCTCAGAGTCGATCCTTGGTGCAAATCACACTTTTACCTTAAACTGGTAATGTTTAAGCATACCCTGCTGGGTGTGCGCTGCCGCTCACCACATCGCCACAGGGCGAATCCCCCTTACCTGTGGCTAATATTTTAAACCACCCATTAGCCACTGTGGCTAATCCATGTTTTAGTGGGTTTTTTTTTTACCAGTTTTAGACGAATTGTGGGTGATTTTAGCACAGAATTCAACCTTCGTTGAGACGGCCGCCATTTTGTATGTTTTGATTATGGGAATCAGGCATGATTTCGTACAAGCTTATATATACTAACTTTAGTAGTTTTAAACTAGTTTCTAGTAAAAAAAAATCGACCAAAATTATGCATTGATTCCTATGATTCTCGTCTCAAAATTGTATTTTTGAAAAAAATTTCCCCCCCCCCCCCGGAATGATTCAGCGCTACTCGGCGCGACTTGGCGCTACATGCTTTGTTGGGTCACTGGTTGCCAAGTGAGTTTTGACACAATCAGAAGGAGTACGTGTAGTAGGACAAGTTAGTTTGGATGAGAGACTTTGTTTGGATGAGTGAGTTTGATGGGTGACTTTGGTTGGTTGGATGAGTGAAGTTGATGGATGAGATTGGTTGTATGAGTGAGTTTGATGTGTGACATTGGTTGGAAGTGTGAGATTGGTTGGATGAGTGAGGTTGTTTGGTGAGATTGGTTGGATGAGTGAGTTTGATGGGTGAGATTGGTTGGATGAGTGAAGTTGTTGTGTGAGATTGGTTGGATGAGTGAAGTTGTTGGGTGAGATTGGCTGGATGAGTGAAGTTGTTGGGTGAGATTGGTTGGATGAGTGAGTTTGACTGGCATGAGGTTGGTCCAATCCTAGTCCACAACCACCCCCATCCCTGACTACCACCGACTAAAGGCACAACGACCATACCCCCCACCCCCCACACACACACACCATCACCACCACCACCACCATCCCTCACAATCACCACCTCCCCTGATGGTCGTTCATTCAACCAATCTCACAGGTCAAACTCCCTCATCCAACCAATCTGAACAATCCAACCTCGAACATCCACCTTAAAATTAACTTATTATTTCATATTGCTAAAAAAAAACTTTTGAATAAAATATGTGGCTATTTCCTTTCTCCTGTGGCTAATTCCTTTTGAAAGCCAGAGCACACCCAGCCCTGCTAGTATATATATATATATATATATATATATATATATATATATATATATATATATATATATATATATATATATATATATATATATATATATATATATATATATATGTGTATACATATATATATATATGTGTATACATATATATATATGTGTATACATATATATATATGTGTATATATATATATATATATATATATATATATATATATATATATATATATATATATATATATATATATATATGTGTATACATATATATATATATATATATATATATATATATATATATATATATATATGTGTATACATATATATATATATATATGTGTATACATATATATATATATATATATATATATATATATATATATATATATATATATATATATATATACATACATATATACACACACACATATACATATTGTTGTGGTTGACGAAATTCACAAACCACCATTCAGGTCCCTTAGGTGAGATATCTCTGTAAGTATATGTGTAGTTAGGCCCAAACCCGTTGTTTCGAGGGAATAAATGTCATTCAGTCGGGCTGCGACTCTTCAGGATAGCCGTTTTTCTTTTACTATCTTTATTTTGGACCAGCCGCCATTACTACCACCACCAACCACGTCTCAACAGCCATCATACAACAACCACAACCACAACGCCGCTTCACAACAACAACCACCAACCACAACGCCGCTTCACAACAACAGCCACGACCTTTACCGTCACAACTCGCCACCATCGCATCACCGTCATTCCCACGCCACTTGTGGGCGCCGATGCTGGACTCGTGTAGGGCGCGCACCGAGCAGCGTGTTCAGAAACATCAGACTTTCCGAGAAAAACGGATCAAAAATGACTCACGCCCACTTCTGTTCCGTCCTATCGGCGAGCTGGGGCGATTTGGCCCCGCCTCCAGGGCGTTGGAGTGAGGACGCTATATGCAAATTCATGGATCAAAAAGCATTCACGCCCACTTTTCCTCGGTCCAATGGGGAGCCAGTTAGAGAGGTGAAGGGTCGGAGGAGAGGGTCAAAGGTGAAGGAGCGAAGCCACGGGGCTTATATAAACGGCTGCGTTCGTCAGTCAAGGCAGTTCAGTTGGCAGTTGTGAGTTCGGAGGGGAGAAGTCAAGAGTGAAGAGTTGGGACGAGCCAAGAGAGGAGACGGAGAGGGCGATTAGACGGAGCTGTGGAGAGGTGGCGGCGGCGAAGGCGGACGAGGGGGTGCTCGCGTCGGTGCCGGGAGCTGCAGAGGGAGAGGCCAGCAACGCGACCGAGGTCGAGGAGGAGACGCTCGTCGCGGGACCCGAGACAGGGTGATATCCTCCTCCCCCCCGAGCATCAACAACCCCCTCCTGTTTCCCCCCCGCGCTGAGATAGTGCGACAAGGGGGCCCCTTTCCCACCCCCTACCAGACACTGTCCGCGAGGCCCGCGGAGTTGAGGGGCCACCGCCGCTCTGCGTCTCATCATCAGACGGGTAGGCCCGACACGGTCTCGGCCCCAGGCCCGCCTCATCCTGGACGGTGGTTCTTTTCTTTTGCTTTGGGAATATGTGTTGTCGGCGCCGTCTGTGAAGTAAAATTGTATAAGTGTTGCCGTGTGCTCGGTCGTCGGATAGCTCTGCATTGTCTTCCTCTTTTATATTTGCTTTTTGTGTAATATTGTATTTCCCTTTTACATGTGCTTTTGGTGTAATTGTATATGTGTGCTTCCCGTTCATCGCGAAATAAATGTGAGTTATGTTAAACTGTTTTCCCGCTTCGCTTCGTCTTTTCTTTCATTGAATCTCCATCTTGCTTCACGTAAAGGGTTGGTCGTGGGCTAAAACGCCCGATAATTAATCGAACCGTCGAGGCCGACGAATAACACCGCTCGGTTATCCCGATAGTACGGAACGGGTCGCTTAAAGTGGCCCGTGTCCGAAGTCGACCTGCGGCGAGGTGCGATCGCCCGGTCTACCCTCCGTGTGGGTACTTAGGTAGGTCGAATTTGGCGAGCAACCCTATCCCACGCGGGGGCCGATTGGCACGATCGTGGTGAGACCGAAAGGTCCACCCGTGACTAGTTCCCGGCGTTAGTCCGAGAGGGTCACGACTGGATTGTCCGTCCGGTGGGCGACGTGCTGCGATTCGAGTTACGTGGCCGTTCGCACGCCGGCGGGCGCGAATCAGCAACACTGGTGTCAGGTCGTGCGATACAAACTCATCGCCCTCCTCGCGGCACTGGTATCGGAGAACGGGAAAACGGGCTCTCCTGTCTCCAGCTAAATTCACGGGAAACGGTCCAGGGGTGAGAGGAGCGACCCCCGATTCCCTCCAAATTACGAGCGAGCTAAATTAACCCTTTAAGAGAAGCAAGATGGCGTCTCAAGGCGAGCGGGAGCCGGGGGTATTAGAAATGGATGTAGAATGTGTAGAATCCATGGCTCAGGACGAAATCCCCATGCAGGAAATGTTGGTTGTACAGGAAAACGAACTCGCCCAACTGAACCCAGAGCCCGAAATAGGTGCGGCGGCGGCCGCGGTGTATGACACCTCCCCTCCCCCTCTCCACCAAAACCCTTCCCCAACCCCTGCCGAAACGGCTCACCCAAGCGCACCCGACATGGCCCAGCTATTCACCATGCTGGCAAAAATGAATGCGGAAATGACAGCGAGGATGGATGCGAATACACAAAAGATGGATGCGAATACACAAAAGATGGATGCGAATGCACAAAAGATGGATACAAACGCAAATGAAATGAAAAACGAAATGAAAGGAATGAACAAGCAAATGAAGGAAGAAATGAAAGAGCTCCGGGGTGAGATGCAGAACATGGGCCGATGTCTGCAGGCGGGCATGAAGGCCGTTAGCAGGGAGCTTAAAATGGCGACTCCACGTGTAGGAGCGAACGAGCTGGGAGGGGGTGCAACGGTGACCGAAAGGGAAAAATTAAATGGGGAGACCAAAACGTGCGAGACGAGACACGAGGTGACGACAAAGGAAATAAAAATAGTTGAGACAAGGGAGATAAAGGGTGAAGAGGTGACTGAGTTGGCAGAGACACGGGAGATGGGAACGATAGAGGGAAGACTACACGACGAAGACGGGGTAAGTGACGCACACACACACACGGAGGTAGTGGAGGATAATGGGGGTGAGCTCGCGGACTGGGTGGAGGCCCGGTGCGAGCAGTTGGATAGCCTCCTCCAGGAACGAGGGGAGGGAGTATTCCCCCTTGAGGCGAGTCACGACCAGGTGAGTTTGGTCGTGCTTTGCGAGGTCGAGGGGAGGAGTGCTGTGGACAGGTGCACGGAGAGCTTGGGGGGTGTAGAGGCCCCGGAGACCCTTGTGGGGACACGAATCCCCAGTGTGGTTGTCCCTGTGTGTGTGGTGCAAGGTGTGAGTGCGTCCCCGTGTGTGGAAGCGACCCCGTGTGTGAGTGGTGTGGTGGCGATTGTGCCGGAGTACGTGCTTCCCAGCACGCCGTGTGTAAAAGAGGCACCGCGGATGAGTGCCCCCGCGTGTGTGAGTGAGGCACCGCGGGTGAGTGCCCCCGCGTGTGTGAGTGGTGTGGTTTGTGTGAGGGAAATGGCACGAGTGAGTGGAAGGCCGCGAGTGCGTGGAGCCACGTGTGCGAGGGAGGTAGCATGCGTGAGTGAACGGCCGAGTGCAAGGGAGACCTGTGTGTGAGAGAGCGGTATGTAAGGGAGATGTCGGTCGGCATGTGTGAACATGCAGCCGCGTCTCCCGGTGTGAGTTTAATGGTGAGGTGTGTTAGCGTCGTAACACGCGGGAGTGCGTGTGTCGAATGGCGACGACGACGGCGACAGAAGAAAGAAAGCCGAGTAGCGGCTGTAGCTGTTTCGGGGACCGTGCCGGGTTCACCCAGCAGTGAGCACGAGGTCCGTGCTGTGCAACGCACGAGGCCCCCACGTGCTCGCTTGCGAGAGTGAAGCCCGTCCGGAAACGCACGCGGTGGATTTGCCGATCCCGCGGACGGACAAAGTTTAGGCAGGATTACGGATTTGGACCGGACGGGTTCTCCACGCGATCGTGTGTGTTAAGCTCCAACGGGCAAAGCACATGTGTTCGCGTGGGGAACCCCTCGAGACGTGGGGCTTGTTTTTTTATGCGCACGGTGACGTCATGGCTGCACGCGGGGTTGGAATCCGGCAGGAGGGGTATCCCTGCCGGATGGTACCGTCCAAGGAGGGACGAGGAACACGTGCAGCTGCATGACGTCACGAGCGGGTGCAAAGTGCGCGAGCTGTGAGTTGCCGCGCTGGTGATGCGCATGTAAAAAAAAACAACAAAAAAAACAAGCCTCACTTTCGGGTGCACAGGATTCCTGGGCAAGGGGTGGAAGACCCCCTTGCCAGGGCACAGGATGGAAACTAGTTAGGGGGAAGGGTTAGCTTAGTTAGACCGACTTCATGGGGCAGGGGTAAGTCCTCATGGAGTCCGTGGAATGGATTAGTTAGAGGGATTGTAGCCAGATTTAGGTTGGGAAATTGATTAATGGGATAATTTGGAGACAGTGACAGACTTGTGGATGTGTAGTGGGGACGTAGCTTAGCTACGTAGTGTTAAATGGAACGTGCTATAGTTTAAGGGACGACGTGGGAGCACGAGTTAGTTAGGGGATGTAGTTTGGAGGATGGCAGAGTCCAGCGGTGAGTGTGTTGAAGAGTTGGTGAGTGAAGTGGAAGCATGTGCTTGGTGAGTGAGTGAGGCCAGCGGGTCTGTGTGAATGGAGTGAATGGGGAATGCATGGTGCGATGAGTGATTGGGGGGAGGAGTGACTCCCGCCCAAGGGACCCCGGGGTCAGTGTAGACTGAGTTAGTGGATTAGTCAAATTAACAAATGTGGAAGTCGTTTTGTTGTTGGTGGGGAAGTAGGCTCGAAACCCGTTTGGAGGGGTGCAGGAGCCCTGTTGACGGGCTTAGGAGCGTGGCTGCGAAAGGTGAGTATCGCTGAGTGGGTACCCCGGGCACCAGGCTAGTCGACCGTGGTAGGCCAAGGGCCCATGGGGGGCCGGGATAGCGTAGTGGGCACGGGTGCGCCTGCTTGGTGCGGGGGCCCGGGGCACCATTAGCTGCGTGGGCAGTGTTGTGGGCACGGGTGACCCTCGGAAAGGGGCCTGGGAAGCCAGCCTGCCACGTGTGCGTTTCAGGGGAGGTGCCATGGGGAGCACTCCCCGGTGTTAGGGAGCTGGTAGGCTCGGAGGCAGTGTAGTGCCCGGGGGTGCCATAGCGGGAGATTCGGCAGAGGGTCGTGCCTGCCAAAGGAAGCCACGTGTCCCAGCCGTGAGACCGTGTGAGGGCACGGAGAGAAAATTGGGGGGCAAGGTCCGAAATTGTGAGGACACCAACACAGGCGACGGGAATCTGGGTTGTTAGAACCAATAGTTTAAGCGAGAGGCGCTTGTTGAAAGCCCCGGGGTAGTTTAACAGTTAAATGGTTAGGGTAGATTAGGAGATGTACCCCTCCGCACCATCCATCCCCTCGCTGTCGTTGTGGGCCGCTGGACCCACTTTGGTTATAGATCGCTGAACTCTGGGGAGGCCATCCTGAGGCTTCGTTGGGCCTCGGCACAGGACGCTAGCTCTCCCTTGTTCCCCTCCGGGAAGGGAACGTAGGGGTTGGGAGTAGGCTAGGTGACAGGATAGGTTAGCCGAACAAGGACAGTACAGGGGGTTAGGGGACGATTTATAGTGGGGAAGTAAAAAAAAAAAAAAAAAAAAAAAAGTTGGGGCTAAATTGGGTTTCACAAATTAAGGGGGTGGGTATGGACAGTGACAGGCAAAGGCGATAGGTTGGGAGGGAGACCGTAGGGTAGGTCCGAGCCGCCTTCCGAGTGGCCAGCACCACCGCACTCCCTCCACCAACCTCCACTGAACGGCAAAGGCTGGCCAGCTTCATCTGCTGGCTGTGTTGCTGTAAGGCCGTGCCGGCCCACTTCATCTGCCGGCTGGCTGTTTTTCTTCAAGGCCTGTGCCGGCCCACTTCATCGGCAGCTGGTGTGTTGCTGCAAGGCCTGTGCCGGCCGGATTATCTGCAGCTGTGGTACTTCAAGGCCTGTGCCGGCCAGTTCATCTGCCGGCTGTGTTTGCCTGCAACGGCCTTCTTCTGCGGGCTGTTTTTGCCTGATCACCTTTGCCATGCCATGCCCACTGCCCCTGTTCACCAGCCCCGTTCAATTTTTGCTTTGCCCCCCCCCCCTGTTCATTGCCATGTGCGCCAGGATCAAAGCAACAGTTTGCAAGCTGCGAGAACTGCCCTGTTGGCAGCTACAACACGGGCCTGCAGTGGCGGCCCGTGCACCGTGTTTGCGTCCATCCATTCATCCATCCATTCGTTGTGTTCATTGCGTGTGCCACTTGAGCTGGCACAGAGACTGCATTTGTGCAGCCCATGCACCGTTGTGGTTCACTGCGTTCAGTTCAAACCATTCATCCATCCATTCGTTGTGTTCATTGCGTGTGCCACTTGAGCTGGCACGGAGACTACGTTTGTGCAGCCCATGCACCGTTGTGGTTCACTGCGTTCAGTTCAAAAGGGAAGGCCTTGGACTGCCAGTGAGCAGCCGGCCACAGCAGCCGGCCACGTTCCCTGTCACCTGCATTGTTTGAGCCAGAGACTGCATGCGGGCAGCCTGGCTCCCTGCTAACTGCTTTCTTTTTGCAGAGTTCATTGATCCTGGGCCATGGTTTAGTGTAAAATTTGTAAGTTAAGGTTAAGATGTACTGTACATATGAGTGCGCCCCCGGCATGTCTGTCCTAGCGCCGGCAATTTTATTTAAGTCGTCCGTGTGAGTGAGTTTGTTTAGTTAGTTACTCAGCCCTCAGGTTATTTATTTTGAGGACACGAATACCATGAATGTCGCACTCAGGGATCCGTAGCTAAAATGTACCAGGGGAAAACTACACATGATGGCACACGAAAATTTGACGACTCGGGACGAGTCTGTAAAAAGGGGAGGGGGTAGTGTTGTGGTTGACGAAATTCACAAACCACCATTCAGGTCCCTAAGGTGAGATATCTCTGTAAGTATATGTGTAGTTAGGCCCAAACCCGTTGTTTCGAGGGAATAAATGTCATTCAGTCGGGCTGCGACTCTTCAGGATAGCCGTTTTTCTTTTACTATCTTTATTTTGGACCAGCCGCCATTACTACCACCACCAACCACGTCTCAACAGCCATCACACAACAACCACAACCACAACGCCGCTTCACAACAACAACCACCAACCACAACGCCGCTTCACAACAACAGCCACGACCTTTACCGTCACAACTCGCCACCATCGCATCACCGTCATTCCCACGCCACTTGTGGGCGCCGATGCTGGACTCGTGTAGGGCGCGCACCGAGCAGCGTGTTCAGAAACATCACAGACTTTCCGAGAAAAACGGATCAAAAACGACTCACGCCCACTTCTGTTCCGTCCTATCGGCGAGCTGGGGAGATTTGGCCCCGCCTCCAGGGCGTTGGAGTGAGGACGCGATATGCAAATTCATGGATCAAAAAGCATTCACGCCCACTTTTCCTCGGTCCAATGGGGAGCCAGTTAGAGAGGTGAAGGGTCGGAGGCAGAGGGTCAAAGGTGAAGGAGCGAAGCCACGGGGCTTATATAAACAGCTGCGTTCGTCAGTCAAGGCAGTTCAGTTGGCAGTTGTGAGTTCGGAGGGGAGAAGTCAAGAGTGAAGAGTTGGGACGAGCCAAGAGAGGAGACGGAGAGGGCGATTAGACGGAGCTGTGGAGAGGTGGCGGCGGCGAAGGCGGACGAGGGGGTGCTCGCGTCGGTGCCGGGAGCTGCAGAGGGAGAGGCCAGCAACGCGACCGAGGTCGAGGAGGAGACGCTCGTCGCGGGACCTGAGACAGGGTGATATCCTCCTCCCCCCGAGCATCAACAACCCCCTCCTGTTTCCCCCCCGCGCTGAGATAGTGCGACAAGGGGGCCCCTTTCCCACCCCCTACCAGACACTGTCCGCGAGGCCCGCGGAGTTGAGGCGCCACCGCCGCTCTGCGTCTCATCATCAGACGGGTAGGCCCGACACGGTCTCGGCCCCAGGCCCGCCTCATCCTGGAGGGTGGTTCTTTTCTTTTGCTTTGGGAATATGTGTTGTCGGCGCCGTCTGTGAAGTAAAATTGTATAAGTGTTGCCGTGTGCTCGGTAGTCGGATAGCTCTGCATTGTCTTCCTCTTTTATATTTGCTTTTTGTGTAATATTGTATTTCCCTTTTACATGTGCTTTTGGTGTAATTGTATATGTGTGCTTCCCGTTCATCGCGAAATAAATGTGAGTTATGTTGAACTGTTTTCCCGCTTCGCTTCGTCTTTTCTTTCATTGAATCTCCATCTTGCTTCACGTAAAGGGTTGGTCGTGGGCTAAAACGCCCGATAATTAATCGAACCGTCGAGGCCGACGAATAACACCGCTCGGTTATCCCGATAGTACGGAACGGGTCGCTTAAAGTGGCCCGTGTCCGAAGTCGACCTGCGGCGAGGTGCGATCGCCCGGTCTACCCTCCGTGTGGGTACTTAGGAAGGTCGAATTTGGCGAGCAACCCTATCCCACGCGGGGGCCGATTGGCACGATCGTGGTGAGACCTAAAGGTCCACCCGTGACTAGTTCCCGGCGTTAGTCCGAGAGGGTCACGACTGGATTGTCCGTCCGGTGGGCGACGTGCCGCGATTCGAGTTACGTGGCCGTTCGCACGCCGGCGGGCGCGAATCCGCAGCAATATATATATATATATATATATATATATATATATATATATATATATATATATATATATATATATATATATATATATATATATACACACACACACACACACACACACACACACACACACACACACACACACACACACATATATATATATATATATATATATATATATATATATATATATATATATATATATATATATATATATATATATATATATATATATATATATATATATATATATATATATATATATATATATATATATATATATATATATATATATATATATATATATATATATATATATATATATATATATATATATATATATATATATATATATATATATATATATATATATATATATATATATATATATATATATATATATATATATATATATATATATATATATATATATATATATACATATATATATATATATATATATATATATATATATATATATATATATATATATATATATATATATATATATATATATATATATATATATATATATATATATATATATATATATATATATATATATATATATATATATATATATATATATATATATATATATATATACACATATATATATATATATATATATATATATATATATATATATATATATATATATATATATATATATATATATATATATATATATATATATATATATATATATATATATATATATATATATATATATATATATATATATATATATATATATATATATATATATATATATATATATATATATGTCGGGTGAATATACTGGTTCTGGCTCACTTTTCCCCATGTAAATGAATGGGGGATTTTCAGCGATTCATATTTTTTTTCCCTAAAAATAAACCCCCTTTTTATCCCAAGGTATATTTATTTGTCTCCCCTTTTAACCTGGGGACACTTTTTTTTTTTTCAAATAATCCATGCAATAAGATAAAGATTTGTTCAAGCACTAAAGTGGTAATGTGATTTGTTAAAGGTGATTCGAAAGAAATATCTGAAACGTCAAACCCTCGGGACACTCTTTATCAAATAACGATGCATATTGTTTAGCTCACTCATTGAACCTATAAAGATTTGTTCATTCTCAAATTCCTTCAATAGTTTAATTTTCTTTGCACAATAATCCCCATCTAAAATATTGAAAAACAAAACATTTGAATCTTTATATTTTTTAAGATACCCCTTTTGTGCCATTACGAAATGATAAACTTCTCTTAATGCTCTTGTTTGACCACCTCCTGATCCACATATCATTTTGAGATTATAGTAAATTGTTTTTTCATTGTTCAATTGATAACCATCAAAGTTTTCAGTCCATTCAAGGATATTCATTTTTTTCTTTACATCCTCCAACTTACCACTTTTTAAATAAATGTTTTCCATTTATATACCAAGAGTGAGATTTTCTCCACTCTTTAGTTTGATTAATACTTGGTTTGACCATTTATATATTGCAAAAAAACGCGGCGGTAGCCCTTAAAAAACCCTAACCCATCTTCCCATCGTTAAAACACAATCTATTCTATTCACTCTATCATACAATATCCATATGGAACACAATCTATTCCATTGTCTAAAATAAATCTGTTATCATCAAAGGCTCCTCATGCCTTTTTATTTACTTCTTCACTATATATGTTTTGTTTATAACTTCTTATTGTATTCATTTTCCTATATTCTTCTTTCTTATTCATCAAACAATTATCATAATTTCAAAAAGTTATTGATTTCTTTATTACATATTTCTTTATTCCCTTTAACCTCTTATCAATCTGATCACCATACTTATAAGCATATGCCTTTGCTCTCAATCCAATAAACTCACTCATTACTTTTCCACCCAACTCATCCTTAAACTTACCAATAACCTTTTCATTCTTTTTGGAAAATAACTCACTCTTCTTGCTGAAATTACTTGCATCATATACTCCAATATTTTTCTTCATATCTTTATAAACATCATCAGTTTTTATATCTTGGATAAAACTATCAGTGTCCATATACAACAATGAAACATTTTCACCATACTCTTTCTTTAAGTCATTATACAAATAATCATACATCAATATCTTTGATAAATCAAGAACTGCTGTTCCAATATAAATTGGTTTATCCATTACAATACTTTCCTTTTTCATATGAATTGCAGAAAAGTTCTCTGAAAAGACGTCTTCTCTCTCAAAACTTGGTTTATTTATCAATCTCGAAGCTTCTTTCCAAGATGTTGCGAATCTAATGTTTTGCCTGTTTCTAACATTTTCCATAGTCTTTCCAAATACAGCATTATTCATTAATTTATAAAAGTCCCCTTCAAATTTTACTTTTGTATTTGCTCTCATATCTGTATTGAATTGAATATACTTTTTCACCCAAGGACTTTGTTTAAATTTTAAAACTCTATGAATTTTAGCTACTCTCAATCCTTCTCTCAAAAACTGTTTTAAGCTTCTCTGATGCAAAACATATCCCTCTTTATCATTGAATGTTGTTAATAACTTTTCTGTTGATTTGCCTTCAATATTAAAACTTTTATGATAATCACTGAACCATTCTTTCTTTGGGGTTTCTTTCTCACATGCAAAAGGAAGATCTTTATGCTTATTATGAAGATCACTCGGGTACCTCAAATCAACTTCAAAATAATAACCTTCTTCTTCGTCATTCAATTCCTCTTGAGAAGAAATAACAATATTCATCAAAGCCTTTTCATAATCCTTTTCTTCCACCCACTCTAATTTACCATAAGGCAGAGATTGAGACATTGCCCATCCATACAAATTATTAGCATCAAAATACATCAAATAATTACTATCTTTTTCACTATCATAATTTGGAAGATATTTATTATTTGCTTTAGCATATCTTTTTGAACATACTTGTGATATTCCACCTCTCTTGGACTTCTCAATCATCAAAAACATATCAACATCACTGATTAAATCTATATCTTGTTTTGTCATTTTCAACATTGCACTCCAAGCTAAACCAGGAGCTGTGAAATAGTGGGCAGGATCTAATCCATAACAATTTTTATTATGACAGTGATCTAAAAGCTTCAAACACATCAGCTAACAATAAAACATCTGTTTTTAGATCTAAATCATGATATTCTCCAAGGTTCTTTATCTTAAATATTTTCCATATTTCTTGTGGGTGTTTATATTCCTTATCACTTATCTCTTCTTTATAAAGGTTATTATAGAAACTTTCTTTTGAAGGAAGTTGTGTTTCTTTAAATCTCATAAATGAATCCATATAATCATAAGGATAAATTCCCTTACTTGTAAGAATTTTCTCTTTACTTTGAATTTCATTCCTTGTTTGAATTTCCTCTCTCGTGAGAATTCCTTCTTTAATCAGAATTTCATCTTTAATCAGAATTTCCTCTTTAGTTAGAATTTCATTCATTGTTCGAATTTTCTTTATAATTAGAATTTCATCTTCAGTTAGAATTTCTTCATTAATTAGAGTTTCCTCTTTACTTTGAATTTCCTCTTTAGTGAGAATTTCCTCTTTTGGAAAGAATGAATTAAGATTTGGAAAAGAGTCTGTGGAGCTTAGATTTGATGCGAGGTAGGCTAGTGGTGTTCCCATAAACTTGTAAGAATCTAGAAACCTAATACGAGTTAAAGGTTTTGTGAATATAATTTTTGTAAATGAAATATACTTTTGACTTGTGTTTGTTCTGGCAGAAATATTCCCTGGTGTTTTTGAAAGTTCATTTATAAATAGATGTGTATCATAGTTGGCGCTGTTGTGAAGAAAGACTGGAATAAAAGAAGGTAATTTATAATTAAGATTACAACAGGAATGAGTGGGACCTCTATATTTACCAGAAAGATGACAATGATCCCTAACTTTAGACTCCTTAATTTCCCCCTCACAAATATGACAGATATTGTTCTTTCTAAATTCTAATTTTTCTTCTTTGGTTAATTTCATCGGTTCATTTGTTTCTTTCATTAATTTAGTGAGTCTTATACAATCCTTTTCTAATCGTTTTACAAACTCTTGTGAAGCTTTTTTTCCACTATAATGTTCAAGTTTGTTATACTTTTCTCCAACAGATGATTTGATATAATAACAGAAACCACAAGGAATATGTTTTTAATATTTATTTGTATATGATTCTTTTGGATTAGGAGAAGCAGTATTTATCTTTTTAAGGATACAATCAAAATCAGCGTATATCACAAATGGGTGCATGATAGATTTATTATAATCTTCAAAAGAAATCTTTTCACCAGGTTTAGGCATTGTAATTACAGCTGATTTATGATTACTAAAATATTTTGAATGTTGTTCTAATCGTTCTTTTGTATGAAATGAATTAAGACATCGCTTACAAGGATATATTTTGTTTGCTGTTCTGAATACCTGAGAAGAGATGAATCTTGATAAATTATTGATGTATGTGTAATGTGAATTATTTCCAACACTAAAATATAAAAGATCAATGTGTGTTTCTTCATTTTTATCGTTGTTTTAAATTTTTAATATTTGAACTTTTTTTGTATCCGTTAATCCATATACATTAATAGAAAGATTATTCTTTTTCTCAAATTTTGGAATATCTGTTAGTGGCATTGGGAATTTAAAATCTTTAATGTCCAAGGTATTCTCATATTTCATATATTGTTTTACTCTTTCTGAATTACATTTTGGTGGATGAAAGTGAGCAAGAACAGACCAGAGAAAACATTTATTATCATTGTTCTTAATATTAACAACTGCCTTTTTTAGTTTTATTTCTTTTGGTAATTCAATATAAGAAGAAGCTTTAAGAGGGTTTGATTTTAGAATTTGTGTATCGAAAAAGATGGTTTTTTAAATATTGAATCCACTTCCTACCACTGTATTATCTACATCCTCCTCTTGTTTTGATAGTTCTTCATAAACCCCACTATTCAAAAAATCTTGAAATAATGTTATAAAATGAAGATCTGTTCTCATATAAGGAGTTTGTTCTTCATCTTGTCTTTTCATATTCATTTTCACTCCCATATAAAACTTTAAAGTTTTCATTTCTTTTAATGTCTTTTTAATAACCTTTTCAACATCAGGTTTCACTATTTCAATTGATTCAGCTATTGATGATGGACCGGGTTCTCCAAATTGAAAAATCCTTATTTTTATATGCCCTTTAAATGCCCCATCAGTGTTTTCAATATAATAGTCTCCCTTTACTTTAAACTCATTTTTCTTTTGTTTTTGTGATTGAAGATGTTTATTATAACTTCTCTTCAAAACATCCTTTGAACAGATATCACAATGTTTTCTTTACAACTCAAGAGGAGATATTTTATGAAATAGATTAAATGTGTGTTTGTTGGTTCGGAGGTGTTTTCTATAATGTTTATATTTGTGATTACAAACATCGCAGTATGTTGTATTCACCATATTTATGTAATAAATCTTTGCTTAAACTAAAATTTTCTTGATGAAAATTTCGTTTATTTTACAGGTGAATCTGTGCTAAAAACCATTTTATCCTCCAACTTTTTCACTTAATAAATACAATGTTTCAAGACACAAAAGACAAGTTTCAATCAATCTCTTCATTTGTTAAAGATACTGAGAAATATGTCAAGGATGTAAAATTGAACAAAGATAAATAAAACAACTATTGGATAAAAACAATTATGGTGGATATGATGAGTTCTTCAATTTCCTTCAGTGGAAGGGCTTTTAGTATACCTGGTAGAACATCAATTAAAGTATCTCTAACAAAAGTTTCAACTCTCCTTCTGGTAATATATTCAAAACTAGAAAAAGCAATGAAACAAGAAAAAGTATCAAAAAACAAAAACCTTATGGATGAAGCTTTGGAAAGGAAAGATAAGACCATCTGTAATATGCAAGGAGAAATTTGTATTTTTTTCAACAACCCGAAAGATGTAAATCCTGATGAAATAAAGGATGTAATTATATCAGGTGAAATGACATTTCGTTCAATAGTAGTTAACGATCATTTTAAAATCACCTTTAATATAAAAAATGTTGTCATTGAATCTGGTAATGAAAAAAAGTATATCGATATCGATGGTAATATTATTAAATATGAGTCAATATACAACTGAAAGTATAGATGAATTTCAGTTTAAGTAAAGTTTTACTTTATAAATATGCTAGACTTTCCTGATTCTCCATATGACAAATTTGAGAATTGTCCTGCGTGTGAAAGACGGGGATTAAACACAGAGTCAAAAGCCTATAAACAATGTATATTCTGTGATTATCTTCTAATTAATGATAATAAAAAATATAAAAAGGAAAATAATTCTTTTAGATTTACACCAAAAATGAATTACTTTACAAGATTGATTAGAGAAATGAATGTAAAGTATGAGGGTGATAACACACCTTTCCTTACAAGGGAAGAAACTGAATGTATTAGAGAAATGTTCAAAGGATTGTTGTTATATATTATTCATGGATGTGATTTTCAGGGAAATATCAACACAAGATATTGTATAAATAAAATAATGGGTTATCTTGAAATTAAACCTGAACTAAGGATAAAATATAGTTTCTAAAAAAGCCAATAATAAATTAAATAACCTGTTTTCCAAATATATAAATGAATGATTTTTTACCCATTTGGGAAAATAAGATAAAATTTAACAACCATAAAAATCTCCCAAATTCATTGAGATGTCTCATAGTTGGGTCAAGTGGATGTGGAAAAACCTGCTTACTTTTAAAGATGCTCCTCACTCCCAACTTTTTAGATTATGATAATTTAATAATTTTCACAAAGTCGAGTTTTCAACCAGAGTATCAACTACTCTCACAAGGTTTTAATGCTGGTCTTCAAGAAGAAGATATAATCGGTTTATTTAAACGTCAAAAAAACCTAAATGATTATAACATTGAAGATATAATTCAACTATTTTGTGATACACAGAGATGTAAAAAGAAATCAAATCCAATAACTTGTATTCTTAGTGATAATACGGATGATATACCGTCTCCCCAAGATTTGGATAAATCAAAAAAGAACCTCGTTATCTTTGATGATTGTGTTAATGAGAGAAACCAAACGGTAATGGACAGCTACTACACAAGAGGGAGACATTCTTCTTGTAATTGTATTTATCTTAGTCAATCGTACTTTCAACTTCCTCTTCGTTCCATCAGAAACAATGCTAATACTTTTATTTTATTCAAGTTAAATTCAATAGATATCAATAATTTTTGGAGAGATAATTGTTCTACATTATGTAGTAAAAAGAAATTTGAGGATTACATGAAGCACACGACTGAAAAATATAAATATATTGTTGTGAAACAAGATGAGATATTAAGGGATATCTTTTTTGTTTTATAAACAATTACATATATAAATGACAACTATTATTGTAAATCTTGTGGGTAAATCTGCTTCTGGAAAAAAACTTTCATAAATCGAGGTTCTTGTGTAGTACAAATGAGAATATTGTAAATTTACTTGAAAAACACCCCGTGATATGCATTGTATCAACAACAACTAGAGCAATAAGACCTGGAGAAGTAAAAGGTGAAGATTATCACTAGATTTCAGTGGAGGAACATATGCGATTGAGGAATGAAGGTCAAATATTTGAGGAGGTTTCTCTTGGTACAACAAAATATTCACATTGTAAGAGTGAGTTAAGGAAACTAAAATCTGGTGGTCTTGGGATATTAGAAACTAATCCAGAAGGAACGAGACAAATTATTAAACATCTGAGCGGAGTGAAGATTTTATCATTCGGTTTTGATGTTGATGAAGAAACTCTACGCAAACGTATGAAAAGCAGAGATGCAAGTATTAGTGAAGAAGAAATTACAACTCGCATTAATGTTAATAAAGAATTTGATGAAATATTTAAAGAAAAGGATTTATTTGAACACATCTACTTGAATGATGAAGAAAAGGAAAATTTCCCTGTTGATCTTTACAATTCATTAAATGATATTTTACAATAAATAAATGGATGCAAAAGAAAGAGCAAGAAGATTTAAGGAACATCAAGAGTTGGTTTCAAAAGTTGTAAAACAGCAGGAAGACATAAAGAAGAAACGCAGACAGAAACTAACGGGCGAAGAAGCATTTGAAAGAAAACAAGAGAAATTTTTTAAACCACTTTTAAAAACTTCCCAAGAAAAATGAAAGATGTTTCCACAGTTCCCACAGTAGAATATACTCCTAAAAAACTTCAAATGTTAAAAGATTTTGATCAAATGACGGAGGAAGAATTAGAGCATTTAGGAGAATTAAAGGTATATGATGATGAAGGTTTATTTCAACAACTGGAAGAGATTAATCGACCCCCTGATTATATTGTGAATGCTCTTCAAAACAATGAATATTCAGCGGATTCAAAACCAAAGCAGGACTCATTCCAACAGAACAACCAGCAATATTTCATCTTGTTCAAGAAAAGGTATTGATATTTAATGATGAATTAAGGTTCTTAGGTTCTGCTCAACCCCCTGTTAAACCAACTCCGAGATTAATGTTTCTTCTCACAAAAGATGGAAGACAAGGTTCAACTGTGAGGGATGAATCAAAGTATATTGATAAACCATTGGATATGAAAAATAATGATGATAGAGTATATATTGATCTGCTGAACACTCTAAATTATAGGGTTAGTATTTCTAGTAAAAGTAGGAAAAATGAGAAGGAGAAACACATTATTCAGGCATTAAGTATCCTTGGTTCAGGTATTAGTTTTCTTCCAAATGACCCATCGCAATTAGTTAATAGACTGTTATTGTTGTTAGGTAGTAAGAAGGCTGGAAATAACAATTGTTTTAATGAAGCATCAGCCATTATAGACCAGTTGATGAACATGAAAATAATTAATAACTATCAATATAAAGACATTTTATCTCATATTAAATAAGATGAGAAGCACAATCCTTAGTTTCAATTTCACAACAAGCGACCACACATCTTCATTCCCATACCCACTACAACTTGACCTAACAAAAGAATATGAGGCATCTTTATTGTCCATGGAAACTTATAATACCTTATTTAATATAACTGATAAAAATGACAAGTTTAGTTATAATCCCGGAAGTGGATACAAAACGATAACAGTCTCACCCGGAGCATATGAGATTTCTCAAATATCTTCCGAAATTGCTCGTCTTATGAAAGAACAGGGTGATGAACCAAAAAATATTGTTATAGACATTCAAAAACATACTTCAAAATCAACGATTAAATTTAAAAATAACTACAAGGTTGATTTCACAATTGATAATTCATTTCGAGAGTTATTGGGTTTCTCCTCAAAAAAGATTGAAACTAATGGAACGTTTTACAGTGATAATGTCATTCAAATATCCTCAGGAATAAATTCGGTGTTAATTCACTGTGATTTGATTGATGGTGCTTATGATGGAAAAAAAACTTATGCTTATGATGAAAAAAAAAACGTCTGATCTCTGTAATTGCAAACAAAGGTTTCTGTACCAAATATTAAGTTCTCTTTTTCTGATGTATCAAATACTTATTTCATGCAATAAAATGCAAATTAATTATTTAAAAATCATACACTGATTTTCAGGATTTTTGTTTTAGATTCCGTCTTTCACAGTTGAAATGTACCTGTGATAAAAATTACAGATCTCTACGTGCTTTGTATGTGGGAAAACCTGCAAAATTGGCAGTGCATCAAATACATGTTCTCCCCACTGTATATATATATTATATATATAGAAAGTTACGAATTCGCGCCCGCCGGCGTGCGATCGGCCGCGTACTTCTAATCGCAACCGCGTCGCCCACAGGACGGACACTTCAGTCGTGACCCTCCTGGAACTATCGCCAGAAACCAGTCACGGGTGGGGGGTTAACCTCACCACAGCCCAGTCCACATTCTACCCGCGCGAAATAGGGTCACTCGCCGAATATCGAAATACCTCAGTACTCGCGCGGGTAACCTACTGAGGGGCCGTACCTCGCCACAGGTCGGCTTGGGACACGAACCGCTTAAGCGGTTCGTTCCGTTCTACAGCGATAACCGGGCAGGTATTATCGCCGACCTCGATGGATCCGATTCTCCTTACCGGGTGTTTAAAACCCAACTAATTATTCCACGATGCAAGATGGCATTTTCAATGGGGAATAGAGGACGCCGAACGGGATACATTTCACAAGCAAGGACATTTATTACAACTAAGCACGTATGTACAGCCAGGCAGTCATGCACGTATGTACAAGCAAATAGAAGCAATACCACCGACTACAATGAGAATGTACATGCACAGTCACTTAACAGACGGCGCCACGCCAACATTCATTCAAAAACCCAAAAGAAACACAAGAAAAGACCCCCTCACAGACAAGGGGGTCAGGCTCCAAATCATTTTCCATCTCCCATCCTAAATCTCAACTACAGTCCCTCTAACTATTCCATTCCACGGGCTCCATGAGGACTTACCCCTGCCCCATGAGCTGGTCTAACACTAACCCTTCCCGCTAGCTAGTGCTTCCTGTGCCCTGACCAAGGGGTCTTCCACCCCTGCCCAGGGAATCCTGTTCACCTGAAGCGAGGCTTGCTTTTTTTTCTTTTTCTTTAATGCGCCACCAGCGTGGAAACTCGCAACCTGCGCTCTTTCCCCGTGACGTCATGGGAGCTGTTCGTGCACCTCGTCTCTTCTTGGATGGTACCATCCGGCAGGGACTTCCCTTCTGCCGGATTCCAACCATACGTGCAGCCATGACATCACCCTGCGCATTAAAAAAACAAGCCTCGCATCTTGAGGGGTTCGCCAGGCGAACACATGTGCTCTGCTCGTCGAAGCTTCACAAACACGCTCGCGTGGAGAACCCGTCCGGTCCAAATCCATTGTCCAGCCTACCTTCTGTCCATCCGCGGGATCGGCTAATCCACCGCGTGCGTTTCCGGACCGGGCTTCACTCCCGCAGGCGCGCACATGGCGGCCTCGTGCGTACCACAGCGCGGACCCCGCGCGCACTGCCGTGCAAACCTGGCACGGTTCCCAATGCAGCTACGGCCGCAACTCGGCCTTTGTCCACAGTCAGGCTCCGTCGTCGTCGCGCCCTTGCGCACACACTTCCCCGTGCCACGAGGCTCACACACCTCGAGATGGCATTCACACCGGGACATGCGGTTACATGTTCCCGCATGCCGGCCGCCATCTCCCTTACACACAGCGACCTCACACACACCGTCCATCTCACACACGACCGTTCACTCACGCATGCCCTTTCACTCGCACACGTGGTTCCACTCATACATGGCCTTTCACTCACACTCGCTATCTCACTCGCACACGCTGTCTCCCCCACACACGGTGCCTCATCCACACACGGTGTGCTGGAAGGCACGCACTTCGGCTCACTCGCACACCAATTAACTTACACACGCTGTTCTTCTAACACACAGTCTTTCACCCACGATATGCACGCTTTGCAGCACACATTTCACCTCACTCCTGAACACACAAAGGAACATTCACAATAAGGAATTGCGTCACCACAAAGGTTCCCGAGGCCTTCAAACCCCCAAAGCTCCATGCGCACTCGTCCACAGCACTCGCCCCTTCAACCTCGCTCGGCACGACCGGACCCACCTGGTCGTGATCCGCCTCAAGGGGCTATATTCCTTCCCCTCGTTCCTGAAGGAGGCTATCCAGCTGCTTGCACCGGGTCACGGGACATTCTGCCAGCTCGCCCCCATTGTCTTCCACTACCTCTGTGTGTGTGTGTGTGCTCGTTTTTCACCCCGTCTTTATCGTGCAGTCTCTCCTCTACCATTTCCATCTCCCGCGTCTCTGTACATTTTATTTCCTTTATTATCTCTGTCGTCTCCACGTGTCTCTTACACATCACAGTCACCACATTTACTTTTTCCCTCTGTGTCACCGTCACTTTCTTTGTCACCTGCTCAAGTCTCGCCCAACGCGTCTCCCGAATTAATTTGTCCTCCCCCGCTTCCATCGCGGGGCGGACAGCCGTTGAACTCCCCCCTCAGCTCGTTCGCTCCAACACGTGGCGCCACCATTTTGAGCTCCACTGCCCGCGTTTCACTCCCCGCAATTGCCATTATGCCTGCCTGCAGGCCTCGGCCTATTTGCTGCATCTCACCCCGCATTTTTTTCATTTCTTCTTTCATTCCGTTTTTCACCTGTTGCATATTCGCATTCATTTTTCTGTACAAATCCTGTGTGTTTGCGTCCATTTGTTTCCTCATTCCCATCAACATCTCCCCCAACTGGTTCATGTCAAACGACCCTGACAAAGCCGAATCGCCTTGGTCGGGCTCGGTTTTGCCAGGGAACGGGGAGGGATTTTGACGGAGGAGGGGAGGGGGGGGATGTCATACACCACGGCCTCTGCCGCGCCCATTTCGGACTCTGGGTCCGTTTGGGGAAATTCATCCTGCCCAATAAGCATTTCGTGCTCGGGGTTCTCGTCCTGAGCCATGGAGTCTAACATCTCTAAATCTAAAACCCCCTACTCCCGTTCGCCTTGAAAAGCCATCTTGTTTCTCGGAATTTATTTTTAAATGCCCGTAATTTGGGGAACACGGAGGGTCACTTCACTCACCCTTGATCCGGTTCCGTTAATTTGGTTTGGTGTGAAGGCGGGAGAGTTTGTATCCCACTCCTGACACCAGCGTTACGAATTCGCGCCCGCTGGCGTACCTCTAATCGTAACCACGTCGCCCACCGGAAGGACAATTCAGTCATGACCCTCCTGGAACTATCGCCAGAAACCAGTCACGGGTGGGGGTTTAACCTCACCACAGCCCAGTCTGCATTCTACCCGCGCGAAATAGGGTCACTCGCCAAATATCTAAATACCTAAGTACTCGCGCGGGTAACCTACCGAGGGGCCGTACCTCGCCGCAGGTCGGCGTGGGACACGAACCGCTTAAGCGGTTCGTTCCGTTCTACAGCGATAACCAAGCGGGTATTATCGCCGACCTTGACGGATCCGATTCTCCTTACCGGGTGTTTGAAACCCAACTAATTATTCCGCGATGCAAGATGGCATTTTCAATGGGGAATAGAGGTCGCAACGAACGGGATACATTTCACAAGCAAGGACATTTATTACAACTAAGCACGTATGTACAGCCAGGCAGTCATGCACATATGTACAAGCAAATAGAAGCAATACCACCGACTACAATAAGGATGTACAGGCACAGTCACTTAACAGACGCCACGACAACATTCATTCAAAAACCCAAAAGAAACACAAGAAAAGACCCCCTCACAGACAAGGGGGTCAGGCTGGACCACTTGGGTCTTTATGTCACGGGACCTGGGAGACCGAACGGGTCCCGCGAGACCTTAGCAGGTTACCTGCACCCTCGAGGTGCCTCGATGGTCGGCGAGCTCTCTCTGGCACTCTCCTCCACGGACGCGCAGGTTCGCGCCCCACAGCCGGCAGAGCTGCGCCTCCCGTCCGCGTCTCCGGTACGTCGCCCGGACACTCCACCGACCCACGCCTCTGGTGTACGGGTCGCTCCACAGACCCAGAGACCAAGAGACCAAGACAAGGGCGCAAAACAAAGAGAGGAGACCAAACCAGGAGAAGAGCGCCAACGAAGAGGAGGAGACCAGACCAGAAGAGCGCCAACGAAGAGGAGACCAGACCAGGAGAAGAGCGCCAACGAAGAGGAGGAGCCCAAGGCGGCTGTCCGCCTTACATAGCTTGGGGCTCCGCCCTTCGCCCTCCCCGTTTTCGGCTCCGCCTCCCTTCGAGAAGCTTCTCGAAAAGGGGCTTTTCTCAACTCCGACCGCCTCACTCCTCGTATCCACCAATCGCGAGCAAGCCGCCTCGCCCTTCTCGTCACACCAGCCTCGGAAAAAAAAGGCAGTAAAAAATCCACACTCACCATTGGAGGTTTCTTTTCCTTGTTCTTTTACGCCCGCGTTCTCGGACCCCTTTTGAACGCGGAAAGGGTCGTAGCGTGGTCTGTGGAGGATGGCGTTTGCAAGCTGGCATAGTGGCGAAGATGGTTAAATGGTGGTGGTGTTGTGGCGATTGTATCATGGTTGGCGTTGTGGCGTTGTGGCGTACTTGTGTTGTTGGCGTCGTGGTTTGTTGTCATGGTGGGCGAGATATGTCGGTTCAAAATAACGATAGAGAAAGAAAAACACTATCTCAAAGGGTCACAGCCTGGTGAACACGAAGAATTCCCTCTAAACAACGGTGGGGAAACCTAACTGAACACAAACTTACCGGGATAACTGACCTAAGGAACCTTTATGGTGTTCTGCGAATTTCCACAGCCGTAATAATATCATTATATATATATATATATATATATATATATATATATATATATATATATATATATATATATATATATATATATATATATATATATGTAGTCGTCGACTTACGACCTATGCGACTTACGACTGTTCGACTTTACGACCACTTTACGATGACAACAAACTTTATTTTTTTCACATGATGCTTTTTGCCCGTATCGTGACATTTACGAGGAGAAAAAGAAACAAACCATTCAAACAAAGCTCACCATGTTTACGAAAAAAAAACAACTCCGGATACCTCGAGCGCTGCCCGAGCAGATAACATTGACGATCCACAGCCAAGCATGAGTGACCAATAACATGTTTTGCATTTTTTGTATTTTTGAATGTTTTTGCAAATACAGTACCGTATTAAACCAATTGTACTGTAGTGCAGCGTTTGACTTGAACAAAGAAAATGTTAATAAAATACAGTATGACTTACAGATGACTATTGTATCATTATACAGTATAATATGAAAAAAAAAAATAATAATAATAAAGGTTGTCCGACTTACGACCAAATCGACTTACGACCGATCGGTCGGAACCGATCACGGTCGTAAGTCGACGACTACCTGTATATATTGTGGTTTCCCACCCGCTCGGCGTGCGGGCGACCGCTTTTAGCTAATCGCGGCCGCTCTCGCCTACCGGACGGGCAAACCTAGTTGCAGCTTTCAGATAAACGCCGAAATCCAGCTGCAGGTGTATTTTTAATCACACCGTAAATCAGCCAACTATTCTGTCCGCGCGTGATAGGGTCCGATCGCCAAATTGTCGATTTACCTCAGTATGGGCGCAGACAGAAATGCCGGGAATTTACACCTCGATGGTCGTTCATTCAACCAATCTCACACGTCAAACTCACTCATCCAACCAATTTGAACAATCCAACTCACTCATCTAACCAACCTCACCCATCAAACTCATGGGGGCTTACACGAACACGAGCCGTTCTCAAGCAGCTCGTTCCGTTTGCGATTTGCCGAGAGGTGTATTATCACGAGGCCCCGTCGGATTTGATTATCTTATCGGCTATTTAAAAGCCAGCTAATATCCCGAACGCAATACAGCAGCTCAATCGAGGGAAAGGACGCAACGAACAGGTCACATTCACACAAGGACATTTATTTGTACACATATGCATTGAATGGGGGAATGGGGACAGGATATGAGCAGAAAAAGACCTACAGCCGTTGTCTATGATTATTATTCACATGCACTTAACCAGTTTTACTTAGGGACAAGGCACCACAGACTTCCATTCAAAAACCCCAGAAAAGGAAGAAAGAAAACGACCGTGACCGTGGGTCTTTGGGACTCCGTTTGCCGGGTCGGCGTCCGTTCTCCAGACCCCAGACTCCACTGCTGGTCGGCGTCTCCTCTCTCCACCTCCACTCAGCCCCTCAACTCAACTGGTCAACAACGACCTTATTGTACGACTCTCTTCCAGCCATTCTCTACAAACACTCTCCCTTCCAACCACTCTCGACAACAACTCTCTTCCAACCATTCTCTACAACAACTCTCTCGGCGTCAACCCACGCTTCCTTTTTATATCCACGGAGCCTCGCCCCTCCCTTCCTGGCGCGTGGGGGAAAATTCCAGCAGAGCTCGGCTGGGCTCAGTTGTTGTTGCCCCCAAGGGGAGGGGTCGCAGTGGGCTCTTTCCGCCAAAAATGAGCGCCCTCCCCTACTTCACCTTTGAACCCTGGCTCGATCCACCCCTCCTCCCTCCCGGCGCATGGTGGGGGGGGGAAGGGGGAGGGGAAATCCCAGGCGTTATCGGGATTTCTCTCTTTGGAGCACCTTGTTGTTTTAACCGTTGGTTGGCATGGTGTTATTCGTTGGGGAGGCCGTTGTGGTTGTTGAAGTAGTGGTGTGGTTGGCATTGTGGTGGGGATGGCGTGGTTGTTGAAGTAGTGGTTGTTCCAAAATAAAGATAGCAAAAGAATAATGGCTGACTCAAAGATCACAGCCCGGTTACACGAATAAAGCCCATTAGACATCGGTGGGGAAATCTAATCTGAACACACACTTATCGACATAACTGATCTCTGGGAAACCTGAATGGTGTTCTGTGAATTTCCACAACCATATCAATATATATATATATATATATATATATATATATATATATATATATATATATATATATATATATTAATAAAACTCTCATCTTGTATGTATATATGTATGTATGCATGTATGTTCCCAAAATACAGCCAAAACGGTACACCATAGCGCAAAATTTTCGGGCCAACTTACTCACCATTCTCCTGCTGTGTGCAATATCAAGTTTCGTTCAAATCGGGCAACGAAAAAATTATTAAAAAAATCAATTCCCAATTCAGTCAAGTACTCTTGGGGAGAATTTGATCATTGCAAACCACCTCAGCGGTATAGTTCACTGGAGCTATCTTTTTTTTTTCCTTGAAATTATTTATTTAAAAATCTCAAACATTTAGTATTGACAAAGAACGATTTATTTTTAAGCACAAAATAAACATCGCCATTTTGATCTCGTACTTCTGTGTTCTTTAATAAATAAAATTGTGTTTAGAAGATTACGCACAATAATTTCTTCAACTTTCTTTTCTCCGTTTTTTTTTTTCTTCACATTAACATGCAATATCAAGTTTCGTTCAAATTGGGCAACAAAAAAATTATTACAAAATCAATTCCTGATTCAGTCAAGTACTCTTCGGGATTATTTGATCCATGCCAACAACCTCAGCGGTATAGTTCGCTGGAGCTATCTTTTTGGGGTTTTTTTTGGAAATGATTTTTTTATCAACCGCTGTCACAACGTGAACCCAACGGGTTCACGGGTCATCTGGTATATTACTAAAACTCTCATCTTGTATATATGTATGTATGTTCCCGAAATACAGCCAAAACGGTACACGATAGCGCAAAAATTTTAGGGCCACCTTACTCACCATTCTCCTGCGGTGTGCAGTATCAAATTTTGTTCAAATCAGGCAACGAAAAAAAATATTAAAAAATCAATTCCCGATTCAGTGAAGTTTTGGTATGATGATTCATGAAGCGCAAGGGCAAACCATGGAGAATGTGTTGATATACCTCAAGAAACCGGTATTTTCAGCACGGACAACTGTATGTGGCTCTTAGCCGAGGAAAGGTGAAGGAAAATGTCAAAGTATTCCTGAAGGATGGGAGATCAACCAAGAATGGTGTTATTAAACGCTTGCTTAGTTGAACGATGACTCCTGACGTAAATGCTCAAATTTTCTTCAAGTAAAAGTTTGACCATTAAATAATATTAAAAAAAATTTTTTTTTTTCATCAACCGCTGTCACAACGGGAACCCAACGGGTTCACATATATAATTTTTGACAAGGACCTTTAATTTAAATCCACCTGAGGCCTTTATTATATTTCTAAGAGATATGTCTTCTGAGTTTGGTCATCTTGAAACGTGATGATAAAACTATGACGCATCTTTACCGCATAGGGTTTCCTTGCGGTGGAAGTCGGACCAGATTGCATTTTTAAGACTTTTATACAAACAACTTTTAAATTTAGTCAACCACCTGTTTTATTTGTACTTGGAGCCATTTGTTTCCCTAGGCTACCAGGAACCAGCTGGAGAAGCTCCAAACAGAGATGGTGAAAAAGGAAGAGCAAGTGAAGGAGTACTCAAAAACAAACTCTGTGCTTCAGGAAAACACTCTGCATCTGCAGGTGTGGAATCCATTCCATTCACTTTATTCTCCGTCAATTTGCCAACGGAATGATTTACATATATGTATGATATTTCATTTTCTATTCCATTCAGAAATCTCTTGCCCAGGCGACCATGTTGAGCTGTAATCTGCAACAACAAAATAAAGAGTTGGGCAAACGCCACAGTGAGTTTCAGAAGCAGCTGCAAGAAGCTGAAGATCAGCTCATGCTGGCACAGAGTGAGATACGGACCCTAAAAACGCAGGTGTCTTGCTTTGTTTCCAACACAAAAAACTCAAGAGGGGAGCTGCCTGAATGGGTACCACAGTTTAATTTGCAGCTGTTGTGCACGATTGATTGCAATAGAGTAGTCTCTTTGGAACAAATAGACATGTTCTGTGAACTGATTATTGTATCGAAAATGTGTTACACTGGGACTCCTTACCCCTCCAACCTCTCCCCTCCCCTTTTACATCTATAAATACAAATATGTAAAATTTGTATTATATAATGTGATGGGGTCATGAAGGGGTCAACTTTGTGTCTATTTCCTGTAGCGTACTGCTGTCTATGCTCCTTTCTGTGGTGTCAGGACAACTTTTGCTTTTGCCACCGACAGTTTGGAACTTTCTCTGGACCTTTATTGTGGGTTTTGAAGGCAAAATGGTCCATTTAGCTTGTAGAGCACAGCTATCATCACAGCTGTATAGCTGTCATTTGCTGCATACATCCAGAAAGTCAGTGCCATCATATATATCACCAAAGGGGGGAGAATCCATAGCTCGATGTCACATGGTCTGTGTGTTTCAAATAGGTTAGATTGCTATGTATCAGGGACCTGCCAGAGTAAGTCGTTTTGTTACACGTGAAGCTGAGAAGGGAGCGTATGTAATTTATAAACAGAATAGTCAGGGTAATATTGTATGCGTAAACACCTCTTGTTTGTGGGTGGGGCCACGTGAGGACTTCCCATCACAAAAGGAACATGTCACACATGTGCAAAAAGGGCATCACGATCTGTCTGGCCAGTGTCTGCCAGCCACAGTGGCATAATTCGCTTTCGGTCCCAGAAAGGGGCAATGGATTTATTTTTATTGGGACCACCCTGTGGGAGGGACGGCCCATGGGACGACTTCGCCAGGAGGAGGAGGAGGAGGAGGAGGGGCGGAGAAAGGCACACACCAGAGCTCCTGACATGTCGAAGGAATGGGAGGAAGAAGCATCTTGTAAAAGGGCCATGAGGGCGAGTTCAGGGTGCATGTCCCGAGGTGCTCTTCATCGTTGGCTTACTTCATAGCTGGCTCTTGTCATCTCACTCCTGTGTCAAAAACGGCCTGCAGGGAGTCCTGCATCAGCACCACATGTAGTCAAAGGAAAGTCCTTCCCTGCAATTTTAATGTTTGTATTAGTATAATCTGTGGCACCGAGTGTGAATTAGGTTTTATTAGTCCCCTACAGGTTTTACCGTAGTTTCATCAATTTCTCAGAGTTCTGCCCTTTTTGGACTTCGAAAATATTGTTGCAGATTTGGAAAACTATCGCACACAACATTCAGGTTCCTATAGCTCAGTTATATCGGTAAGTATGTGTTTTATAGATAGCTTCCTTTCCCTTGTCTAGTGGGTGGTTAAATGTTCATGCGCTGTGAAGTTATTTTAATAGTCAGGTTTTCTTTTCATTATTTTTACACCACCAACAACAACTACAACAGTGCTAGCATCGTTTTACCTTCATCTCGCTTCTTGCCACCAACGCCATCGCTCACATGCGTGTCAGCGTGTGCGGGTGGAGGCCACGCAGAATACACTTCCTCTGGCTGTTTGGTGGGCAGAGCCCACACAGAACCATGTTGCTCAACTTCCTGTTGGAGGGGCGGTCCTTTGGAAGAAGGCGGAGTTCGGGGAGGAGCCGCGCGACGGCCCTCGACCAATCGGTGTGCAGCGGGGAGGGCGGAGACCCCCCCCCCCCGCATCGGGGAGGAGGAAATAAGAGCGGAGACGGCTGGTCTGAGAATGGAGAAGAGAGATTTTAACAGAAGAGATTTTGCCACAGTCCTCGTCGTCGTCAGCCCTGGTCCTCGTCCGCCTCCGCCGCCTCCTCCTTCGGCTGCGCTAGTCCGTCCTTGGGTTACCGGAGCTCCGGGAAGGAGTGGACGCCAGCCGTGCGCTCCCGGCCAGGTAGCCAGCCAGCTACCCTGATCTTCAGCCCGACTGTCCTCTGGGCTGGAGATCCAAACAAAGACCAATTGGTCCGATTCTTTGGGTGTGTGTGTGTGTGTGTGTGTGTGTGTGTGTGTGTGTGTGTGTGTGTGTGTGTGTGTGTGTGTGTGTGTGTGTGTGTGTGTGTGTGTGTGTGTGGCGCCAGTCTGATAAGTAGTAAAACTGTTAAGTGCTTTTGCCTGTACACAAAAAAAAAAAATTTGCCTTTAGTCAGTTTAACTCTGCTCTTTGTGTTCCCCTCTCTGCCTATTGTAAATAAATATCCCTATTTGTTCAATGTATCAGCTCGTTGTGTGTTTCTTTCATTGGTTCGACATGACGAGTGATTGAGAATTAGTAAAAGCTGTTATGGCACTAAGGGGACATTTGGACCGACGGTTCTTGGCGATTAAACCGCTCGGAATCGCACACGGAACGAGCGCGCTGAGCGGCTCATTTTCGTACGAGTTCCGTCGAGGGTGAATTTCCCTGGAAGTTGGACCACATGGGTATTTAGGTAAATTGAAATTGGCAATCCACCCTACCCCACGTGGTCTATCCATTGGCGAACTTCGGTCCGATAGAGGACCCGTCGGCTCCAGACTTATCCGGGGCGACGACCTATACATTCCGGGCGATCGGCCGGGCCGACTTGCAGCTCCATCAAGCGGTCGTGCTCGCGGCCGACGTCCGGCCCCGCAACAATATCACATTGGAAGGGGACATCTATTGCAAAGCAATTCTCGCGCTTGTTTATTTCTTATTTCCATGAACATATATTTGTGTCCCCACATTTAGTATAGACACCAGGCTGTGTGTCCCCAGCCTGGTGTTGGCTCAGTGGCTTGGGACCCAAAAGGTCCTGAGTTCAAGCCCCGTTGGGCCACTGAATTAAAATATATATATATATATTTACGAATTTCCGCCCGCCCGGCGTGCGATCGGCCACGTAACTCGAATCGCGACGCGTCACTCACCGGAACGGACAATTCAGTCGTGACCCTCCTGGAACTATCGCCAAGGAGCTAGTCACGGGTGGGGGTTTAACCTCACCACAACCCACTCCGCATTCTACCCGCGCGAAATAGGGTGAATCGCCGAAAGTCGATATACCTAAGTACTCACACGGGTAACCTACCGAGGGGTTGTACCACGCCACAGGTCGACTCCGGACACGAACCGCTTAAGCGGCTCATTCCGTGCTGCAGGGATAACCGAGCGGAGTTATCGTCGACCTTGACGGTTAAGATTGGTTATTGGGTGTCTACACCCACTACCAATCCCTTACGTGATGAAAGATGGAACTTTCAAACAAAGGAAAGGACGCAACGAAACGGGAAACAGTTCAACAAGCAAGTACTTTATTTCACACACACAAGGCAAGCACGTATTTACAGCCATACAAAAATGCACATATAACAGTCAAAGCAAGAACAATACGCAGAGTTACTTCCGAATAAAAAAGGCAATTATTTTCATCACACATATACAGGTTTACTTACAAGACTGGCGCCACACATACATTTACACAAAAAGCAAAGAAAACGAAAGCCATCCTCATAGGCAAGGAGGCAGACAGGTCCGTGGACCAAATGAACATGGGACCTGGGTGATCGGCCAGGTCCACGAGACCGAAGGGGTCTTACCCGCGTCCTCGTGGCGCGATGGTGGGCGAGCCGCAAGGTGAGACACCATCACAAATGGTACTGACCAATCAACAGACACAGATAGCGGGGGGGGGGGGGGGCATGCAAGCTGATGTACAATGATTAATAAATATACCCCGCTAAGGTGCCGACAATACAAATTCACATGAAGAACAATGGAGCAAGCGAGGTCTTGGATGGCACACACAGCAAATAGCATGTGTAGGTCGCTGTCGCACAGACAAAGTGTTGCTCGGGACAGGCAGAATCGCAGGAACGATTTGAAGACTGGAGAAGATGATGCGGTGGAAGAGTAGGAGAGAAAATATTGTGGCCAAGCAGAGGTAAGGCAAGCGATGCTTAGTCTTAAGGTTCAGCTTCAACCTTCAACTCTGTATACATGTCCAGCTCCAGTCCCCATGACTCTCCATGCAATGTCCCGAGCTCCTCCTTCACCCCAGGACCTCTGACCCACCCTCCCTACACATTAATCGGGGTCATGATGATCCTATGCAGCAAGTCTGGATGTAATCAGCCCAGAACTGTAGGAGGAGTAGCGTGACAAACAAACACTGGTCCGTTAATTATAGTAAGGATTATCACGGAGGAATCTTACTGGCATGAGGTGAGAAAACCTTCCATCAAAAGCCTCTGTTGTGCTCGTGCGCTTTTGAGCTTTCTGAGCATCTATGAAGTTCGCATTTATATTTTTATACCACGCATGAGTACCTGAGTACCAGTTATGTGATCCCAGCTCACAAAATGACTGTAGTGGACATGATTTTAACTATTTTGTCATATTGTATATTCACGAGACAGTTGATTTGAGCTTGGATGCATTTGTTTGATGGGATGTCGACTGTCATTGAATGAAATACTCCTACTGACCATTTCACCACAACCAGTTGGAGGCTTGCAGAGAAGCAAATGAAAGAGCAGTGCGAGAAGCAGTACGGTGCGCAGGCACAGTGCATCAAGAAGAGTTGTGTGAGGAGCAGAAGATTCACCGTACACAGATGGAAGCGGTTGTGGTGAGTTGTGTGCACGGTAACATGGTGTTTGTTGAACCAAAATCCTCATCCCTGTCCTGAATGCAAACAGTATGGCTGTTTCGGTGGTGGTCTGGTATAATTCTTCAAATTTGAGATCAAGGTTTATTATAAATGAGTTAACAATTATGGTGACCATTTGTCAGGCTGATCATGCAGAGGTCGAACAAAACCTTTGGACAGTCACAGAGAAGTGTGAAGGACTCGTCAGACAGTTGGCTGCAAGCGAGTGCCATACCATGGAGTTGGAGAGGCTGCTGAAGGAGCGACCGCAGGTGGGATGGCTGAAGTGTGATGTGGTAGAGGAGTCGAGGCGAGAAAAAAAAAATGATGAATGGGAAGGGGAAAGGTGGAGGAAAAATGCACAAGAAAAGTGAGGTGGTGGGTTCTTGGGAGTCACATACTTGGCTTCTTGTTGTTGCATGCAAAATTCATGAATGGCACCTCATTTTTGTGAACAACTAAAAGGCTCCTCGTGAAATGTGACATTGTGTAAGGTAGTTAACATCCTGCCATGACGATGACGCAAGGAGGAAACAAAACCAGTTATCTACTCCACGTGGTGTGGCAGGAACGTGGTGTGTTAGAAATCGACGAACAATTCGAAGAAAGAGCGGCGGAGCAGCAGCTGTCCGAGGAGTGTCTGCCGAGGTTGGTTAACTTCCACTACACTACCAAGTCCAGGTTGCCAAATATTGATCTCGTTTGTAAGCATATTCTTAATCTTACCAGTTGCACTGGAAGTTGCAGGTGTGTGCACCATTGTGCAAGGGGCCCACTATTTGTTACCCTGATGCAATACCCCTTGTGGGTTGGGGTAGAAATTTGGCCAGGGTGCTGTCGATAACTCACCAACTCTTCATCGAAAGACACCGTTGGATCTAGAATGTCCAGCTTAATTTCGAGAGCGGCATAAACATTGGCGCAATGCATACCTACAGAGAATCTAATCTAGACGAGGCAGTCCAAAGGCGAGTGTGCTCACTGCTTACTGTGCATCTCCCTGTCAAATTGTATATGCTCAAATAATGCAATCAGTTTCCGAGTAATTGAAGGTGGAGCATTTGTTCACCTTTGGTCTTGTTATCTCCGCCACCGAAGGTGAAGGAGGTTGTTTTCACCACTTCGTCTGCTTGTCTGTTGTGTGCAGGATATTTCAAAAAGTTGGGGACAGGTTCGGTGTGTGAGAAGGAAGAATTCCTTCAATTTTGGTGAAGATCAGGATCTGATAATTTTTTTAAGTGATTCTGCACCATTGAGAGATAGGGCAAAGCAGATATATAGCATGATATCTCAAAAAGTTGTGGACAGATTTGGATGAAACTTGGTGGACAGGTTGGGTGTGACCACGACTAATTGATTTGATTTGGTGAAGATCCTGATCCGGATCTTGATACGAGAATTATTTAATTTCTAAAGTGATTCTTCACCATTGAGAGATGTGGCCAAAAAGGATATATATAGCATGATATTTCAAAAATGTATTGGGCCTGAGATGTTCTCGTGGATCAGGCATTACATGGCAGAGGTATGCGCTCGACCGAGTGCCCTTCTAGTTTCTGATGTTATCACTGGTAGTTCACAGACATCAATGTAAAGTTCGTTCCACAAATTTAATCCTATGTGATGCACTGTATAATGGGATCTGTACAACCAGCAAGCTTGTCCCAAACCTTTTACTCACCACAGCACTTCTGAGTTACACCGTGAGAACGAAACTCTACAGCAAAAGATACATCAACTTCACAGCATCATCATTGTGCAGGACAGGAAGATATGGGGAGCTCTGGACAAGGTATTCATTGGTACAAATGGCTGTTTATATTAACTCGTCGTCATTGTTCTAATGCAGTGGGTTAGCATCAGCTCTCACAAGTGTATGGTCGTGCCGCTGATGCACTGTCGCCTGTAAGTTAGAGCAGGAATTTGTAATTTGTTCAGGGTGTTGGCGATAGCTCGCCTAATCTTCGCGAAGGACACCGTGGGATCTTTAAGGTCCACTAACTCATGCCGACAGACGAGACGCCCAGTGCAAGGAACGCTGATATTCAAACCCAGGATAGACACCTCCAGACTATCCTGCGCCAGTTTGGGTAGTCACCCCCGACCGTTCTGTGAGGAAACAGAGCAGCTTTATTCACTCCAAACGAGACAAACACAACACACCACCATAACAGGCCCAGGCAGTGTGTGAGGGAGACGTGACCAGACCACGTCATTTCCTGAATAACCAGCAATATTAATGCTGATGCTGCTAGCCTGTTGTATTAACTCTTAAAAATCTACTCCTTTTCCAGCAGCCAGAAAGCTCCATCCCTGCCACTTGTTCATATAGCTTCCACCATTGCTGGCAGTGATAGAGAGTGCTAATTGTCAAATGAGCACAACCTGGAGTAAGTGGGAGTGCGGAAATTGGGGATATTGTATAATTTATACATATGACGACTCAAGAAGTTTCCTTAATCTATATTTCCTTACACTGTGCATATGTTTAAATTATTGATTACACAAACCTGGAGCCTAAATAAATCGATGTTCATGGATTTGCAATTGCACTTTTTCACTGTGACATGTTGCAAGTCAACAAGAACTTTGCTTTGTTGTTGTTGGGGGTCAATTTTTGAAATGTGCACCCATTGGTCGGACGGTTGCGGACCACACTCACATCTGTGGCTCGACTCCACCCACCACAGCATGGAACCAATATGATACGACTGCTATCTTGGTTTTCTGTTGGCCCTAACATTGTGCCTGTAGGCCTCTGCTGATTACCCACTGTCCGGCTTTGTTGCATCAGATTTGCATTGGCTTTTTTGGGTCGAGTGTTAATCATGAGGTACCCTGAAAAATCTAATCAAAAGTCAAATAAAAATTATTGGTAAGATTTTAATCAAGCCTGTACACACCTCCCGAAAAAATAGCGTTACATAATTTTTGAACGGCCCTTTATTGGGGTTAATCATCCAAGACTGATGAATCGGCTCGTTCTGATATAAGTGGCGGAGGCTGACATGGATGAGATGTCGAGTTAATCTTTCAATAGCGCATTAAATGTGTTTCCCAATCACGTTGTTACCAGATTTTGGCACAGGTTAACCAATTCATGTTTAATACGTACCATATGTGGAATTTGACACTGAATATGGTTTCATTTAATAAGCACTTAACTAACATTCAACAAACAAAAACAATGAGCAAAACACTCTGTACTGAAAGCCTTAAAATGCTTTTTTTTGCTGAAAAAGGCCCAACTCCCCCATCCCTCATCACCCTCCATTAACATAGCATTTCCTGGAGCAGGTAAGCATCTCACATAAAAGGTGGACTAGTTGGACACTTCATCAGCTACTGGTTGCAATGGCATCAGGTGCATTTGTTCCCAATAACTCTGCATCTCAACTGGCTGTTCATTTATTATTACTCTTCTGAACGATGATCCTGCTCACCAGATTCTCTCAGCGAGGGAGTCTCGTGAGTGGAGGAGGCCGATGAGTCGATCACGTGCCTCGTGGTTGCAGCAGGTTGGCCAGCATCTCAGGGAGATGGGGATGGGCCTGGCATCTGCCTGGGGGAAGGCCAGACGGAGGCCCCTGGAGTACCGGCAGCGACGTGCTGTTCTGGCACATGCTCCCATACCTGACCTGACCTTCTGAACACCCTTCTTGGAGGGTCGATTCACCTCACTATGAAAGGTGGCTTCCAGCCTTCTTATCCATAAGAAAGGCATCAAAACAGATCGTTTGAACATCATATCAGTTGGTCTTATTTGCATAATCACGAAAAAGACTTTCAAGATATACTTCTCGATCTCTTGAAGGTAAAATCATCAATTCAGGTTGTGTTCTGGCCCTTCTAGCTGAGACATAAGTCTTTTAACTCAAATGCTCCAAACGTCAAAGCAACAGGTCCTAGAGGTGTCACAGGATATCTCCTGAGCATTCGACATCCCTTGGGACCAAACTTTCTGCCAATGGCATCCAGCAATCTCCATTGACTGACTGTCTTGTGAATTTTTTTTCATGCTCTTAAGCAATGTGTAGCCTCACATGGAATCCCATCATCTGCACTACCATTGAAGGCTGATGTTCCTCAATATATTGTCTGAGTACCAATGCTTCCAGGTTTACATAAATGACCTCTTTGCATGCTAGGAAAAAACAAGGAGCCCTCCAAACCACTTTGCAGACGACTCCACTTGGTGCCAAGGAAGTCCCTCACAAATGAGTCAAGCTGCAGCTGGATCCTTATGGAAAAAATAAGCAGGTAAATCACCTGCAATATAACACTGAGTGCCACCAAGTTCCATTCGATGTATCTACATGAAGATCATAACCAATCCAATAATTTACTTCAGCAATCAACCTACAGCAGAGGTGTAATCTTTGTCGCTTCTTGAACAAACAGTCTGCCTCAATTTTTCATGGCCTCCAGCACAAAGAGGTGCCATGGAATTTTGCAGAGATATTCCTTGGCTTTTTTCCCCCAGTTCCTAACAGTGCACCAGATTCTCATCCTAAATGTAAAGGAGCATGCTGCCCTCTGGGGCCTGGTAGTGATAGATCTCACCTTCTGCCTTATATACATCACAAAAATTTAAGAGATTGAGGGCAATGGAATCACGAAACAGAATGCTGAGGTGCAAGGCCTACTTGCTGTATGTATGTGCTGTCCCCTTGGATGGGTGTTGAACTGGGTGTCCCATCTACCAGCATTAATTGGTGGATGTTTAAAGATTATACGCCATCCTACTTGACGAGTAGGCGAGCAATCGATGGCCAAATTCCTGCCCGAACCTTGAGGCTCAAACAAACGTCAAGCCTGGCGAACCAGTTCTTGAAAGACTTGAGCCACAACTCCCCCCAGCCAACCACACACAAAAAAAATGGGAAAAATTGTGGCCATAAAAAAAAGATGAGGTAGGGTGATACCATGACTTGGCTGTGAAATTAATTATTCAACTTGAACTTTTATACAAATCTCTTGCCCCTTATTAAGAAAGGAAACGTTCACTAGACCCTGAGTCATAACACATCTGTTTCTCACTGCCAGAAACTTAAATTATTCCTGTAGAACACTAATGTGTCCCTGTCTGTCCTGCAGTCCGAAAACCTGAAAGATCAATTACAAATGAAGGATACCGAACTGGCTGCTTTGAAATGCACAGTAACGACACTGAAGGAGGAGGTAAAGTTTCTCATCTTTACACATCATGGAAACAAATATATCACAAACATATTTAGATATGACACCAGATTACAAAAGTAAACCAGATAAACCCGATTCATGATGACTACAGTTGTCACACCAAGAGCAGCATTCACTTGGTGAGATAAGTATGAAGGCCTGTTGTGAGGTAATGCCTCATTATTTTTCTCCAAACCAGGTAAAGACATTCAAATGAAACAAAGCGCAATCTACACATTAGTTCTTCCCACCACTGGAAGCAAAGTATCATGATTCCAGCACGAGATGTCTCAATGATATATTATTCAAGATGGCAGAAGGCAGCATGAGAGAAGATTGCTGGGTGCACTATTACGATCCTGAGAAACAATCAATGGAGTACCCCCACAAGGGATAAAACCCACACAAAGTCGGCCAAAGAGCCGACTTGGCTCCATCAGATTTTCATCTCTTCCCCAAACTTAGGGAACACTTTTGTGGGAGAACATTTCTCGTCTGACTACGTCAAGGCCACTGAAGTGCTGGTTAAGTCAGTAAGGCGCAGTGTTGTCGTGATGGCATCACAAAACTATTTGAACGTTGGGAACAATGTGAGCACTGCAGTGGTGATTATGTTGAGAAGTTAATATGCACGATGGTAGAATAAAGATGTTAGTGTGTCTGGTTCATTCAGGTATCTTTACCCATTTTGGAGGAAAAGAATAGGAGGTACAGCATTACTTCAACACTCCCATAGCATACACCCCAAGGGCATCCTCAAAACACAACCAACAAAAATGGAACTAGACAGACATTTATCAATACGAGATTTTCAAAATTTTTTTTTAAATTGCCATCTTTCATAAATACCTCAAATTTGACTTTGTTTCGACCTGAAAACAGGCTTGTTTACAACCTAACTGCGAGCTTACCTTTAGTTTTCATTATTGATGACATCTCCAAAAAAAAAACCTTAATTGCCTCCCTCCCCCAACAGAATGAAGAACTGAAAATGAAGATCTACTCAAAAAAGATCTAAATGTTTAATTCTGTTGGAAAACTTAAACGAGAGCACCTGGTACCTGTGCCAACACCTACCTTACCTTCCGGGAATCCAGCTCACTCAAATGAAGTTGGTAATAGCACCAATAACTTTATTTCCAAACTAATACATTCCCGTTTTTAAACAAATTTTCTGAAAACAAAGTTTAAAAAAATAAAATAAATAACAAACAAACACGTTTAATTCGGTTTTACAAAGCTATCACAGAGAGAACCCACAGCAAACTTGCCCATGACCAATGCACTTAATGCTTTTCAGGAAAAAGTATATTAATGCAAGAAACAACAAACAAACAAAAAACAAGTGTCATTCCCTTTAAAATTGGTTTCAGTGTCGTGAATAACTTCAATTAATTTATTAAGGAAGGAAGATAGATAGATCAATTTTCATTGTAATGGAGTGTGAGCAATCAAAATGGGAACAAATTTAATGTCAGATTCAAGCAGCACATTGTGGTTGACCTTTCATCACCCAACCAAAGCAAAGTGTTCAGCTTAAACCCCAGCTTTTAAGGTGGACGTGGCACGACGTCACCGCACCAACCTCGTCAAAAGCACAACGCACCACAAAACAACGCACCAAGTTTATTTACAAGATAATTTACACCACAACCACTCACTTCGCACCGACAGGGTAGAACGTGGTCGTGCTTCAAAAAATATGTACAAAAGTCTATAATACTCAATGTTTCTCCTCTCACAAGTTATCATTCACCTAACATGTCTGATGCAGAAAGCTCAAGGATAGCCTGGTAACTGCTCCACATACTGTCGCACTTATTTACATTTCTGACATTTATAAACAGCACAGCGCAAGGGTAAACCGCAAGTTGCGGATTACACTGTCAGATTGTGTTGGGGGGGGGGAGAAGGGAGGGGTCATCTGCTGAGGTCCCGCAGCGTTCCACGCCTCCCCAACTGATCCTGCAGAAGCGAGTCAAAAAACGGATGCTTGAGAGCCTCGCCTAGCGTGATGCGCCGAGAAGGCTCATACTCCAACATCTTCTCGAGAAGGTCGAACAGCTGCTGGTGGGCAATGTCATCGGAGAGCGAGTACCGCTGTCGTAGGAAAACGGCGAGAACGCAAAGTTTACCAAAACCACCATGCGGTGGCAGAGTCACATTCACACCTCGACAAACTTTTTTGTTGTTGTTGTACCAGTCCACTCACAACCTTCCGTTTCAATAATAAAAATGATGCTGATTTGGTAGGAAAAACAAATTACATTTTATATTTATGGTTCATGCCATACCTTGAACTGTTTGCAGTTTTCTCGTACATACTTTCCAGCAGAACTGCACTCGTCCCAATCCAGGCTCCCGTGGTAAAAGTATTTGTGCTTTCTGATTAAACAAAAATAACTTTCAAACCCATCAGGAAGACAAACAACAAATTTAATAATTTGCTTAGAGGAAAATGTACAAAAGAATAGAAATGTGGGGATGGATGAAGGGATTGGGGATAGAGGAGGGCTATGGATGAAAGATGAAAGGATCAAGATGTTGGACATTTTTTGCTGAACAATAAACCCTTGTAATGAAAGAGTTTTTCTCGATACATTTCTAGCTGTATATTTGCATGAATTTACACAAGCACCTTTAGTGTGGTTTTCAGTCTCCCCTCTCCCCTAAAAGCCATTGCATGTGGGGGAGGATGGTTTGTGGGTATAAAGTATGGAAATTATAAAAAATGAAGACTTACTCACATCTCACCTGTGAATGGAGGGAATAATCAATTAAACCCAGGTGGCTAGGTTTATATACATAAATCAACTCTTATAAAGCTTCTTTGGCTTGTAAAGCATAGGACGAGTCCAAAAAAAAAATATATATATATATATATATATATATATATATATATATATATATTATATATATTTTCAATCATCCATGCATAGTTGTGGACATGATAGAAATGGGATTTACAGACGAGTTAAAGGAGTTTTAAATTAAAGGAAATGCCAGTTTATCCAACTGGGAAATGTGGACACAACAATAAACTTGGTGTCTGTAAAGTCAGAAACTAAGAATAACTATAATGAGCAAGCAGATTGCACACCCTTTCCCAGACTTGTCATGTGCTGGTGTTAATATTAGACATAATTAGTATGTAATCACGTTCTAATGGTAAGTAATAAATAGATGTACTCATGTTGTGTGTGGACAAAACAGACCCAAATGCACTATCCTTTCCCCAGGCAAGGGTTTAACAAAAAAGCCAGAGGGTGGGGATCTATAGAGGTGGAATATTTGACTGTGGCATAATGGTTAGAGCGTCTGCCCCGAGTCTTGGACATGGCCTCAGCCGAGTAGTACCAAAGACTATATGGTATATGCTGCTTCCTTGCTTGACGCACACTATTAAAAAAAAACAAAAAGGCCAGAGTATGGCCAAAACCATTTCTCAGGCTTGAGGAGACAAATGGCCTCCTGCATTGAAGTTCCTGGTAAGGAAACTAATGTACATTTATTATTGTGCAAGCATACAAACTGTGGACACTTTAATATACAGTAAGTATATCAATTGATGATATTGCATTAAACATGAACAATGAATGCACTAATCTTAGAATTTCCCTCAGGATGCGATATAAAACCTATCGTGCACAAAAATTGTCCGTGGTCTACAGACGAGGAACAAATCAATTAATCAAGCATGGTAAATAAAGGTGTGAAATGAAGTGTGCACCACATGGTTCACCACACACACACACACACACACACACACACACACACACACACACACACACACACACACACACACACACACACACACACACACCGATAACCAACTCCAACCCACAGGACAAATGACAACAAAATAGCAGCAAATAATCAAGCTTGCAAAGTGCACCCCTTTCACTCCATGATGAAACATTAGCATCACCACCGGGCATTCGTTTTCAGCCCTCCTCTCCAGGCTGAAACCATTCGAATGCTCCTTGCTATAAAATCATTGCCTTTCCAGACATATGATAGGACGCGAGGAACGAGTGGGTCGTGACGACAAAACAAACAAAAAAACACCCAGAGGGTCATTTTCTCTGTCTTGGCATCTGCATTGAAACTCCACGTGGCAGGGTATTATGATCCAATCAAAATATACCTCAGATGTAATTTGAATTCAAACCAATTTTGGGGTTTATTTATTTTAAATTTTCAGCAAGTGGTCATGGAGAAATAGTGGCAAGGGGTGGGTGAACAAAATTTTCACTCATATGTAGCATTGTTGTAATCTTTAACAAGTCTTGGTAGAGCAATTCTCTAAACCGACAAATATCTTCGTATTCAGTCAAACAGAAGCGACATTCAAAACCCCAAAAAACAAACAAACAAACACGTACCGGCTTTTCCTTATCATTCTCGATGGGATTGGCCCAAGAATTCTTTCCATCATTGCCAAATGCTCTCTGTTGTCATGAGTCTGGAAAGTGAAAAACAAACGAAAATATATTTATTTAAAACATGAAATAAAATAGATACAGCAGAACCTCTTATCTCCACATCCAAATAATGGAAGATCCATTTTTTAGAAAATAAATTCTAGCTGAAGAAAGAGAGGCAGATCACCCACACCCGCAGGTGTGTGTGTGTGTGTGTGTGTGTGTGTGTGTGTGTGTGTGTGTGTGTGTGTGTGTGTGTGTGTGTGTGTGTGTGTGTGTGTGTGTGTGTGTGTGTGTGTGTGTGTGTGTGTGTGTGTGTGTGTGTGTGTGTGTGTGTGCGCTCACGCTGAGGACCAGATGTAAACTCACAAAGCGAAATTATACAACTGGCATGCACATCCTTTCCAGATGACAACTCCCCGATTTTTGTTTTTAAACACGTTCACAACAAACATGCAAGTGGACTGAACTGCATTTCACGTCCAACATGGCGTCTACCATCGGCTGCATTGGGTGAGTCCAAATCCAGAGAGAACTAGAAGGGCACTCGGTAGAGCGCATACCTCCGCCATGTATTGCCTGATCCATGAGAACATATTGGGCCCAATACATTTTTGAAATATCATGCGACAGAGTACTATATCGTTTTTGGCTCTATCTCTCAACGGTTTGCCTGGTGTTGGCTTAATGGTAAGGGTGGTGGGCTTTGGATCCGAGGGTCCCGAGTTCAAATCCCGCTCAGCTATTGAATCAATACCCGGTGGGGTTAAGTCGACCTGTCATCATTCCGAGGTCGGCAAAATGAGTGCCAGCATGCTGGTATCCTGTGTCGGAGTGGCGACCCATCCAGGATTGTGCCCAATAGCCAAGTTGACTGCTTAAGCAGCACCAACACTCTGCACATAGTATGGTCGCAATCTCCTCCATCTCAATGGTGAAGAATCACTTTCACATTGAGTAATTCTCGGATCCAGATCTTCACCAAAATCTAATCATTTCTTCCTTGTCACACACCCAACCTGTCCACCAAGTTTCATCCAAATCCATCCACAACTTTTTGAGATATCATGCTATATATCGTTTTTGGCTCTATCTCTCAATGGTGAAGAATCACTTTAAAAATGATAGTAGTTGCATCCGGATTCGGATCTTCACCAAAATCGAATCAATCAGTTTGGCCTTGTCAAACAGCAAACATGTCCACAAAATTTCATCCAGATCTGTCCCAAACTTTGAGATATCCTGCACACAAGCAGAAAGGCGTGAAAACAACTTCCTTCACCTTTGGTGGTGGAAGTAATAAGGGTGGGGGGGGAGGGTGGGGGGAGGCGGAAATGTTAGCGTACAACATAAAATTAATCTTTAAATCTTCTTCTTTCGGCTGCTCTCATTAGGGGTCGCCACAGCAGATCATCCATTATGATCCGCATACTGATTTGGCATAGGTTTTACGCCAGATGCCCTTTCTGACGTATCCTACGACACAGGGATAAGGACTGGGTTTCGCCATGATTCCGGGCTGCCCTCCACCCTCTCATAGCATGGCCCAGTGCAGAGCTCTCGTCCTCAAGCGATCCTCCAAGCCTCCGAGTAGCTGGATTACTGGCGCATTCCACTACGTCCGGTACAACATTAATCTTTAAATAAAATAAAAATTTTCTTCTTCTTTTAAATGAACACCATTCATCAACCGGAAATACAATTTATCAATAACACCCTGACCATTCCGGACAAGAGATTCTACGACAACAAAAATTGAAAAGCACAGTCAGTCACATATCCACATACACAGGTGATAGAGGGAGAGACACAGAATGATCAAATACCTGAAACAATGTGAATCCCAGGTAGAACTCAAATATAATACACCCAATGCTCCAAACATCACATGGCTGTGACCATCCCAACTCTGGGGGGGGGGGGGGGGATATAATATATATAAATAATAGATGTAGATGTATTATCGAGACACAATTCGACGCCGCGACATTGACCAATACACCTCTGCCCACATTAAATCTTTGCTTTCTCCAACTTTGACCTTAAACCTCAATATCTAATCTGCGCATTTGCATCATGGTACATGTACTTCATTTCGTTCAAATCCCGACCTCAATAACATTTTTACCTGACATGACTTCTGACCTTTGACCTCTTGGTGCTAAAATCAAGTCAGTTCATATTTGCATCATAATAAATACTTGTATCAAAATCCCATCACTGGTTCACAAGTTATTGTTGTAACAGGATTTTACCTAACAACCTCAGACCTTTGACCTCTTGACTCCATAATCTAATCAGTTAATCTTTACATAATTATACATACTTATACCAAGTTTGACTTAGATCCCTTCAACCGTTCTTAAGTTATCGTGGTAACGAAAACTGATCAGATGGACGGACGGACAGCCGGACAGACAACCCGTAAACATAATGCCTCATGGATAAAGAAAATGAAAACTCTGGGTAAGAAAGTGGGTTGGGGAGGGTGGGGTGGGGTGGGGGGAATACATTCTGACGATAAAGGGCAGAAAAATCACAGCAGGTATCAAATATCACATTGATGCCAATCAATGCCTCTTCAGCACTAAAGACCAATTATATGGCATAGCAACGATTTGGCCAAGAAATGGAACGAATCAAAGTTTAACTTTTTGATTTTTCTTTGGAAGTTGAGGAAGCCAACAAAAGTGCAGTAGCTCAGATTATAATTTTGTTGACTTCAAAGCTCAGCAACCACTGCTGTAGCATCTTCCATGCAGCAGTACGGGTGAAAATGTTAAGCGTCATTATTTAAATATTTGTTAGGGAAGCCTCTCGAATGACATGAAGTAAAACAGGAATGGCAGAATAACAAAGTGGTTCAATAACAGTCCAAAAAAAAAAACATGCTGAAATACAATCATTTATAGAAGAGATGTTCTGTGTTCGCTGATTGGCAAAATGACCAACTGTATCACTCTCAGTGGGAACGAGGGCCTTACTGCAGTAAAGAGGTACACGCTCTGGACTGTTCCTGCATTTTGAAAACAAACAATAGAATTGGAAAAGAAACTGAGGAAGATGACAGGTCTCTTTCTGAGACCTTCCACGAACTGGTACCTTCGGCTACCAGTTAGTCTCCCGTTGTATGCAAGGTATGTCGAGCACCCCATGAAGGTCACCCGTCGGCAGACAGCAGCCAACTTTTGTGAGAGGCCTTACAGCAGCAAAGGATCTTTTAACCTTGCATCAGCAAAGGCAAAGAGATGGGACACCCGGCTCAACATTCCATCCGAAGGATGGCACACTTTCTGATTCAACACCAATCTGACAGTTTACAGCTGGGTTGGGACTCGAACTACAAAGCAGAAAACAAACGTCTTGACTGTGCAATTCAAGTCCTGTTATTTTGACAATCCATTTAAATGCTTTGAATGCACACAGGTACCTGTGTGCAGCTTACCCCATTCTTTATTAATCTGCCATGTGAAATTTTTGGGAAACGTACATAGGAACAAACAAAAGCTCTGCGTTTGTACTCGGCTCACTTCTTGGCATTTTACATTTCAGGGAATTTAATCACAAAGTGCATATTAAAGGTGAAATAAGACTAGAAATAAAGTTTGACATAAATGCATTCATGGATACGACTCCACCTGCATTAAATGGAAACCTACTTTTTTGGGGGGGAGGGGAGAGAGAGACAGAGAGAGACAGAGACAGAGACAGAGAGACAGAGATCCACTGGGATAAATGCAGTTCTGTCAACATACTCATGGCAACAAAAAACAGATAACATACAGACAGACAACCTGAAAGCATAATGCCTCCAGTCTCCAACTGCAAAAGCATTAAAAAAAACTCTGCTCACACCTCCTATGTTACAACAATGTTCATTCAATGCCATTTCTTTGCTTTTTCAAAGTTTAGCCTCTGGTGATGCCACAAGTGCAACGATGGCTTGCAAGCATTCCTTCTGTTTTTTGGGGTTTTTTAACGCATCAAGACAGCTTCATAAAATTGATACGAGGTGGGGGAAAGGGTGCACAAACCCCATCCAGTTGGAACGACACTACAAGCCCAAGTTACATGGTGTATCCGCCTGGTTTCTTTCGAAAAAGTTTTGACAACGCTTTAGTTTTGAAAGTTCTGCTGCAGACCTTATCAGCCAAAGAATGCTGCAATCAACTCTTGCAAGCAAAGATTCGAGCGAGTTAAGCAAAGGCAAGTGTATGCCGCCATGGGCACGCATACCAAGAATGACTTCTGGTGCTCTGTAATGCCTCGTGGATACGATCGTGCTGTGATGTTCTTGATCAAATGTGGCACTTCCAAAATCCACCACCTTTATATGGGTGTTCTTCACAGTCCTCTCATCACGTTTCTGTACATAAAAGCCAGCACTTTCAAAACTACAAGATTCCCAACAGGGCATGAGATGCATGAACAAACACTGCACTGTACATACAAGAAACAAATGACATAATTTAGAGAACAATAACAAATGCTGAATCTACTTTGTGGATACCATCCCTCCTGACCTGCGAAGCATGGAAAGGAAATGTAGGGCTACATCAGCACAAAAAAGGTGTGTGTGTGTGTGTGTGTGTGTGTGACAGTGCTGCCTGTAATGGTATGATGGAACCTAATGGCCCTCTGGAAACAGACATTTAACAAACACCACTGCACAAGCCAATTCAATGCAAAAAGGAGGGTCCGATCTTAAAGCTCTGCACTGAGATCAGTAATAACATGTATGAGCCGGCAAAGGCTCAAAGTGGCTGGTCTGGCTGGCCATTAGAAAAAATTGGCAGCGGTATGCAAGGGAGCCTTGGAGATTTAACCCAAAGATCACATTTTTTTTAAAAAAACAATGTTCCCCTCCCCCATTCCTAGCACAGTGAAGAGACAATCATATCCCTCCATAACTTAACCTCTCGACTTAACAAGTAAAAAAATAAAAATAAAAAACAGCAGAGCAGATAAGAGTTGCTACCTCTCTTTAAAAAAGGTATTCCTTTGCTTTTGCTTTGAGGGAGAGGGGGGGGGGATTGAGGGATCGATATGCTCTGGTCTTCATGGGCATTCCTTGAAACCAGGTTGCCACTGTTTGCTAAATTAGAACGGGGTTGTGTGTGGGTTTCAGCTTTGACGCTATCCAATTTGTGTGTCCAGGTGTTCCTTTCAACAGCTATCTTCCAAACAATGGTATCCAACATACCACACTTGCACATCCTACTTTTCTTATCAAATTGTGGTGATGCATGCTGGAGTACACATGGAGCACGTGTGAACATTAGCAGAGGCAACACTTGCAGATCATATTTCTCGCGAATGGCTGTGCAGAAACAAGTGCGCTGTTAGAAAAAAGAAAAAAGAAAAAACACAAAAAAAAACTTAAGTGGTGCAAAAAAAAGATGACCAAAAAAAAAGAAACCCAAAAACAATACATCCGACGACTTTGGCAAGGCGGCATTGAAGAAAAAAAAAACTACCATGATGCTTGGCTATATGATGATAAAGGATGCAATAATTATATATTCACAACGAGGGCGAAGTCGATGATGTGCCATTGCAAATCCCTGCTTCCCACCTAAAGCAAAGTTGAAAGATGGCAAAACGCTCCAGCAAGAATAACAATATCAAATTTCCGCTTTTTTACCCGTTACCACAAGTCCCTACCCCTTGGGGCATGAACCGGAGGTGAAATAATAAAAATAAAAACATCACACATCTTGCGTTCTCCAATGTTGATTGCATATACTATAAATAAATAAATAAATAAATAAAAATTGCATTTTTAGTTTTTGACCCCACCCCAAGGGGCAGGGCCAAAATGATATTGCTTTCACATTCTTACCATGTGGTGATCATAACTACAAAGTTTCGTGAATTTCTGCACAACCATTAATTTCTGAAACACAAGCATGACAAACACAGAGCCCATTACAAAAACCCCCCAATTTTTTTCAAAAAGTGTGGGAATAATCCTTTCCACAATTCACAGACCTCCTCACTACAATTCATGGACTAACTAGTGTTTGTTTCTTTGCTTCGCTATTTCCACAGTTTTAGGCCGATAACATCCAAACTTGCTCCATGGGATCAGCATGACCACAATTATTGTGCATGTGTGTGTTTATATCTTTGCTGGTGGTGTATTTTTTTTTGGGGGGGGGGGGTAAGACACAAATTCTCTATGGAAATATTCTCAGGTTAACCTTCACCATCTACATTCACACTTTGTTATTTAAATATGTTTAAAATAATAATAGAATATAAAAAATGGTATCCAACAATTCCACTTTTGTTAAACTCAATTGTCTTGCTCTCTTGCCTTAACACTGCAGCATTGACAAAGTATCAAAATGAAAACACGATGAAACTGAATGTACTTTTATAATCTCCGTTAAGCAGACAGACAGACTGTGCTGCATTCAAATTTTCAAAATGCACCATGGGATCTTCGAAATCTACAAAGAAATGCTAGCAGACAGGATAGCTGGCTCGTAGCTTCACATTAGTGGACAGTATGCAGTACTTTTTGAAATGAATTAAAATTATAATAGGAGACAATACACAACTGAACAGTATCGGGGACACAAACACACACCAGAAAAAAAAAGTAAATTCAGGAAGAAGAGTCGGTTGTGTTTCGTGCCGCATAATTGATCCTGGACAGGCCGAGGTTGCCTTTAAACAGTTTGTAAACCACACGTCAGCATATCAGTGATGCAAACAAATTGCATACATTTCAGGTAAGTGGTCCTTCTTGGTTTTCAGACTTAATCAATTTTCAAAACTTGGCACACCTTATAATCCAGATGTTTCTTGGAACTTGCCACAAAGTTAAAACCACATTCCAACAAAATGTGTCGCCATGGCAATTCTAAAGGCACAACAGGTGCACAAAGGCAGAACAATTCCTACTTTAAACATGAAGCTTTAAAAACGTACGAGCTCAAGTTGTCAATTCTGAAAACATGAATAGCAAGTCTCTCCAAAAGGAATGCCCAAAAGTCCTTCAAAACATGGGAATATCTACACACACACACACACACACACACACACACACACACACACACACACACACACACACACACACACACACACACACACACACACACACGCACGCACGCACGCACGCACGCACGCACGCACGCACGCACGCACGCACAATCAGACGCACAATCAGACGCACAATCAGACGCACAATCAGACGCACAATCAGACGCACAATCAGACTATTATGGTGAGCATCGCCACAGGTTATGTCTCACACGGTAAAAAACACATAATTTGCAAAGAACAACCGTCTGTCTGCCACCATGTAGTGTAGGACTATGCCCGATGGAGATCGGGGGAGTGCTCATCACACTCCACACATTTCGATTCACCCGTTGATCACATTACATGCCTTTTGGTTGAATGGTTCACATTAGCAGGAACAATTGTCTGAATGGCAGATGGACGTTTCTTTGCGGATTATGCAGTTTTACGTGTGAGACATAATCCACAGCGATGCTCACCACAAGTCAGGAGGTTTTGTGATGTTTAAACGACAAATGTGATCATCAATGGCGAGATATTTTTCGGTATGCCATCCTGATTGGGACAAACAAGCCCGAAATCCGGATAGGCGGCTCCATTTGATGTTGACCATGTAATCTTTGTCTGTTTGACAGTCACCAGGCTGAGGCCTTCAGATTGGAGGTGATGCTTTGGTGTCGGACTATGTCGAATGGAAATCAGGGGAATACTTGTCACACTCCACACGTTTGTCATTATAATTATATATCGTTACGGTTGTGGGGGTAGATGGAAGAATTTAATGGGAATATAGCATTGTGTAGAGTTGCTTGGTCCATGGACGTGTAGGAAGCATCTCGATGCAACTAAGTAGGGAACCTGTGAGCTTAAGTGTTACGTGTCACCACACGAGGGGGTGGTGTCATGTTAATTAGCTGGGGTTTAAGAATAAGCTTCCCCAGTATGTAATCGCCTCTCTGTGATGTTTCCCTATGTTTTTATATTTCAAGGTCGGCAATAAAGGTGGGGAACACATCCCTAGAACAAGCAAACATGCCGAGCAGCAGAAGCCCCACCTTCCTGGGTTTTGAGCGAGCAGGCCACAACCTGGAGGCGGAGGATGGTTAGACGTGAGACGCCTGAAGAAAAAGAAGAGGGTGTGGGAGGCTTCCCACTGAATAGGACAGATCGGCAGAGCACACGCAGGAGGTCAGTGTGAGGAACGAATGAGGTGATATAAATATATAAAACAAACAAACAAACAAACAAACAAACACACACACACACACACACACACACACACACACACACACACACACACACACACACACACACACACACACACACACACAATTTCTTCAAAAAAAATATATATATATATATATATATATATATATATATATATATATATATATATATATATATACATACATCTTCTTCTTCTTCTTTCGGCTGCTCCCGTTAGGGGTCGCCACAGCGGATCATCCGTATGATCCGCATAGTGATTTGGCACATGTTTTACGCCGGATGCCCTTCCTGACGCAACCCTGGTCGCCTCTTACGACACAGGGATATGGTACACCTATTTTAACCGGGGTATACACCGGCCCAGTACACTGGTACTCACTTCGCCGACCTCGGAAGGATGACAGGCTGAGTCAACCCCCTGGTGTATTAATTCAGTGGCCCAACGGGGCTTGAACTCAGGACCATTTGGATCCCAAGCCGCTGCCCTAACCACTGCGCCAACACCAGGCTATATATATATATATATATATATATATATATATATATATATATATATATATATATATATATATATATATATATATATATATATATATCTATCTGTATAACAGTTTCACTCAATGATTTGTCCTAATATGCGACTACTTATTTGCAGAAACGAGTTCCTGGGTCTTGTATGACAATTAACTACTCCTCAAACCCAGAGAGCACACAAACTTTCCGATTTTTAAAGAGGACGAATTATTGGCCATTCGGAAGGTTGAATCAGCCAGCATCAGACAGCTCAGCATCTTGGCATTCTGCTTTCTACGGTCAATCGGGTTATTGTGCAATTCACCAGCGAAGGTAAGGAAACCACAGCTTCTCGTTCTGGTCGATCTGGGCACTCAGAAAGAAGTCTTCGAGATGTCAAGCAGTCCATTGAGAAAACTCCCTGTTGCAAGGTAGCAGATATTGCAGAGGAGGTCCAGGTTAGCTCAAGAACTGCCGTGCAGTACCTTCATCAACTGGGCTACTATATGAGAGCAGCTAGGAGAAAACCTCTTGTTAGACCAGACAACATTCAAAGGAGAAAGAACTGGGCTGACGAGATGGCCAACAGACCCTTGGAGTTTTGGCAAGCTGTCATTTTTTCAGATGAGTCCCAATTTACTCAATTTTCTGACAGTGGATGCGTATGGCTCTGGAGGCTTCCCAGTCAAGAGTTTTCTTTGAACCGATTGCAGCCAACTATCAGACACGGCGGTTTTTCAGTGATGGTGTGAGAAGGAATCTGGAGTGCTGGTCGGTCAGAGCTTGTGGAGTGTGTTGATAACATCAACTCTATGATACACAATTCTCTCCTTCAGGATGGATGTCTCCCTGTCTTCTCCACTGGTCAGATGGTCAAAAACAACACTGTTCATGGAAGATGGAGCTCCATGCCACATTCCAAAAAAGAACAAAGAATGGCAGGAGAGAAATGGGATCAAGCGACTTTCATGGCCAAGTCAGTCTCTCTACATGAATCCCATTGAACACCTCTGGGCCATATTGGATCGAGCTGTGCGGAAAAAGTCCAGGAAACCAACATCACGGGCAGAAATCACACAACAGAAAATTTCAGAACTCGTTAGTTCTATGCCTGAAAGAGTAAAAGCGTTTAAATCTGCAAATGGCAAGTCTACAAAATACAAGTGCATGTATCAAAATGGACAAAATGTTCTTCACCTGTTCAAAATATAAATTCTTTAAAAAGCATGGTGTTTATTTACTTGTCATGTCGGTATATCCACACACACACATAATTGTAATATATATATATATATATATATATATATATATATATATATATATATATATATATATATATATATATATATATATATATATATATATATATATATATATATATATATTGTTGCGGTTCTGGGAATCGCATCCCTTCAACACAATGGAATCCAACATACAGTGGTCCCTAAACAGTTATTTAATTAATGCACGTTCAGATTGTCCCATTAGACAAGAAGGAAGGGACTAACAACAGGACAGTGCATTGTGTGAATCTCATAGTTAGGTCTGATTAAATCTCTGAACTCATTCCTATTCTTTTTTTTCTCGATTTCTGAGGTAAATCCAAGCAATGGGTCCTCGCGAGGCCGGCAGGCACTCCGCTCGGACACCCACCTGTAGAAAACCATGGCCGCACCCTTCGCGTAAGAGATAGGAAGAATAACCAACACACAGCGCGCTGCAGGAATGCCGTGCCGAGGAAAGAGAAGGAACAACCTTCCAAATGCTAACAAATGACAGTACGCACGCGACTCACTCTTTTCAACCCATTTCTGAGTCTAATAATTATATCCATCTTCTTCTTCAATCCAAATCTCCATCTAATAATTATGTCTGTCCTCTTTTCAATCCAAATCTCCATTTAATACTTGTATATCTATCTTCTTCTTCAACCCAAACCTACATCTAATAATTATATCCAATCTTTTCCCTCAATTCCTGACACAGATTGGGGTTGGCACCGCACACACCACTGCTTTTGATAAATGACCACATGCCCAATGGTGGCGGACCCACTTGCAGTCCCGGGATAAGTTTTTATCGCACACAGAGCAGGGCACGAATAATCCACATCTTGTTCGGGTCTGCATGGGTTTACCATAGCATCTTACCATCGGTCTTCGCTGTTCACCACGGCCACGGGTGTCTTCCGCGTGATCCTGTTCGGACAAGGCGTACTGAGGGCGTGTCCCCCGGTAATTAGATCACGTGCTTTTTTTTTTTCTTTTCGGAAACCGGACAAACTACACGGAGGACCCTAAGTCACGTGGTTGAGTTATTGGCGTTCACGGTCGGTTAGCGACCCGCCGCGTCACGGAATTATCTGTGTGTGATGGCCTGCAATTCCATGGAGTCTGGTGTAAACCTGAGATATATTGTTGGGGGGGGGGGAGAAACTAACACACACACACACACGTAAGGGGTCAAATGAACACACAAGAGGTTAGGAGTGATGATGTCCATCCTGCAAGGAGGAATGAGGTGAGCACAAAATGGTTACACTTTGTTAACCCATGAAGGTAAAACTTAAGTGGGGGGGTTGAATAAAAGGAAGAGTGCCGGTTGTATCCAAAGCGTGTTGATGCTCCACAAAGCCCAAAGTACAGAGCAAATGAGGATTAGACAGAGCAGTACCCAAATAAAGGGTGCTAGGTTTTTTATTTTTTTATTTCTAAGCTCATCAATTGTATACCCCACCCTCCCACCCAACCTTGAGATCTTGCTGGATAAGTTTTACTTAAAATGTTCAGCACTGTGGGTAAGGGAGGGGAGGAAACCCAACACCAAATGACGAATAAAGACCAGAGTGCAAATACAATGACACAGATACATACATTACAAGACAAGGAAAACAAATTACCTTCTGAGCATTGTACTCGATGCCAAAATCAGAATTCACAAACAAGATGTTCTCAGGCTTTAGATCGGTATGCGTCAGCTTGCAATCATGCAAAACTGGAAGGAGAAAAATATAACGTCAAAAAAGGAAAAAAAAAACAAACATTATTTCATACAAACTGCAAAGAAATGTGATTAAGGAATTAGAACACATCAGCAGTACCCTTCATGTTGAGGGCAGTGAGGATTGGGATTGGGATTGGGGGGGGAGGGTAAGGGAGGGAGGCCCAAAAAGAGGGACACGGCATAAGAGGGAATGAGATGGAACCGGGGAGAGGCGAGAAAGGTACAATTACACAATATATTTCTGCCTCCTCTGCAGCCCTTCCCTTCGAGTGTGGTGTACATGGCTCTTACATTTGACAGCGTAACACAGCTGGTATGCCATGTGTTGGACCTGGTGCAGCGGATATGGAAGGTAGTTATTTTCTTTGAGGAAATCAAAGGTGCTCAAGCCAAGGAGTTCAAATGCTATACACATGTGTCCGTGGTAATCGAACCAATCATACATCTGGACACAAAAGCTGCTGAGATAGAGCACAAGAGTGCATCAGCGTTTATTTACTCTTTTTTTTATTCCATAAACATACCTCGGTACAAGGCAGAAGTAACGAGAAAAAAAAATCCAAAACTTACTGCTTGTTCTGTGGGTCCCTCTCATTTATCTTCTCCAGCACATTTATTTCCAACCGTGCTGCCTCTCGGTATTTATCGACATTCTTTATTATTTTTAACGCTAAGTGCATTTTTCCACTGGAAAAAAGAAAAAAAGCGAGAACATATTTGAGCCTATTCAAGCTCAGCATACCAAACGATCCATCTTCAATCCGAGCAATATTCACAACCGATCCTTTCACACACTTTAAAAATGCCTGAACTCGATCAAAGACGTTAATTTGAACCGGGCATTTGCAGGACAGATTCGCCTCGTACGTCACTCTGCAGAAATCCAAAATTGTATTTTATCAAACTCAATCTTGTGAGAAAACAAATATTTTCAACAAATGGAAATTCATTAGATGGTGAAAGTCTGGCAGATCACATCATATTATAATCACTCTTCTTCTTTGTATGCAGCACAGGGCTGCGGGATAGCATCATTGGCCGAGGATGTGGCTGGGCTGCTGATGCAATAATGCTGGTTAAGGCAGGAATTTAGAATTTGTTCAGGGTGCCGGCGAGAGCTCGCCAACTCTTCACAAAGGGCAACATGGGATTTTCAACGTCCACCAACGAATGCTGGCAGACAAAACTTCCATTTAACTTCCATCTAAGGGATGGCATACCCATTGATGAATCACCCTGCTTGTGAAACACCAGCATGACAGTTTATAGCTGGGTTGGGATTCAAACCAAAGCTAGACAGCTTATAGGTGAGGGTGCATACCTCGAGGACATCCTATCAGTCCATGTCTTCGAAATCAGTTAGATTAACCAGAGAAGACACAAGTGAATGATTATATAAATAAAATGAAATAAAAAAAAGAATTTTAAAAATGTAAGATATGTACAAAATCCTGCCCTTTAGAACACCAGAATATAATACTTACAAGTTACCAGCTTTATAAAAAAAATAAAAAAATTTAAGCTAATTTTATATTCTATACAAGCCTCAACAAGAATAACAATCCAACCAAGAAAAGTGATGAGGTTGCAAAACTCGTCAAGTCTTGCCCTTTTAACAACCCAAAACAAAGTGGCATCAAAAGGATATAAAAATCAGACAGTATACACTGCATACAGTGTAGCCTACAAAGATCAAGATACTGAAAAATAAGAATTTCCTTCAGTGCCTGGAAGTACAGTTTTCAAAGACCTGTAACAACTTGTAGTATCTAACTGTGGGGGATGCAATCAAATCAGACCCTTTGATGTCTGTAAAAAGGGATGCAGATATACAAGTTAAAATGTGATTTCTAGTGTAGTTACAGCTATTTGCATGTAGACCGAAAGGCGCATGGAAAAAGTGCTGCTTCCAAAGTGGATTTGCGTCTGTACATTTGTTTGTAAATGAGCACTTGTGGATGACGTTTAATGGAGAGTGACTAGATGAGCCACAGCATGTCATGACCTGAATTGTCCCCTCAAGCACATTCACTCCTAACAGAAGCATCCTGCCTGGTGCCACGATCGCACATAAGAGGAATTCCCACCCCCTCCCCCCACCTTCCTCTCACCATTCACTGACTCTCACTTGCCAATTCCTTTCCTACTTTAGCCATTCCACAACCCTGACTAATCCATGTCGTTCAGTTCCAGGCACATAGAGCAGTACAATGTTAAAGAAAGTACAAGGAGGGGGGTTTGCACCCTTCTTCCTACACGTTTTAGTTACCAATGAAACTGTGCTTGTGTAGCCAATTTGTAAATTGTATTTCCACACTCGTTTGTTAAATCATAAAAGCAGCACACGAGCCTACATTCATGTTCTGTTATCTACGTGGTAAAACCTGTTATAATAAAATAATTTTTAAAAACCGGGTGAGTTTTGGTGCAAACTAATCAAAAGATTGATCACTACTTCTAGAACTTAAGACCAACAAGAGCCAGGTCGAATTTAAAGGCCCCAAGCTTATCAACCAACATGAAATAAGGCAGATACACGCAATTTAAATAACTTGGAGAAATGATGTTAATAAAATTTTGGCAAAATTTTGTAAATATCAGCTATAGTGGTCAAGTTTGATATAGTTAGTGTATATTCAAATCGAACAGTGTGTGCTTGATTAGTGTATAGTGTAGAATTCGTTTGGAACCCTTTTAGAAAGATTTTCCACCCACAAATCACGATCTCCATCTCGTTTCAACCCACAGGTTCAAACCCCCCAAAAAGCCCTGCATTCAGACACAATCTAGCGATTTTCACACGATCATGCTGGAATAGCTGCACAAGGAGAGTGAACTCCTTCACTCTTTCAAAAGTAGAGTGGGGAAATCGCAGAAATGTCACGTGCTACACGACACGATAAAATACTGTTATGGTCGTGGGGGTAGATGGAGGAATTTAATAGGGAATTTAGGATTGAATGGAGTCGTCTCCTACATGTCCACAGACCAAACATCTCCATGTAATCAAGTAGGGAAACTGAGAGTTTAAGTGTTGTCACCACACAGGGGGGTGGTGTCGTGTTAATGAGAGAGGGATTAAGAATAAGTTCTCCCAGTATGTGATTGCTCCCATGACTTTACCCTGTGTTATTATAACCAAAACCATGATAATAAACAAGCAAACGTGCCGAGCAGGCAGAAGCCCCGCCTCAAAGGGTGACAGCGGGCGAAGTCACGCCCCCGGGGCTGATTGATGGGCGTGACATCAGAAGCTATCCAAGCGGGCAGAGGACCCGCCTTCCCAGGTTTCGTGCGAGCAAGCCACACCCGGAGGGGAAAAACATTGGTTGGGGGTGATGTCAGTCAGAGGCGAGAGATCAGGAGCACACGCACGAGGCAGAGGGGTGAGAGATCGGGAGAGCGCATGCACGAGGTCAGTGTGAGGAAGGCACGAGTGCCCAGTGAAGGACGCACACGGTCGAGAAAGACCATAGTTAGGAGCTGGCTTGGAAGAACAGGGCTTTACGGCTGGCTTTCCTTTGATGCATGAAGAAGACGGCATGATTCTTGTATTCATGTTGAGGTGATTTGGCTCGCGTGCTGAAGCAAGACACCTTTGGCTCTTGGTTGAATCGTGAGGAACGGACCCCGAGTCTTGTGTATGAAAAATAGTGGGACGGTGAGGACTATCGACACATGGTGCACGGCATCTCTGAGCCTTGGTGTTGAATCTCCATGTAATGTGTCATTACATTACATAATGTCCTTGGTGTTGAATCTCACCAATTTCCTGACAAATGTTCCCGCTGCGAGGGAGCAGCTTGGCGCCATTTTGCACACGTCAACACGTGCTAATAGAAGCGCCTCGATTCCAAGTTCCACAAAGACCATCTCTGGACCAAACTAAGTACAAGAATAAGAGGGGGGATTTTTACAGCGCGTGCGCTGCATACAATAGAACTGAGTTTGAAATGTCCCCGGCGTCGTCTACTACGTCTCCGGTCGGTCCGGTGTTCCCCCGTCCCCCCCCCACGTGCCTTAAGACAGCCAATGACGGCTGTCCGGTAGATGCAGTGCGTAACCTAGACGGAAATGGCAACAATTGACGGAAATACCCGAGTATTTCATTGGAAATTTGTGAAACTAATGTGTTATATATGTGAAAACCATTTACTTTATTGCTTGACGGAAAAAAAAAAAAACAATAAACGCTCCCCTCATGTACGAACGAACGAAAGACGTCATTTCCGTCCACCATGGCATTTCGCGCCGAACGCAGAAAGCTCAGTTCTTCTTATGCCATCATTCTCTTTAATATTAGCCATAAACAAGTGTTTCGTCATGCATTAGTAGTTGAAATTTACTTACAACAAGAACGAAAAAATAATTTCCTCAGATTCAACAAGAACGAAAAAAAAACCCGAAAACATCACGTGCAGGACAAGACCATCGAGCTGAAGGAAACGATACTGTAACTGCACTGCTCCCGATTGGTCAAAGGACACCACATGTGTTGTATGGGCGGTGTTATGCACGAGGATTCCAGGCTACGTTCTTCTTATGGCATCATTCTCTTTAATATTAGCCATAAACAAGTGTTTCGTCATGCATTAGTAGTTGAAATTTACTTACAATCATTCTTTTGCGGCCCCGCCACGCTGTATCGAACGATTTCATTCCTTCTGTTATATATATATATATATATATATATATATATATATATATATATATATATATATATATATATATATATATATATATATATATATATATGCTTATCACAATAATAACAAGATTTTTACGTTTCAAATATTAAGTACAGTACGGTTTTTAATTGTTTTTCAACTGAAAAAGCATAAATTGCATATTTTAACATTAGTGCATTCATTTGATTCACCACACGCTTCATTTACCTCACATATTTATAATTACGAGTATGTGCCCGTAAAAAAATGAAATAAACAAAAAAAAAACAATTTATAGATAAATATTCAAACCGCGAGCAAGAAACAACAACCACACAGGCCTTTTCTTCGCTCTCGCGTGCCCGCACGTGCGTGGCCCGGAAGTTCGCATATTATTCGCAATTTAGTTTTAATGCCCAAATATTCAATTAGCGCCAACGTATTTTGCCTTTTCGCAATGTCATCGGATGGAAAAACAAAAAGAGAAGAGAAAAAAAATTACTTCCTGGTTTGGAGCACATCAGCTCACTCTGATGTTACCGAAATTTATGCACCGTCTAATATGAAAACGATCATAACTTGGGGCATTGTGTTTATCTATAAATGCGCAAAAGAAATCGAGAAATTATTAGAATACACGAAATCATCACTCTCCGGAAGTCCGTACGTTGTAACCCGTAATGGGGAACGCGACCGAGCTTCCCTTCCCCATCAGCCACGCCCACGCAACAACGTGTCTTGTCATTGGTTTGGTAAATAAATGGCCATAACTTGGGAGGCACTTGTCCGATTAATATCAAACCTTAAAAAGGCACATCCTCAGGTCCCCAGCAATATACCTGGCAAGTTTCAATTAGATCGGACCAGTGGTTGTCTAGAAACAGTGGTCACACACACACACACACACACACACACACACACACACACACACACACACACACACACACACACACACACACACACACACACACACACACACACACACACACCTGAAATTACAGATGGATGACATATATTATTGTCCTTTTTGTCGTGAGGTTCGAGTATAAACCCCCCTTGTGCTGTCCTGATGCAGCACTTAACTGTTTTCCCAAGCGCATGCATTAATCTCTGAGAGTTTCGGCTGTAGGCCTCCAAGGGAGAAGTTCGGCCATCCGGGGCTGGCGGTGTTAACCGCCCGTCATCACAATTTGGGTCGGGGGATTAACCTTGGCCGCCGGCGCCGCAACAGTTCATTGAAATTTATCATGTAGCACTTCCAGATGAAAACTGGTTTGTCAAATTATTTCAGAGTAATTTCCTTTCAGCCTCACACACAATCATCCTAGCTCTGCATCCTTTTTCGTTGCTTCACAATCCTGGGGCTTTTTGGGATGGTGTAGTTGTGGCAACATAACATTGAAACGAAGATAGTTGTGGTAATTAGCAATCTTCCGTGCTGCCTTTTAAAGCTCTTTGCACCATTCGAGAACTTCTCATCCAAATTAATTTTGGGTAAGGGGGTGGCTATATAAACAGCTGCGCTCAGACACCAGTCGAGTTGGAGGGACGCAAGGAAATTGGGTGAGCACACCAAGGCTCACTCACGACTAAAGAGTCAAGAGGAGGAGGTCAGCACCCAGAGCTCCCGAAAAAGATGGCAGCAGAAGCATCCCACACAAGTACAGCATCTGATCTACGTGCCCATGTCGCACCTCCGGATGTCCCAACAGAAGGGAAGACCACCAAAACCTCTACTTCATACATGCTGTCCATTCTTTTGTAGTCTGTCCCTAAACAAGTCTGCCTGTTGCAAGTTTGGTTTAAGGTAGAGGCAAGGAGACCTTGTCTAACTAAGCGTGCTGGTGGGATTCTAAATCACTTTCATTAATGGTTTTCTTGCGATGTCCCCATCCTTATAATTGATAAAACTTTTATTTTTAAAAGTGTATTTGCTGTGCATTTTGAGCCACAAAAGAACCCTCCATCATAACCAAATTTCCTTGTAAAAACTGCCAACGCAGCCTGAAACCATCATGCAACCAAACTAATCATAACTGCACTGCATGTGCAGAATGCCTCCGCTTGGGAGTAAACACAGCCAAGTCCATACATTCAAAAGTTGTTGATTTCACAGATGATTGTCAAAATCACAAAAAAAAAGATAAAATATTTATTATTCATGCTTTTTGCATCGTATTGTGGTGAAATACAATGCCCAGGGACACCAGAGGCAATGGGGTGGAGAGACAGCTCGGCGAGGATTCCGGTGACCCATCCCCTTGGAAAAGTAAGGCAAAAATGTTAGGAGAGAATGAATTTAGGTTTGTTTGTTTTTTCGCCGAAATGGGATTTATGCTTCACAGCAATGTTTTGTCTGCCAGTGTAAGGCACATGTTTTTAAACTATTATCTACATATAGTTGCCAAATTGTGTCTAAACGGGGCAAACGTTGTAACCACAGCATGTGTAATGCTGAATGATAGCTAATTTACGAGCTCTTGGGTCTGAACAGTGCATGCACAAGTCAACAAATACGGATATTCAAGCAATTTCGAGTTATGTGCATTTTTATGACTAGGTTGTGCACACGGCGGGGAGGGGGGGGGTTATAATTGAAGTCACTGGTTCGCAAACCGACTGGAAGTAAAAAATAAATAAATTCTGAAAAATACAACTACAGTCTATTCCATCAATTCCATCCAGTGTACAATTACCTTTTCGGCAATTTACTTCACCAAGAAACCTCATCAATATTAACACGTAGCGACTATTATGCAATCAAACGACATTCCACATACTATTGGGAACTAATTCCCTTACAAGAGTGAGGTGCAACCTGGTTATATGCTAAATCATCTCATAAGAGCATGCAAAACTAGAATGGCACGATTCAACCGATATGCCTCCGAACACATTATTACATCATTATACATCTTTGCAACAAGTTTGAATTAAATCCTTCCAGCTATTCGCACGCATCACATATTTACCTGACATGAACTCTGGCCTTTGACATCTTGATGCCAAAATCTAATCAGCTGATCTTTACATCATTATAAATACCTGTACCAAGTTTGACTTGGATCTCTTCAACCGTTCAAGTTATCACGGAAACAAAAACCTATCACAAATGGAGGGACAGACAGACAACCTGAAAACACAATGCCTCCGGTGTCTTTGCATAAACTACAATGGCCCTCAGTAGAGTACGTACATCTCCCACAAACTGAGCATTTTATGTTTTGTATCCCACTGATAGGCCGGATCTGGATCCAGAACTGAACCAAAATCTAAATGGCTTGTTGTCATGACCTAACCAACTTATCCAAAACTTTTTGAAATATCATGCTGCACTGTCAGATCCCGCTATTCGCAGAGCCCGTATATTCACTGGTCATAAAGTGTGACCTGCTTCGACATTCGTGGATTTTTTGTATTTTTTTTCTTTACACTTCAGGAGTGTCTCCTATATCCACCTGGGAAATTGGTAATGAGCCATTACAGCATTACATAAACATGGGGACAATACACCTGGGCAGTCACCTGGTAGTGGCTGGATAAGATAACCAGGACAACACTGGGAAGCATGGATGACCCACAAAATATGTAACAGAGAAGAAAGCAAATACCTGTGGATTGTTTGTTTTTAATGCCGTGAACAAACTTCAGTAAATCACGGGTGATGAAAGTGGTGGTCAAGTTTCATCAGAATTGCGCGTGTAGTTTTTGAGAAGAAAGCAAAAATTTTTAAAACTTTGGGGGTTGGGCTTTTTATAAACTGTACATACAGTTTATGAAGACAAACCTAAGTGCCGATCAACATGACAGCACAATCACCACTCACCATTCTGCATATAACATCCAACTTCACCTCCAGATTTAGTTTTACACGCTGCCTTAGCCACAGCCTCACTCTCATCACCACTAGCATGCTTAAAACTCATGATGAAGATTTTGGAAGTACAGCATGTCTGAACAGTGCAAATACAGAATAATGTACAGTACATTTTACACTGAAGTTACATCATTCAAGTCACATGCTTTGGCTTTTCCGTCAACAATTTTCCTGAGCCACCCAGTCAATTGAATTTGAATTGAATAGTCAGTGGAAGAAAAATTTCCATGATTTACGTGGACAATAATAACGAATGTTAATACAGTATGAACTAGAGGGGGAGCACTCGGTAGAGTGCAAAACCTCCGCCGCCAATACTGCGAGGTCACTCAAGTGAACCTGATATCCTATTCATTCAATTTGACGTCAACAGTGTTCAGAGTTATAGTTTGCAACTTTCCCTTTTACATACTCAATTCATTCGTCATAACCAGATTCCTTGAGACAGAAATTGATTTTACGTGGGTATATCCACCTGAAGTTCCAAAAATCAGCCGCAATTATAATTTTGGCATGTGTTTTTGTTGGAAATCACTTATAACATGTAGAAATGAAAAAAAATCTAAATTTTGTTGAAAAAAAAGTTGCAAATTTTTTTTTCTCTCACAATTTTTCTTTGGGGGGGGGGGGGTTGGAAATTACTTAAAATATGTAGAAATGCAAAAAAAAAAAAAAAATTCAAATATTTTTTCAAAATGGCCGCCATGGCGGCCATATTGGATTTTGGACCAAGTCCAAAATCTAATGGCATGATCCTTGGACCATACCTAATCCCTCCACCAAGTTTCGTCGAAATCCAGAGGAGTTTTTCCGTAATACTGTTCACAAGGAAACAAACAAACAAACAGAAAGGGGTGAAAACAGTAACCTCCGATCTTCGATGGCGGAGGTTAACAATGGCCATGGTGGTGTAGTGTTCAACTGCAGTGCCATATAATAGGTCGAAATTTACATTCCGTACTGGTGGTCGTATTGCAGCTTAGCTGCCGGGGTAGCTATCATTTCTTGAAGTGTGACTGTCGCTGATGCAGTGCCCCTCTACCAGTACACACACTGGAACTGGTACTCATTTCGCCAACCTCGGAAGGATGACAGGCTGAGTAAACCCCCTGGTGTATTAATTCAGCGGCTGACGGAGCTTGAACTCAGGACCCGAGGATCCCAAGCCACCACCCTAACCACTGAGCCACACCAGGCTCATTCCGTACTGGAATATTACATGCAGGACGACAGGTACAGGTACAACCCAATAAGGGCACAGAATACAGAGTACAGAAACGTTCTTTCATCCATGAAGTTTGCCTTTGCCGGCACGCACACAGCCACACATGGTTTGCCGTTGACAAGTCGTCATTGAAGTGTGACGGAGGTTAAATAAAATGCTATCATTATGCAAAGATTTGACAATGTACGATAATTTTGAACTTCCAACACCATATTTCCACTTTTCAGATCTGGCAATACTGTACGAAAGCTTCCGGCCCACACACAGCAGCAGCACAGTTTGCTGTGTCATCATTAAAGTATGATGCAGCACTGTACAAAACCTCAATCGCACTTCAATGCAGACACGTCTTGAAATGGCAAACCATTTGTTGCTGTGTGTGAACCTGCAAGTTTCATAATGTTAACAATCTCAATGTCTTGGCATAAGACTGGGCGGTTCGGGAAAATTGGCGATGGAAAAAGCCAAAGCACGTATCTTGAACAACATAACTTCGATGCAAAAAGACGCAATTCAAAATGTGGGTACATATTGATGGACGACGCAACTTTGAATCCACGTAAATCAAGGTTTACCTATACCTATTTTGAGGGGCAACCCCCCACCACCTGCAAACTTTGGTACATGCATGGTGCTGAACGTTATGGTAAAATCTCATTGAAATCGTATGTGTCGTTTCAGACAAGTTGCAAGTATTTGTGGATGGACGGACGACATGTCATCCCATAAAGCTCCCCGGAACGACGTTCCAGGTGAGCTAAAAAAAAAAGGTGCAAAAATGTATCCCCTTAACTGCAGCCCAATTAGCTTATTATCCCCGCTAACCAACGAAGTTGGCGGGGGATATAGAAATGGGGTCCGTCACATTTTGTTTCCAGAGCTTAACTACAAATCCCCTCAAGATATATTTACGAAATTTGGTACACATATCAAGTAAGTGGTGAACTGGTGCCTTTTGATATTTAGAGATTTCCCCCCCAAAAAATTTGTCACTTTCCATGGAAACAAGTTGGGTGTTAAGAAATAATTGAGGTTAACCTTTGTTTCCAGAGCATAGTTGCAAAACTATTAACTATTTCTTTATGAAATTTGGTACACATATCAAGAATAAATTGAACTGGTGCCTTTTGCTACTTGTCCTCGTTTACTATGGTGGGGGATATTGAAGACTTTGTCTTCAACGGATGCTAGTTGTACTTCCAATCATCAGCAAGGTCAGGAGATCCATCATCTCAATGAACATAAAATCATTCCTTTTCTCCAACAGCCTCATTTCAAATCATCAATGCAGATTCAGACCTGGTCACTCCACCATGGACATGCTGTTTCTGCTCTCCGACCAATGGTGGAGGCCCTCAATATCAGACGTGAGATCAGGGCCGTCTCTCTCTGGACACATCTCGAGCTTTTGATACAGCCTGGCATCCTGCCTTACTCTCCAAACTGTCTGCCAACAGAATCAAAGGCCAACTCCACTCTTGGATTACTGAATACATCCACTCTCGTAGACAACGTTTGGTTCTCAATGGAACCCGTTCATCTCTTCTCCATGTAAAGGTCCCATATTATTCCTAACCATCATCAATGATCTCACGGATTCTCGAGAAAATCCTCTTTATCCCTTTTCTAATAACACCACTCTATGTCGTGACATCTCTCATCCTTCTGACGGACAAGCAGCAGCCTCTTCCTCTCCTCAGACCTTGACAAAAATCACAAACAAAATTTTGCTTATGTATCCATATTGTCCATACTTTGTGTTCTCCCTTACCACTCATCGTTACCTGCATCCCTTGTTTGTCTATCTCCATCTACTTTCTCCATCCGCCCTGCTGTTCCCTTTATGTTATGTTGCGTTCTGAGTTCTGCGTAATCGCTCTTCCACGAGCCTAGACCATGTTAAAATGCATTTTTAATCAACAATGCATGCCCCAACATTCACGGCATTTTTCATGAATGTATCCCCTGCAAATAGCAGGGTCAGACAGTATATCGTTTTTGGCCCCATCTCAATGAATCTCTTTTAAAAAAATGTTTCCATTCTCCTATCCGTATCTGGATCTTCACCGAAAATCAAATCGATTCGTCCTTGTCACACACCCAAACCTTCCACAACTTTTTGAAAAATCCTGTTCACAGCCAGCCAAACAGACATGCGTGAAAACAACCTCTATCCACCTGCAGTGGCAGAGGTAACTGGAGAGTTCAGAGTGCTTTATCCCACACAATCTTGAGAAACAAGGACATGGGCAGGGTCTGCAAGGGATAAATTTGATTAGTTGTGACATAAAATGCCGTAATATTTTGTCCAAATACTGCTAAACGGAAGTGTTTTGAAAGTGCCAAAAAGGCGATTTGTGTTCTACATCGAGTATTCAAGTATGTAATTCAATTGAAATAAAATAAATATTTTAAAGGTAGGAGGGGAAAAAAAAAATTTTTTTGGAAGTACACCACCATTGATGCAGAGTCTTTTACACCACCTTATTCAACATGTTACATTAGTTATTCATGCCTATTGTTTGTGGCCTTTATGATATCATTAAAGACCAAGTTTCCTGTTTGGAATGACTCAATTTTGTTTAACTGTCAGCCAGGCAGAAAGAGTAAGAAAATGATCTCACTCCTCTCCGTGCATGTGCGATCGGAATAAATGCAGAGCCAAGGAACTGTTAAAAAATAGGTTCGTTTTCCGATTCATGTTCAAAAATCTAAGAATCAATTGAAATGAAGTTGTGATATAAATTAACGCAAGATGCATCAATTCCAGCTAAATAAATAAGTAAACCGATTAAAAAATAATAATAAATTTTTTTTTTTTAAAGAAAAAGGAAATTCAAGAACAGTCAAATGTTATTGCAGCATGGGGTAAACATGTAATAAACTTCTGAAAACTTGCGGTGCCTCAGACCTGGAGCATCACAAGAGCCATCAAATAAAAACATGACTGCCTGTCCTGAAGCTCATCTGGATCAGGAGCAACAATCACTCAACCCCCCCCCCTCCCCCCAAGACCCTGATTTTTTAATGCCGTGACCAAGCTTTGGTACATCAAGGGTGATGAAGGTCGTGGTCAAATTTCATTGAAATTGTGTGTAGTTTCAGAGAACAGTGAAAATACCTATTTTTGGGGTCAAAGCCCTCCCATAGACCCCTTGAATGAGTGTTGATTTTAACGCAGTCAATAAACCTTCGTTCGGCATCAGATATGAAGCTTGTGGCCAAGTTTCATCAAAATCATGTGTTTGGTTCAAGCGATAATGACTGAAGTGTTCACTGACTGACTGATGCCTACAGACACTGCTCGATCACTCAGGTCTGATCAATAAAGTCCAGGTGAGCTAAAAACAAGTATCCCGTGGCACCACACAATCCCTCATAAAAACGTACATGCTAAGGAGGCCAAAGCAAAATCAGGTCGAAGATGGACTCACCGATAGTGATCAATGCACTGAACAACCTTTCCAAAGGTTCCTTCACCAAGGGTGCCAACAACTTCATCTAAAGCAGGAAAAGAGATGGAGAAGTTTAAGTTTCTGAAATAGTAGAAAACAAACAAATAAATAAAAAAGATATTAAAAAAAACAGGTAGCAAAGTTTAAAGGAGAAACAGCATTCAATTCTAATGCACTAAAACCTGAAAGTGCATTGACATTAAAACATTTAGAGCATTGTTCAAACTGTAAACTAATCTCACTAACGACAAATCATGAACTGCAACTTTTTCTTTTCTTTTCTTCAAAAGCAAACTTTGTATTTTATTCTTTTTTTGTTTGCAAAGGATGGAAAAATTAAAAAGAAACAAAACCCGTGTCGAGGACAGAGCAACGTAAGAGCACCAAATGATTACGAAATTGGCTGTACATCTCGCTTGTAGAAAGTCTCCAATGCGATAGATCAGGTGGCCTTCTTCATCATCTTCCACACTCCTTGCCCTCCGGCTGTTCTGCCTGCTCCTCTGTTCGTCGGCCCCAAGATCACCACAGCAGCCACGGGCACAACATCCGGGCGCAAAACCCAAAGGAGAGGAGGACCGCAGCAGCACAGCCGGCGGGACGAATCAGTGCCATGAAAAATTCGCGTTTGGAGGGGCAATGTTTCAATTCCCGCGTGTGGTGCATACGATGCAACGATAGGGATATTGCAGAGGAACATGTAAAGATACAGTACTACAACTTGAGACAAAAGCAAAAAACCTAAGTAACAAAACAAAAACATCTCACCGGGTCCATCCGTAATCTCCGAGTGAGTTAAACTTGCAATGCTTAGCCAAAGCTAACTTGCAATTTTTAAACATTAACAATCTTCAACTGCTCTCAACTGCTGCAACTACTCACCTCAAAAAAGATGCCTGCGAAGCAATGGCTAACATCAATACATTACCACTGCAGAATAAAAAAAGCTCGCAAATACGCTACGCACTGAGCCGAGTCTTAACAAAACACTACGCTAGGGCAGCAGCCAAAGGCTACAACTTCATTTTCAATATCCTTCCACAATACTGGATAGGCAAGCACAAAAGTACATGCAAAATGTAAACATCATACTGTTGAAAAAATAAAAGCGCTTCTTTGCAATTTGAGGACAGCTCAGTGCAGAGAAAATTTGTTTAGCTAGCATTTTGTCTAATCTGATTATACAACTGCCAATCTTGTATGCGATTGGCATGCTTAGGGTACAGAAAGTGCTCACTCACCGAGGAAGATCTGCTATACGACCTGCTGCGGTACTTCCTCCGCTTGTGACGGCGGCGACTGCGATAGCTGCTTTCACGGTCATACTCCCGTGACCGGGGGTGGAATCCACATGTGTGATGCGAGTAGCAGTAATCATCGCAATCAAAGTTCCTGTTCTTCATGTAATCCTCTCGGTAATCAATGCAATACGACCTTTCCGTGTAATGCCGGCGCTCGTATGAACGCCCGTAACTGAGGCAGAGGTGAAGTAATTCGGGAAGGGATCAAAAACAAACAAATTTGGTGTTTAATTATGGTGTAAATGCAAGAAACGTCACAGAAATAACAGAAACTAAGAAGCATCTAAAAATACAAAGCCCGTTCACATCGGCTTTGTACTCAAAACTAAACCAGAAGAAAACAGCCAAGACTAGAATGGCACTTGGTAGAGTGCAATCCGCATACCGCCGCCATGCAAGGCTTGATCCACGAGAACATATTGGGCCCAATACATTTTTGAAATGTCATCAAACATTGTTTTTAGCTCGATCTCTCAATGACGAAGAATCATTTGAAAAATTAACTATCCTCATATCTGGATCCAGATTCGCATCTTCACCAAAATCGAATCAATTTGTCGTTGTCACATACCCAACCTGTCGAAGTTTCATCTGAATCCATCCACAACTTTTTGAGATATCCTGACACAAACAAGAAAAATATGCCGTGCAGAGTGCAATACTAGCAAAAAAGATCCAGAAAATAAATTTGACCTCAAAAATAATTGGTGGTTGAATTCAGTGACCTGAAGTACAAATCCTCTTCAATTTTCAAGTCAAGTCAATGGGATGAAAATTGAGGATTTTAGAAATCTCACCCAAGTTGCTCACCTTTGGCCTATGTTGATCTTTTGGCCAATGTTGACCTCAAAAATAATTGGTGGTTGAATTCAGTAGGCTCATATGAAACTCCTGTTCAAATTTCTAGTCAATCAGATGAAAAATGAGGATTTTAGAAATTTGACAAATTTATTGACCTTTTGACTTTAAAAACAATAGGCTTCTTAATTTTTACAAACTTTACCACGTGGTGAAATTTTGTGAAATATCTGTTTAAAATTGTGGCCTGTAGGTGATTGACAAACAACCAGACAGACAGAATCAACTGACCAATATACAACCACACCTCGACATTTGCGCTTCCAACATTTATGGTTGATAATTTGAGACATGCTCCTACATTTGTGGGAAATTGCCCCGCGGATTCGCGTTTTTTTATTTTTAATTTAATTTAATTTTTTTCCCCCATGAACATAACAGTTCTAAAGCGTATCTTCCACAAGTCATGCAAAAAGCAGCTGGGTGTACGTACATAGACATAACCCTCACCAGCACCCTCTCCAGCCTCAGATGACTCATCGGCACCTTCATTTGAGTCGTCACAAGACAAGCCATTCCATGGCTTTTAATTATCTTTTTCATCCTCATCTTCATCATTTTGCAAAGTTACGTGTACGGAGTTTGTTTAATAAAGAAGGACAAATGTGTCCAAGAGCAGCGTCCTAAAGGTTTTGTCGGCTAAAAAAAAAAATTTTTTTTTTTTTAATATTTAAAAAAACAACTTCCGATATTTCATCACGTGCCTTGATTAAGCCAATTGCGAAACCCGTCATAATGTATTTACGAAATAAATAATGTATTTATGAAATTACAATACGATAAATGGAATAATCTTTAAATAGTAACGTGAACTTTTCGAAAATTTAAAGCAAATGTCCGAATATATTTAAAAGTTCATGATAGACGCTCTCAAAAGGCACCATCTATGTGAGAATGTGTACATGTGCTCAGTATTTAAGGAGATCCGGATCTTGTATATACAAGAGCCGAGTCCTAGAAATTAAGGTTTTGTCTTCACAAGAAGAAGAAGAACAAGAACAAGAAGAAAAAGAAGAAGAAGAACAACGCCGAGCTCTCGATGAGCAGTGTACGCTACGCGAGATGCTGCTAAAAATTGAAACGGTTGGTGTTGGTATTTCTTTTGTTTCGTGGTATGGTATGGTACAGTATGGTTAAGTGACTTTAAAAATGCATTCTTCAATAAATTGGAAATGGTACCTGGTAGTGTAATTTTTATATTTGTAAGCATCTTTAATGAAACTGTAATCGTGCATTCATGGTTGAAAAAAATTTTAAACTTTAAAAACTTTCCCCATTGTACCAATTCCCCAACTTTGGTGGTGTCGCCATTTGTGTCTTTTTGCATGAACCAGGAAGCGCCGGGAACCGATAGCGTTATCCCCCTCGTCTCCAATGTAACGACAAAACACTCATGGATTTTACCCCAACACTCAAAGATTTTACCCCGACATTCATGGATTTTTTGCGGGTCGGGAAATCCCCGGAACAGATTCCACCCACCCCCACCCTCTCCCATTTCCGATTTAAACGATGCCCCCCCCCCACATTCGCGGGGTTTTCCTGGAATGTATCGTATCCCCTGCGAATGTCGGGATCCTGGTGTACTTGAAAATTTTTCAATTCTGCAAGTAAGACAGACAGACAAGGGTGAAAACACAATCTCCTTCCACTTTTGATAGCAGAGGTAACTAAAAGGGCACTCAGTGGAGTGCATACCTGCACCAGGCTGATCACTTTACATTTTGTATCCCAATGTTAGGCCGGATATGGATTTGGACCTGAACTAAAATTTAAATCGGCTTGTTCTTGTCACCCAACCAACTCATCCACAACCTTTTCAGATATTATGCTATACATTGTTTTTGGCCCAATCTCTCAATGATGAAGAATCACTTTAAAAAGTTATCGTATCAGGATCTTCAACAAAACCTAATCAAATGGTCCTCGTCACAGACCCGAACTGTCCACCAAGTTTCATCCGAATCAATCCACAACTTCGAGATATCGTGCTATATATATCGTTTGTCTTATTTCAAGGGTGAAGAACATTTTTAAAAAATAAAATAATAAAAAATAGGACCTCTGGACCTGTAGCTTATCTGGGCCCTGGCCTAATGTTGCAATCCAAAATTGGTAGCATTCTGACTGGTGGGTCTGGAGAGGAAGATTTTTTAATGAATTTACAAAGTTCACCATTTTGACCTACCTTAAAAAAAAAAAAAAAAAAAAAAAAAAAAAAAATCACATGACTGGAACGAGCTTTTCAATTCCCATAATCAGTCAGGAGTTGAACCTTGCTGCCAAATATCAGCCGGATCAGCCCAACGGTTTTGCAAGAGAAGTCAAAATAGGAGACTGACAGATGGATGGACGGACAAAGCACGATGACAATAGCTTTTCTGGAATTGAAATTCCAGATAAGCTGAGGAGAAAGCAGGGGAAGTAAGGAGGGGGTGAGGAAGGAGTGGGAAAGCTAGGAGCGGGTGAGGTAGGGGGGGGGGAGCTAGGAGGGTCGAGAATAGAGATATGGAGATAAATATAGATAGATAGATAGATAGATAGATAGATAGATAGGCAGAGTGTGACTGGTCATATAACGAAAGATCATACAAAAAGGGGAAACGTGGTGTAAAATAAAATTACACATTTTCAGCAAGCCAAGCACCAACTGATGCACCGCAGAACAATGCGTGACAAACACAGAGGAGTGACCCCCAAACTTTGTTAAAGTTGATCAATATACAGTAATCAGTGACAGTGAGTACCCTACAATATTCACACCTACTGGCTGAAGCACTCAAGAGAGCACTCAAACGAAAGTTGATAAAAAACAACTGGCTTGGCAAGCAACTGCACCTCCCAGAGATGCCAAAATGTCAAAAATGGCCGAATTGGACAAATGAACACGTATTCTTAAGCAGTCACAACTGCTGTCGAGTTCAATTCGAGAGCTCAAATTTTGAAATTCGGCTGAGTTTAACAGATTCCACAACTAATGGCATGTGCGGAAATTAAATAAAGCCACAAATGCTGGCGTCTTCAGGCATTTACAAGCATTGCAACCAGCAATTTGTAGGTATGATAATCAGGCCTTCGATATGTGAGGAAAGTGGAAGAAAAAAAAATGTTGGCTAAAGACTTTTTGCGAGCTGACAGAGGGCTAAACAAGATGAAGCACCGCCATCTTGGTAAGGCTTATTTTCGTCTTTCATGATGAGCAACCCCTAAATCATCTTCAAAAGGAGTATTCAAACCAACCGAAGCACCCAATTTTCATGCATGCACAAACTTGGAGGTCTCTTAGTATGCATGCAAAGTTTGGGGCCACTAGGTTTCATGGTCTTGGAGTTAAGGAGACAGACAGACAGATGGATGGATGGATGAACGGACGCACACTGACATTATTATAGACAAACAAATACAAGCAGTCGCTTCGCTGATGGGTGTGTGAAGGGGAGTGAGGTGGAGAAAAAGAGAGGCAGAGGGGGAGGTGAGGAAGAAAGGGGAGAGAGGGTGGAGAGAGGAGGGAGGGGTGGGGAGAGGAGGGAGGGGAAGTAAGGAGTGGGTGAAGGGAAAGCTCGGAAGGTAGGTGGAGGTAGGGAGAGCAAGGCCTCACCAAACATTGCTATACACTGTAGGAGGGAGAGTGAGAGAGAGAGAGAGAGACAGAAACAGCGAGAGAGAGAGAGAGAGAGAGAGAGAGAGAGAGAGAGAGAGAGAGAGAGAGAGAGAGAGAGAGAGAGAGAAACAGAGAGAGAGAGAGAGAGAGAGAGAGAGAGAGAGAGAGACAGAAACAGCGAGAGAGAGAGAGAGAGAGAGAGAGAGAGAGAGAGAGAGAGAGAGAGAGAGAGAGAGAGAGAGAGAGAGAGAGAGAGAGAGAGAGAGAGAGAGAGAGAGAGAGAGAAACAGCGAGAGAGAGAGAGAGAGAAACAGCGAGAGAGAGAGAGACAGAAACAGCGAGAGAGAGAGAGACAGAAACAGCGAGAGAGAGAGAGACAGAAACAGAGAGAGAGAGAGAGAGAGAGAGAGAGAGAGAGAGAGAGAGAGAGAGAGAGAGAGAGAGAGAGAGAGAGAGAGAGAGAGAGAGAGAGAGAGAGAGAGAGAGAGAGAGAGAGAGAGAGAGAGAGAGAGAGAGAGAGACAGAGACAGAGACAGAGAGAGAGAGAGAGAGAGAGAGAGAGAGAGAGAGACACACAGAGGTGTGGGAGGGAGAGTACTGCATTTTATTCGGAGGGGACAGAGTGTGGGGGGAGGGGGAAGGGGGTGGGAAGGTGAGGGGTGGAGGTATTGTTAGTAAAGAGAGTGATATGTTATGCTTAATGACCGAAAACAATTTTTTTTTTTTTAATCTCATGTTAGAACAGCTGTACACACGACGACACAACAGAGTTTGTAATGTTAACCACTGGCACATCTGCAAAAATTTTGATATCCCATTCCAGAAAATTTGTGGGAATGTTAACCAAAAGCATGGACTGAAAGAAACCATGGAAGTACCGCCCATGTACGAACTCATGATCCCATCCAGCATGAACATCGAAAACAGCGCGTTGCGACCAGATATCAACCTTAGGTACAAAAAAAGAAAAAGAGAAGGCATTTCCAAGTGAGGTGTTAATACCAGCGATTGTGGATTAAATAATGCAGAAATCAAGAAAATGACCAAATACCAAGACCTCAAGAATGAAGTGAAAAGATCCAGAAAGCTGAAGAATGTCAAAGTTGTATCAGTGATGACGAAGAACCTTACAGAGATATTAAAAACCACCCCTGGGAATATGATAACAAACAAACTACAGTTGGAAGCTGTCTGGGGCTCAGTGACGATCCTGAAGAGAGCCCTCGGCACAAAACTTTGATAACAGAAAACTTCACAGCTTGGTCCATGAATCGTGACCCCTTACTGAAATGAAGGTGGAAGCTTTGAGCCCACACTGGGAGGACTCCATTCCACATTCTGAAACCCGCATATAAAGATACCAATCAACGACACGTGTGGGCACACGCACGCACGTACACTAACAATGACCAACATAAAGATTTGCATTGAAACAGCGTTCTTTGAAAGGATTTAAAGTGGGTAATTCGCGAAATTCAATTCAAAAATGTATCAAGCCACAAAACACAAAGTGTCGATCAATACTCTATGCCTTCACAGCGAGAACAAACATGGCGAACACCTGGTCGGATGGACCTTATTGTTTTTTTACATCGCCACCGAAGGTGAAGGAGGTTATGTTTTAACACCTTTCTGTCCGTTTGTGTACAGGATACACTACTGGTAAAAAGTTTTAGAACACCCCCATTTTTCAGTTTTTACTGAAATTTAAGCAGTTCAAGTCCAGTGAATAACCTGAAAAAGTACAAAGCTTAGCGGTAAACTGCCAGAGATTACAAAAAAAAAAGTTTAGGTTACCAAAAACTGAAAAATAATGTAAATTTCAGAGTTGTTAAAAAAGGGCCTTTGCAGGGAACAAGTAATAGATTAGCAACTGCAGCTATTCTGCAGCATATGGAAGTGAATTAAGCCTTGAAAGTTGATGCAAACAATTCCTCCAGGTATCCCAACTTTTGTTGATGAGTTACAAAACCTCTGTCTGAATAAAAGCAGTGTTAGAACAGACTATGTTACTACACCCTCTGAAGCATTATTTGGACAATATTGCACTGCAGGAAGTAGTATATTGCTATCATAATGGCAATAAAAAAAGAAAAATAACAAAGGAAGACAAACAGACCATTATCTATCTATATATTACTAAAACTCTCATCTTGTGTGTATATATGTATGTATGTGTGTATGCATGTATGTTCCCAAAATACAGCCAAAACTGTACACGATAGTGCAAAAATTTTAGGGCCACCTGACTTACCATTCTCGTGCAGTGTGCAGTATCAAGTTTCGTTCAAATCGGGCAACGAAAAAATTATTTAAAAATCAATACCTGATTTAGTCAAGTACTCTTTGGGAGAATTTGATCAATGTAAACAACTTCAGCGGTATAGGTCGCTGGAACTATCTGTTTTGGTTTTTTTTCCTGGAAATGATTTACTTTAAAATCTCAAACATTTAGTTTCGACAAAGAAAGATTTATTTTTATGCATAAAATAAACATTGCCATTTTGATGTGATACTTCCGTGTTCATATATAAATAAATTTGTTTCGAAGATTACGCACAATAATTTCTTCGACTTTCTTTTCTCCGTTTTTTTTCCCCACATTGCGCGCAATATCAAGTTCAGTCAAGTACACTTCGGGAGAATTTGATCAATGTAAACAACCTCAGCGGTATAGGTCGCTGGAACTATCTGTTTTGTTTTTTTTTTCCTTGAAATGATTTATTTTAAAATCTCAAACATTTAGTTTCGACAAAGAACGATTTATTTTTATGCATAAAATAAACCGCCATTTTGATGTAATACTTCCGTGTTCATATCGATCTATAATTCCAGCAATTTCTGTGTCCCTGTGTGTGCGTGTGTGCGTGTGTGCGTGTGTGCGTGTGCGTGTGCGTGTGCGTGTGCGTGTGCGTGTGCGTGTGCGTCTGCCTGTCTGTCTGCCTGTCTGTCTGCCTGTCTGTCTGCCTGCCTGTGTGCGCGCGCGTCTGCCTGTCTGCCTGCCTGTGTGCGTGCGCGCGTCTGCCTGTCTGCCTGCCTGTGTGCGTGCGCGCGTCTGCCTGTCTGCCTGCCTGTGTGCGTGCGCGCGTCTGCCTGTCTGCCTGCCTGTGTGCGTGCGCGTGTCTGCCTGTCTGCCTGCCTGTGTGCCTGCCTGTGTGCGTGCGCGCGTCTGCCTGTCTGCCTGCCTGTGTGCGCGCGTGCGCGCGTCTGCCTGTCTGCCTGCCTGTGTGCGCACGCGCGCGCGTCTGCCTGTCTGCCTGCCTGCGCGCGCGCGCGTCTGCCTGTCTGCCTGCGCGCGTCTGTCTGCCTGTCTGACTGACTGCGCGCGTCTGCCTGTCTGCGCGCGCGTGTCTGCCTGTGCGTGCGTCTGCCTGTCTGTCTGACTGCGCGCGTCTGCCTGTCTGTCTGTCTGTCTGCCTGTGCACGCGCGCGCATCTGCCTGTGCGTGCGTCTGCCTGCGCGCACGCGTCTGCCTGTCTGTCTGCCTGTGCGCGCGTCTGCCTGTCTGTCTGTCTGTCTGTCTGCGCGCGTCTGCCTGTCTGTCTGTCTGTCTGCCTGCCTGCGCGCGTGCGTCTGCCTGTCTGTCTGCCCGCGCATCTGCCTGCGTGCGCGTCTGCCTGTCTGTCTGTCTGTCTGTCTGTCTGCCTGCGCGCGCATCTGCCTGTCTGCCTGTGCATGCGTCTGCCTGTGCATGCGTCTGCCTGCCTGCCTGTGCGCGCGCGCGTCTGCCTGTGCATGCGTCTGCCTGCCTGCCTGTGCGCGCGCGTCTGCCTGCCTGCCTGTCTGCCTGTGCATGCGTCTGCCTGTCTGCCTGCCTGCGCGCGTCTGCCTGTCTGCCCGCGCGCCTGTCTGCCCATCTGTCTGCCTGTGCGCGCCTGTCTGCCCGTCTGTCTGCCTGCGGGCCTGTCTGTCCGTGAGTCTGTCTGTGCGCGCGCCTGTCTGTCTATCTGTCTGTCTGTCTGCCTGCGCGCGCGCCTGTCTGTCCGTGAGTCTGTCTGTGCGCGCGCCTGTCTGTCTGTCTGTCCGCGCGCCTGTCTGTCTGTCCGCGCGCCTGTCTGTCTGTCCGCGCGCCTGTCTGTCTGTCTGTCCGCGCGCCTGTCTGTCTGTCTGTCTGTCTGTCTGTCCGCGCGCCTGTCTGTCTGTCTGTCCGCGCGCCTGTCTGTCTGTCTGTCCGCGCGCGCCTGTCTGTCTGTGTGTGTGTGTGCGCGCGCGCCTGTCTGTCTATCTGTCTGTGTGCGCGCGCGCCTGTCTGTCTGTCTGTCTGTCTGTCTGTGCGTGCGCGTCTGTCTGTCTGTCTGTCTGTCTGTCTGTGCGCGCGCGTCTGTCTGTCTGTCTGTCTGTCTGTCTGTGCGCGCGCCTGTCTGTCTGTCTGTCTGTCTGTCTGTGCGCGCGCCTGTCTGTCTGTCTGTCTGTCTGTCTGTGCGCGCCTGTCTGTCTGTCTGTCTGTCTGTGCGCGCGCGCCTGTCTGTCTGTCTGTCTGTCTGTGCGCGCGCGCCTGTCTGTCTGTCTGTCTGTCTGTCTGTGCGCGCGCCTGTCTGTCTGTCTGTCTGTCTGTCTGTCTGTCTGTCTGTCTGTGCGCGCGCCTGTCTGTCTGTCTGTCTGTCTGTCTGTCTGTGCGCGCGCGCCTGTCTGTCTGTCTGTCTGTCTGTCTGTGCGCGCGCGCCTGTCTGTCTGTCTGTCTGTCTGTCTGTCTGTGCGCGCGCGCCTGTCTGTCTGTCTGTCTGTCTGTCTGTCTGTGCGCGCGCGCCTGTCTGTCTGTCTGTCTGTCTGTCTGTCTGTGCGCGCGCGCCTGTCTGTCTGTCTGTCTGTCTGTGCGCGCGCGCCTGTCTGTCTGTCTGTCTGTCTGTGCGCGCGCGCCTGTCTGTCTGTCTGTCTGTGCGCGCGCGTCTGTCTGTCTGTCTGTCTGTCTGTGCGCGCGCCTGACTGTCTGTCTGTCTGTCTGTGCGCGCGCCTGTCTGTATGTCTGTCTGTCTGTGCGCGCGCCTGTCTGTATGTCTGTCTGTCTGTGCGCGCGCCTGTCTGTATGTCTGTCTGTCTGTGCGCGCGCCTGTCTGTCTGTCTGTCTGTCTGTCTGTGCGCGCGCCTGTCTGTCTGTCTGTCTGTCTGTGCGCGCGCCTGTCTGTCTGTCTGTCTGTCTGTGCGCGCGCCTGTCTGTCTGTCTGTCTGTCTGTGCGCGCGCCTGTCTGTCTGTCTGTCTGTGCGCGCGCCTGTCTGTCTGTCTGTGCGCGCGCCTGTCTGTCTGTCTGTCTGTCTGTGCGCGCGCGCCTGTCTGTCTGTCTGTCTGTCTGTGCGCGCGCGCCTGTCTGTCTGTCTGTCTGTCTGTCTGTCTGTGCGCGCGCGCCTGTCTGTCTGTCTGTCTGTCTGTGCGCGCCTGTCTGTCTGTCTGTGCGCGCGCGCCTGTCTGTCTGTCTGTCTGTCTGTCTGTGCGCGCGCGCCTGTCTGTCTGTCTGTCTGTGCACGCCTGTCTGTCTGTCTGTCTGTCTGTGCGCGCGCGCCTGTCTGTCTGTCTGTCTGTGCGCGTGCGCCTGTCTGTCTGTCTGTCTGTCTGTCTGTGCGCGCGCGCCTGTCTGTCTGTCTGTGCGCGCGCGCCTGTCTGTCTGTCTGTCTGTCTGTCTGTGCGCGCGCGCCTGTCTGTCTGTCTGTCTGTCTGTCTGTGCGCGCGCGCCTGTCTGTCTGTCTGTCTGTCTGTGCGCGCGCGCCTGTCTGTCTGTCTGTCTGTCTGTCTGTGCGCGCGCGCCTGTCTGTCTGTCTGTCTGTCTGTGCGCGCGCGCCTGTCTGTCTGTGCGCGCGCCTGTCTGTCTGTCTGTCTGTCTGTGCGCGCGCCTGTCTGTGTGTCTGTCTGTCTGTCTGTGCGCGCGCCTGTCTGTCTGTCTGTCTGTCTGTCTGTGCGCGCGCCTGTCTGTCTGTCTGTCTGTCTGTCTGTCTGTGCGCGCGCCTGTCTGTCTGTCTGTCTGTCTGTCTGTCTGTGCGCGCGCCTGTCTGTCTGTCTGTCTGTCTGTCTGTCTGTGCGCGCGCCTGTCTGTCTGTCTGTCTGTCTGTGCGCGCGCCTGTCTGTCTGTCTGTCTGTCTGTCTGTGCGCGCGCCTGTCTGTCTGTCTGTCTGTCTGTCTGTGCGCGCGCCTGTCTGTCTGTCTGTCTGTCTGTCTGTGCGCGCGCCTGTCTGTCTGTCTGTCTGTCTGTCTGTGCGCGCGCCTGTCTGTCTGTCTGTCTGTGCGCGCGCCTGTCTGTCTGTCTGTCTGTCTGTCTGTGCGCGCGCCTGTCTGTCTGTCTGTCTGTCTGTCTGTGCGCGCGCCTGTCTGTCTGTCTGTCTGTGCGCGCGCCTGTCTGTCTGTCTGTCTGTCTGTCTGTGCGCGCGCCTGTCTGTCTGTCTGTCTGTGCGCGCGCCTGTCTGTCTGTCTGTCTGTCTGTCTGTGCGCGCGCCTGTCTGTCTGTCTGTCTGTCTGTCTGTGCGCGCGCCTGTCTGTCTGTCTGTCTGTGCGCGCGCCTGTCTGTCTGTCTGTCTGTCTGTCTGTGCGCGCGCCTGTCTGTCTGTCTGTCTGTGCGCGCGCCTGTCTGTCTGTCTGTCTGTGCGCGCGCCTGTCTGTCTGTCTGTCTGTCTGTCTGTGCGCGCGCCTGTCTCTCTGTCTGTCTGTGCGCGCGCCTGTCTCTCTGTCTGTCTGTGCGCGCGCCTGTCTCTCTGTCTGTCTGTGCGCGCGCCTGTCTCTCTGTCTGTCTGTGCGCGCGCCTGTCTCTCTGTCTGTCTGTGCGCGCGCCTGTCTCTCTGTCTGTCTGTGCGCGCGCCTGTCTCTCTGTCTGTCTGTGCGCGCGCCTGTCTGTCTGTCTGTCTGTGCGCGCGCCTGTCTGTCTGTCTGTGCGCGCGCCTGTCTGTCTGTCTGTGCGCGCGCCTGTCTGTCTGTCTGTGCGCGCGCCTGTCTGTCTGTCTGTGCGCGCGCCTGTCTGTCTGTCTGCCTGTGCGCGCGCCTGTCTGTCTGCCTGCCTGTGCACTCGCCTGTCTGTCTGCCTGTCTGTGCGCGCGCCTGTCTGTCTGTCTGTGCGCGCGCCTGTCTGTCTGCCTGCCTGTGTGCGTGCGCGCGTCTGCCTGTCTGCCTGCCTGTGTGCGTGCGCACGTCTGCCTGTCTGCCTGTGTGCGTGCGCGCGTCTGCCTGTCTGCCTGCCTGTGTGCGTGCGCGCGTGCGCGCGTCTGCCTGCCTGTGTGCGCACGCGCGCGCGTCTGCCTGTCTGCCTGCCTGCGTGCGCGCGCGTCTGCCTGTCTGCCTGCGCGCGTCTGTCTGCCTGTCTGACTGACTGCGCGCGTCTGCCTGTCTGCGCGCGCGTGTCTGCCTGTGCGTGCGTCTGCCTGCCTGTCTGACTGCGCGCGTCTGCCTGTCTGTCTGTCTGCCTGTGCACGCGCGCGCGTCTGCCTGTGCGTGCGTCTGCCTGCGCGCACGCGTCTGCCTGTCTGTCTGCCTGTGCGCGCGTCTGCCTGTCTGTCTGTCTGTCTGTCTGTCTGTCTGCGCGCGTCTGCCTGTCTGTCTGTCTGCGCGCGTGCGTCTGCCTGTCTGTCTGCCCGCGCATCTGCCTGCGTGCGCGTCTGCCTGTCTGTCTGTCTGTCTGCCTGCGCGCGCATCTGCCTGTCTGCCTGTGCATGCGTCTGCCTGTGCATGCGTCTGCCTGCCTGCCTGTGCGCGCGCGTCTGCCTGCCTGCCTGTCTGCCTGTGCATGCGTCTGCCTGTCTGCCTGCCTGCGCGCGTCTGCCTGTCTGCCCGCGCGCCTGTCTGCCCATCTGTCTGCCTGTGCGCGCCTGTCTGCCCGTCTGTCTGCCTGCGCGCCTGTCTGTCCGCGCGCCTGTCTGTCTATCTGTCTGTCTGTCTGCCTGCGCGCGCGCCTGTCTGTCCGTGAGTCTGTCTGTGCGCGCGCCTGTCTGTCTGTCTGTCCGCGCGCCTGTCTGTCTGTCCGCGCGCCTGTCTGTCTGTCTGTCCGCGCGCCTGTCTGTCTGTCTGTCTGTCCGCGCGCCTGTCTGTCTGTCTGTCTGTCCGCGCGCCTGTCTGTCTGTCTGTCTGTCCGCGCGCCTGTCTGTCTGTCTGTCCGCGCGCCTGTCTGTCTGTCCGCGCGCCTGTCTGTCTGTGTGCGCGCGCCTGTCTGTCTGTGTGTGTGCGCGCGCGCCTGTCTGTCTATCTGTCTGTGTGCGCGCGCGCCTGTCTGTCTGTCTGTCTGTCTGTCTGTGCGTGCGCGTCTGTCTGTCTGTCTGTCTGTCTGTCTGTCTGTGCGTGCGCGTCTGTCTGTCTGTCTGTCTGTCTGTCTGTCTGTGCGCGCGCCTGTCTGTCTGTCTGTCTGTCTGTCTGTGCGCGCCTGTCTGTCTGTCTGTCTGTCTGTCTGTCTGTGCGCGCCTGTCTGTCTGTCTGTCTGTCTGTCTGTCTGTGCGCGCCTGTCTGTCTGTCTGTCTGTCTGTGCGCGCGCGCCTGTCTGTCTGTCTGTCTGTCTGTGCGCGCGCGCCTGTCTGTCTGTCTGTCTGTCTGAGCGCGCGCGCCTGTCTGTCTGTCTGTCTGTGCGCGCGCGCCTGTCTGTCTGTCTGTCTGTCTGTGCGCGCGCGCCTGTCTGTCTGTCTGTCTGTCTGTCTGTGCGCGCGCGCCTGTCTGTCTGTCTGTCTGTCTGTCTGTCTGTCTGTGCGCGCGCCTGTCTGTCTGTCTGTCTGTCTGTCTGTCTGTGCGCGCGCGCCTGTCTGTCTGTCTGTCTGTCTGTCTGTGCGCGCGCGCCTGTCTGTCTGTCTGTCTGTCTGTGCGCGCGCGCCTGTCTGTCTGTCTGTCTGTCTGTCTGTGCGCGCGCGCCTGTCTGTCTGTCTGTCTGTCTGTGCGCGCGCGCCTGTCTGTCTGTCTGTCTGTCTGTCTGTCTGTCTGTGCGCGCGCGCCTGTCTGTCTGTCTGTCTGTCTGTCTGTCTGTGCGCGCGCCTGTCTGTCTGTCTGTCTGTCTGTGCGCGCGCGCGCCTGTCTGTCTGTCTGTCTGTCTGTCTGTCTGTCTGTCTGTGCGCGCGTGCCTGTCTGTCTGTCTGTCTGTGCGCGCGCCTGTCTGTCTGTCTGTCTGTCTGTCTGTGCGCGCGCCTGTCTGTCTGTCTGTCTGTCTGTGCGCGCGCCTGTCTGTCTGTCTGTCTGTCTGTGCGCGCGCCTGTCTGTCTGTCTGTCTGTGCGCGCGCGCCTGTCTGTCTGTCTGTCTGTGCACGCCTGTCTGTCTGTCTGTCTGTCTGTGCGCGCGCGCCTGTCTGTCTGTCTGTCTGTCTGTCTGTCTGTGCGCGCGCGCGCCTGTCTGTCTGTCTGTCTGTGCGCGCGCCTGTCTGTCTGTCTGTCTGTGCGCGCGCGCCTGTCTGTCTGTCTGTCTGTCTGTCTGTGCGCGCGCGCCTGTCTGTCTGTCTGTCTGTCTGTCTGTGCGCGCGCGCCTGTCTGTCTGTCTGTCTGTCTGTCTGTGCGCGCGCGCCTGTCTGTCTGTCTGTCTGTGCGCGCCTGTCTGTCTGTGCGCGCGCCTGTCTGTCTGTCTGTCTGTCTGTGCGCGCGCGCCTGTCTGTCTGTCTGTCTGTCTGTGCGCGCGCGCCTGTCTGTCTGTCTGTCTGTCTGTGCGCGCGCGCCTGTCTGTCTGTCTGTCTGTCTGTGCGCGCGCGCCTGT
>NC_140971.1:34164374-34169374 GCF_056783735.1 Eptatretus burgeri
ATGTCATTCATTCGGGCTGCGACCCTTCAAGATAGCCGTTTTTCTGTTCTGTCTTTATTTTGAGCCAACCACGTCTCAACAGCCATCACACAACAACCACCAACCGCAACGCCGCTTAACAACAACAACAACAACAACAACAACGCCAACAGCCACGACCTTTACCGTCACATCTCGCTCTCGCAACCATCGCATCACCGCCATTCCCGCGCCGCTTGTGGGCACCAATCCTGGACTCGTACAGGGCGCGCACCGAGCAGCGGGTGCAAAAAGCGGCCTTTCTGAGAAATCGGATCAAGAATGATTCACGCCCACTTCTGTTCCGTCCTATCAGCGAGCGTGGGGCGATTTGGCCCCGTCTCCAGGCGCGTCGGAGTATAATCGATATATGCAGATTCGAGGATCAGGAATGATTCACGCCCACTTTTCCTCTGTCCAATGGGCGAGCGTGGCTCCGCCCCCGAGCCGATCCTGATCCAAAAATCTGCATATGGTTTCTCCTGTCGCACTATAAAGCGCCGAGCGAATCGAGGGAAGAGTTGGAAAGTTGTGGCGGCGGCGAAATCAGTCGAGAGAGTGTCTGTTGGGGTCCGGAGAGTCTGGAGAAGCCAAGGAGCTTTGTGGAGGTCTGCGCTCGTGTCAGAGTCAGGGAGCTGCGGAGAGGGGAGGCCGGGAACGCGGTCGAGGTCGCAGTGGAGTCGCTCGTCGCGGGACCCAAGCCAGCCAGATATCCTCTTTCCCCCGAGCATCAACAACCCCCCCCGTTTCCCCCTGCGCTGAGATAGTGTGAGAAGGGGGCCCCGTTCCAACCGCATTCCAGGAGTGCCAGCGAGGCCCGCGGAGTCGGGGCGCCGCCGCCATTTTGCGGCTCATCACCAGACGGGTAGGCTCGACGCGGTCTCGGCCCCAGGCCCGTCTGCCCCCTTATCGTTGAGGGTGGCCCCTTTTTTCCTTTTGCTTTGGAGTATATGTGTTGTCGGCGCCGTCTGTGAAGTAAAACTGTGTAAGTGTTGCCGTGTGCTCGCGTAGTCGGTAGTAGATCTGCATTGTGTCCCTTTTGTTGCATTTGCTTTTTGTGCAGAATTGTTGTGTTACTTTTACATTTGCTTTTGGTGCATAATTGTTGTAATTGTATATGTGTGCTTTCCGTTTGCCGCAGAATAAATGTGCTTTATGTTGAACTGTTTTTCCCGTTTCGCTTCGTCTTTTCTTTAATCGAATCTCCATCTTACTTCACGTAAAGGGTTGGTCGTGGGCTAAATACGCCCGATAATTAATCGGAACCGTCGAGGTTGACGATAACACCGCTCGGTTATCCCGATAGTACGGAACGGGTAGCTTAAAGTGGCCCGTGTCCGAAGTCAACCTGCGGCGAGGTGCGATCGCCCGGTCTACCCTCTGTGTGGGTACTTAGGTAGGTCGAATTTGGCGAACAACCCTATCCCACGCGGGGGGCCGATTGGCACGATCGTGGTGAGGCCGAAAGGCCCACCCGTGACTAGTTCCCGGCGTTAGTCCGAGAGGGTCACGACGGAATTGTCCGTCCGGTGGGCGACGTGCCGCGATTCGAGTTACGTGGCCGCCCGCACACCGGCGGGCGCGAATTCGCAACAATATCATGATATTTCAAAAATGTATTGGGCCTGATATGTTCTCGTGGACCAGGCATGACGTGGCGGAGTTATGTGCTCGACTGAGTGCCCTTCTCGTTTATATATGTATCGATGTTGAAGTGAGAGGTGGATAACAAAAAGGTGAAACAAAGCAATGTCTCATAAAAATAAAATTGCACATTTTCAGTGGATGAGACACCTCTGGACGTACCCACCGCAGGGCACCGCGGGACCCAACAAAGGCGGAAAAGTACATCTAATCCACGTGAGATTGAAAGCACGTGTACTTTATGCCAAAATGAACAACCAAACAACTTGGAGCACTCGCCAAGTGGCTTAAGCATCCAAGCAAGCACTCCAACAAAACGGTCGATAATAAACAGCTCCCTTGGCACGCAATTGGCAATCACCGAACCGTCAACGTACACCTCCAACGTACTCCCGGAGACGGTGTATTCAATGTACACCTCCCGGAGATGCCCAAAATGTCACACGTCCGAATTGGACAAATGATCACTTTGAGGAGTTGGAACTGCTTGTAAGTTTGATTCTGGAGCTTAAATTTTATAATTATTCTTAGTTTAAGAGATACTCGTAGCGATCGCATGTGTGGAAATGAAATAAAACGACGAATGCTGACGTCTCCAGGCATTTATAAGCATTGCAATGTAACCAGCGATTCGTAGCTATGATGAACAGCTCGTTCCAAGTTGCGGCCTGTTCCAAGTCAAGTCAAGGTAAGGTTGAGCAGGCTAAAAAAACACGGCAGTTTCAGACCCCAGCGAAGTTACCCAGGAATCGCCTTAAGACCCCAAACAGCAAGGTGGCCGAGGATCGCCTGATGAAGGATATAATTAAATAAGGCTGTTAATTATCTTCAAAAAGGGTGTTTTAATTAACCCAAGCAACCAATTTTCACTCTTGCACCTCCTTGGAGTTTTCTTAATATGCATGCAATGTTTCAGGCTGCTAGGTTTTATGGTTTTGGAGTTATGGACATGGACAGATGGACACAGACAGACAGACACATACTTATTAGTGTAGATTCTTACTGTTACAATAAAGATTTGTTAAATTTTTTTATGACAAAGGCTCAAATGTTAAAATCGCTGTCAGACATAGAGAGTCAGACACCCTGACAAAACCAGGTCTCCACTGTGCGGGGGGACGAGCTGAAGATCCCCAGAGCATTGGGGAAGCATTTAACCACTAGGAACACAATGAAACGACAGCTCTTCCGCAAGGAGTAAACCCTCGTCCATACAAGGGGAAACCACCTTGGGAAAATGCGTTTAAAAACCCTTTCAATCGGCAATGCCGCAGTCATACCTGGGAGACCTCCGAGATCTTGTGCGATAAGAATCTCTCCTTTGGCGTCTGACGGATCTTTCCACACTACTGGAAGCCCTGCGACGCCTCTTCCGGCTGTAATTGTCTCTCCATCGATAACTAGAATCCCGTTCCGACGAACGGTACCTTTTTGAGTAAGGCATCTACAGATAAAAAGAAAGAAAAAAAAGAGAATGAAGTATGTGCAGACATCGAGGAATACCGTACGTGGTGTTACTGCGAAAGCGAAAAGGACAACATCCGATACAACAGCTTCACATCAAAAGGAACAATTCAAAGCTTTTCAAAAATCTCCGCACGAGGGGCGGGCAGACGCATTGATGAATCGTCCTGAATGTGGAAACACCAGGACGGTAGTTCACACCTTGGTCGGGATTCAAACTCAAGCGAGACAGCGGGGCTGTGCGGATGTGACGTCATCCAAAAGGTCGAGTATGCTTACCTGTCGGGTTCCAGGCTATCCTGCACTCACTCTTAACGTATCTGTCCAGCATGCATATAACGTACGGCACAAGCTAAGGCACAAGCTAAGTGACCGCTACCAGCACGGGGGGGGGGGGGGGGGAATTATATTTTTTTTGTTAAGCGCAATAGATATTAAAATAGGCAACTTACGGGCAGGGTTGGGAGGATACCTTGATTGCACCGCTCAGCTCGGCGGATGTGACGTCATCATTATCAACATCAAGGTAAACCGACTTGTGAGGGTCAAAAAACTGGCCCGTTGCTAATACTATAGCCACGTTACATGAAGAAGATCCGCTTTAAATAAAACGTCCACATTGCAGCTCCCTCATCTTAAATCCCCAAAATCTCAAGTAATCTTCACAGCAAAGTTCAGGGACAATGCGAAAACGACCATCAAACAAAAGACTGAGGTAAAAGTACTCTCGTTTATAAAAAATAAAAAAAATTAAAAAGACGAATCAATAAAACTACAAATACATTGGGTATTCCCTCTCAAAAGGTCGAATGTACGAACCGAGGCGAAGGTGAAAAGTATCGCGAAAAGAACGCCTATCGTGGTGTCGTCCGTTGGCCAATTGCACCACCGCCATTTTCACTCCTCACAGACACATCGACAGGGTCGCTGGGAAACTCGCGGATCCACATCGACACAACGTTCGTTTCACAAACACGTCCTGTCACAGTCACTCCTCGTACAAAAATAAATAAATACATAAATACCGAAACGATCACAAAAAAATAAAAATTTAAAATAAATAAAAAATAAAAAAGCAGACGGTCAAATCACCTTCAACGCCACAGCGAGTGAAACACGGCAATGCGAAAAAGTCACACGAAATGGCGTCGTAAAAATGGGGCGAGGCCAAATATTCAAATTAGTTTTGGGTCGAACCAAGTACTCAGATAGCGTGGGGGGGGGTTCCCAAAACACGATTGGGATAGTTCATTTCGCGAAGTTAAATGAGCTGATGGGATAACATGCTGTGAACCCGCTTGTTTAACCAGAAATACAATGCAGTTAAGCGGGAGATATTTTACAGTGGTAGCGTACAGCATATAGACAATAATGTACTTTCCCATGATTTACAAGGATATTGGTAGACGGTGGATGTATACATGGTGGCGTACTGTATTCGAATCCGGATTAACCCGCGTCCTGCATCGCGAGCCGATCGAGAGGCTGCAAGTTGAGACTATTTATCGTTGTTTCCTTCCGAGGTCCGAAGGTCTAAAACAATATCGATATTAGTCCGTTTTCAGACAAGAAGACAGGATATAGTCGAAGTTTAACTCCTGTTATTTACTGCCAGTTTCGACATTTTGCAAGCTTTAAGATTAGACTATTTGTCGACGTCGAAGCATGAATCGCGCACTACATTTTTAAAAATCTTGACCAATCGGAGCGCTTGCTCGTGCCACATGAAGTGCACGAACGATCGTGGGTGGCCAAGCGTCTCTCGTCACCGGTTCGTTTTCTATTCACCATGACGACGTCTCTGAAGTGATTTATGTGTTGTGATAATCTATGTTCACTGCAAAAATGTTCTCAAAATGACCGTGTTGACTCAT
>NC_140971.1:34174374-34234374 GCF_056783735.1 Eptatretus burgeri
CGGGGGCTGATTGGCTCGATCGCGGTGAGACCGAAGGTCCACCCGTGACTGGTTCCCGGCGTTAGTCCGAGAGGTCACGACTGGATTGTCCGTCCGGTGGGCGACGTGCCGCGGTCGAGTTACGTGGCCGTTCGCACGCCGGCGGGCGCGAAATCCCGCAACACTGGTGTCAGGAGTGGGATACAAATTCATCGCCCTCCTCGCGGCACTGGTATCGGAGAACAGGAAAACGGAGCTCTCCTGTCTCCGGCTAAATTTACGGGGAATCGGTCCAGGGGTGAGAGAAGCGACCCCGATTCCCTCAAATTACGAGCGAGCAAATTAACCCTTCACGAGAAGCAAGATGGCGTCTCCAAGGCGGCGGGAGCCGGGGTATTAGAAATGTATATGTGTAATAATGTAGAGTCCATGGTCCAGGATGGAATCCCCGAGCAGGAAATGTTGATTGTGCAGGAACACGGACTCGCCCAACTGAACCCAGGGCCCGAGGTGGGTGCGGCAGCGGCCGCGGTGTATGACACCTCCCTCCCCCCTCTCCACCAAGACCCTTCCCCAACCCTTGCCGAAACGGCTCAGCTGAGTGCATCCAACATGGCCCAGCTATGCGCCATGCTGGCGGCAATGAACAAACAAATGAATGAAGTGAAAACGACGATGGATACAAATACAAATGAAATGAAAAACGAAATAAAAAGCATGAACGAAAAGATCGATGCGAGTACACAGCAAATGAAGGAAAGAACGAAAAAGCTGCGGGGTGAGACGCAGAACATGGGCCGATGCTGGCAGGCGGGCATGAAGGCCGTGACAAAGGAAATAATAATAGTTGAGACAAGGGAGGTAAAGGGTGAAGAGTTGGCAGTGACGGTAGCCGGGAAGGGAACCATAGAGGAGAGACTACACGAGGAAGACGGGGTAAGTGACGCACACACACACAGAGGTAGCGGAGAGAAAATTGGGGGGTGAGCTCGCGGAGCGTGCAGGGACCCGGTGCGAGCACCTGGATGGCCTCCTCCAGGAACGAGGGGAGGGAGTATGCCCCCTTAAGGCGAGTCACGACCAGGTGAGTTCGGTCGTGTTTTGCGAGGTTGAGGGGACGGGTGCTGTGGACGGGTGCACGGAGAGCTTGGGGGGTATAGAGGCCCCGGAGACCCTTGTGGGGACACGAATCCCCAGTATGGTTGTCCCTGTGTGTGTGGTGCAAGGTGTGAGTGCGTCCCCGTGTGTGGAAGCGACCCCGTGTGTGATTGGTGTGGTGGCGATGGTGCCGGAGTACGTGCTTCCCAGCACGCCGTGTGTGGATGAGGCACCGTGTGTGGAAGAGGCCGTGTGTGTGAGTGGGCGGCCAGTGTGGATGAGGCACCGCGGGTTGGGTGCCCCCGCGTGTGTGGGTGAGAACCGTGTGTGGATGAGGCACGGTGTGTGGATGAGACACAGCGGTTGAGTGCCCTCGCGTGTGTGGGTGAGGCACCGCGGGTGAGTGCCCCCGCGCGAGTGAATGGAGCACCACGTGTGAGTAGTATGGTTTGTGTGAGTAGTGAGGCACGCGTGAGTGAACGGCCGTGTGCAAGGTCGTTGTGTGCAAGGGAGACCGTGTGTGTGAGAGAGCGGTATGTGAGGGAGATGTCGGTTGGCATGCGGGAGCACGCAGCCGCGTCTCCCCGTGTGAATGTGATGGAGTGGACTGTGTGCGTCGTAACACGCAGGTATGCGTGTGTGGAATGGCGACGACGAAGGCGACAGAAGAAAGAAAGCCGAGTAGCGGATGGTGGTGGTTCGAGGACCGTGCCGGGGTCACCCAGCAGTGAGCACGCGGTTCGTGCTGTGCAACGCACGAGACCACCACGTGCTCGCTTGCGAGAGTGAAGTCCCGGTCCGGAAACGCACGCGGTGGATTTGCCGATCGCGCGGACGGACAAAGTTAGGCAGGTAAATGGATTTGGACCGGACGGGTTCTCCACGCGATCGTGTGTGTTAAGCTCCAACGGGCAAAGCACATGTGTTCGCGTGGGAACCCCTCGAGACGTGTGGCTTGTGTTTTTATGCGCCGCGGTGACGTCATGGCTGCACGTGGGGTTGGAATCCGGCAGGAGGGGTATCTCTGCCGGATGGTCCCGTCCAAGGAGGACGAGGAACACGTGCAGCTGCATGACGTCACGGGCAGGTGCAAAGTGCGCGAGCTCTGAGGTTGCCGCGCAGGTGCTGCGCATGAAAAAGAAGACAGCAAGCCTCACTTTCGGGTGCAAAGGATTCCTGGGAAAGGGGTGGAAGACCCCCTTACCCGGGGCACAGGATGAAACTAGTTAGGGGGGAAGGGTTAGCTTAGTTAGACCGACTTCATGGGGCAGGGTAAGTCCTCATGGAGTCCGTGGAATGGATTAGGTAGAGGGATTGTAGCCAGATTTAGGTTGGGAAATAAAATGGATGATTTTGGAGACAGTGACAGACTGTGGATGTGTAGGCGGGGACGTAGTTTAGCTACGTAGGTTAAATGGAACGTGCTATAGCTTAAGGGACGACGTGGGAGCACGAGTTAGTTAGGGGATGTAGTTAGGAGGATGGCAGAGTTCAGCGGTGTGTGTGTTGAAGAGTTGGTGAGTTGTGAGGTGAGTACTTGGTGAGTGAGTGAGGCCAGCGGGTCTGTGTGTGTGGAGTGAATGGGGAATGCATGGTGCGATGAGTGATGGGGGGGAGGAGTGACTCCCGCCCAAGGGACCCCGGGGTCAGTGTAGAGTGAGTTAGCTGGGTTAGTCAAATTGAAAAATGGAGGTCGTTTTGTTGTTGGTGGGAAAGTAGGCTCGAGACCCATTTGGAGGGGTGCAGGAGCCCTGTTGACGGGCTTGGGAGCGTGGCTGCGAAAGGTGAGTATCGCTGAGTGGGTACCCCGGGCACCAGGCTAGTCGGCCGCGGTAGGCCATGGGCCCATGGGGGGCCGGGATAGAGTAGTGGGCACGGGTGCGCCTGCTTGGTGCGGGGGCCCGGGGCGCCATTAGCCGCGTGGGCAGTGTTGTGGGCACGGGTGACCCTCGGAAAGGGGCCCGGGAGGCCGGCCTGCCACGTGTGCGTTTCAGGGGAGGTGCCATGGGGGCACTCCCCGGTGTTAGGGAGCTGGTAGGCTCGGAGGCAGTGTAGTGCCCGGGGGTGCCATAGCGGGAGATTCGGCAGAGGTCGTGCCTGCCAAAGGGAGCCACGTGTCCCAGCCAGGAGACCGTGTGAGGGGCACGGAGAGAAAATTGGGGGCGAGGCCCGAAATTGTGAGGACACCAACACAGGCGACGGGAATCTGGGTTGTTAGAACCAATAGTTTAAGCGAGAGGCGCTTGTTGAAAGCCCCGGGGTAGTTTAAGAGTTAATGGTTAGGGTAGATTAGGAGATGTACCCCTCCGCACCATCCATCCCCTCGCTGTCGTTGTGGGCCGCTGGACCCACTTGGTGTTAAGATCGCCGAACTCTGGGGAGGCCATTCTGAGGCTTGAGTTGGGCCTCGACACAGGACGTTAGCTCTCCCTTGTTCCCCTCTGGGAAGGGAACGTAGGGGTTGGGAGTAGGCTAGGTGACAGAATAGGTTTGCCGAACAAGGACGATAAAGGGGGTTAGGGGACGATTTATAGTGGGGAAGTAAAAATAAAAACAATAAAAAAATAAGTTGGGGCTAAATTGGGGTTTGACAAATTAAGGGAGTGGGTATGTACAGTGACAGGCAAAGGCGATAGGTGGGAGGGAGACAGGTAGGTAGGTCCGAGCCCGCCTTCCGAGTGGCCAGCACCACCGCACTCCCTCCACCAACCTCCACTGAACGGCAAAGGCTGGCCACTTCATCGGCTGGCCGTGTTTTACTTCAAGGCGGAGGCCGGCCAACTTCATCGGCAGCTGTGTGCTGCAAGGCCAGTGCCGGCCAGTTCATCTGCCGGCTGTGTTTGCCTGCAGCGGCCTTCTTCTGCGGGCTGTGTTTGCCTGCTGCCTTTGCCATGCCATGCCCACTGCCCATGTTCACCAGCCCCGTTCAATTTTGCTTTGCCCCTCCCCCCTGTTCATTTCCATGTGCGCCAGGATCCGCAAGGCAACAGTTTGCAAGCTGCAAGAACTGCCCTGTTAGCAGCTACAACACGGGCCTGCAGTGGCGGCCCGTGCACCGTGTTTGTGTTCATCCATCCATTCGTTGTGCTCATTGCGTGTGCCACTTGAGCTGGCACGGAGACTGCGTTTGTGCAGCCCATGCACCGTTGTGGTTCACTGCATTCAGTTCAAACCGTTCATGCATCCATTCGTTGTGCTCATTGCGTGTGCCACTTGAGCTGGCACGGAGACTGCGTTGTGCAGCCCAAGCACCGTTGTGGTTCACTGAGTTCAGTTCAAAAGGGAAGGCCTTGGACTGCGTGTGAGCAGCCAGCCACGTTCCCTGTCACCTGCATTGTTTTGAGCCAGAGACTGCATGTGGGCAGCCTGGCTCCCTGCTAACTGCTTTCTTTTGCAGAGTTCAATGATCCTGGGCCATGGTTTAGTGTAAGATTTGTAAGTTAAGGTAAGATGTACTGTACATATGAGTGCGCCCCGGCATGTTTGTCTTAGCGCCGGCAATTTTATTTAAGTCGTCCGTGTGAGTGAGTTTGTTTAGATAGTTACGCAGCCCTCAGGTTATTTATTTTGGGGACACGAATACCATGAATGTCGCACTCAGGGATCCGTAGGTAAAGTGTACTGAGGAAAACTACACATGATGGCACACGAAAATTTGACGACTCGGGACGAGTCTGTAAAAGGGAAGGGGGTAGTGTTGTGGTTACCAGATTCGCAAACCACCATTCAGGTCCCTTAGGTGAGGTATCTCGGTAAGTGCATGTGTAGTTAGGCCCAAACCCGTTGTCTAGTGGGAATACATGTCATTTATGCGAGCTGCGACTCTTCAGGATAGCCGTTTTCTTTTACTATCTTTATTTTGGACCAACCGCCATGATCACAACCACAACATCAACCACCGACCACAACCACCGCTTCACCACAACCGCCCGAGCCTTCACGCACACCTCACAACCGTAGCATCGCCACCGTTCTTGCCCCGCTGTGGGTACCGGTGTTGGACTCATGCAGAACGCGCGTCGAACAGCGTGTACAAAATCACGGATTTTGTGCTTCAAAAACGGATCAAAAACGACACACGCCCACTTTTTGCCGTCCAATCGGTGAGCGAGGGCGGGTGGCCCCGCCCCCAGGGCGATCGATATATGCAAATTTGTGGATCAAAAAGCCTTCACGCCCACTTGTTCTCGGGCCAATGGGGAGCGAGGTGAAAGGTCAAAGGGAGGGGGTCAAAGGCGAAGTTACGGGGGGATAAAAGGACGGTGTTCGTCAGTCAGAAGAGAGTCGCAAACGAGAACGAGAAGGAGTCAGCAGAACGAGAACGAGGAGTCGGAACGAAGGAGTCGCAAACGAGAACGAGAAGGAGTCGAGAAAGAGAAGGAGTCGGAACGGAGGGGACGAGTGTGGAAGACTGGAGCCCGAAGCCTGCAGTGGCTGGAGAAGCTGAAGAGAGTCGGACGAGGGGGTGCTCGCGTCGGTGCCAGGAGCTGCACGCCCGAGGGAGGCCGGCAGCGCGACCTGGCCGAGGTGGAGACGCACACCAGGGATAATAAAGATCCTCTATACCCCGAGCATCAGCAACCCCCTCCTGTTTCCCCCCGCGCTGAGATATTGCGACCAAGGGGGCCCCTTTTCCCACCCCCCTGCCTGACACTGTCCGCGAGGCCCGCGGAGAGAAGCGCCATCGCCGCTCCGCGTCTCATCACCAGACGGGTAGGCGCGACCCGGTCTCGGCCTCAGGCCTGCCTCATTCTTGGGGATGTTCTTTTCCTTGGTTTTGGGTATGTGTTGTCGGCGCCGTCTGTGAAGTAGAATTGTATAAGTGTTGCCGTGTGCTCGGTAGTCGGTATTAGCTCTGCACTGTGTTTTCACTTTTATGTTTGCTTTTTGTGTAAATGGAATTGTGTTTTCTTTTTTTTTGTGTGCTTTTGGTGGAATTGTATTTGTGTGCTTCCCGTGTGCCGCGAATAAATGTGCTTTATTGTTGAACTGTTCTCCCGCTTCGCTTCGTCTTTTCCCCCATTGAATCCCCATCTTGCTTCACGTAAAGGGTTGGTAGTGGGCTGAGTACGCCCGATAATTAATCGAACCGTCGAGGTCGACGATAACACCGCTCGGTTATTCTGATAGTACGGAACGGGTCGCTTAAGTGGCCCGTGTCCGAAATCGACCTGCGGCGAGGTGCGATCGCCCGGTCTACCCTCCGCGTGGGTACTTGGTAGGTCGAATTTGGCGAGCAACCCTATCCCACGCGGGGGCTGATTGGCTCGATCGCGGTGAGACCGAAAGGTCCACCCGTGACTGGTTCCCGGCGTTAGTCCGAGAGGGGTCCACGACTGGATTGTCCGTCCGGTGGGCGGCGTGCCGCGATTCGAGTTGCGTGGCCGTTCGCACGCCGGCGGGGCGCAACAATATATATATATATATATATATATATGTATATATATATATATATATATGTATATATATATATATATATATATATATATATATATATATATATATATATATATGTATATATGTATGTATGTATATATATATGTATATATATATATATGTATATATGTATATATATATATATATATATATATATATATATATATATATATATATATATATATATATATACATATATACCGAAATATGATACTTTGAAGAAGGGGTACCTATTCTGATGGTTTTGCGAGTTTTCAATGAAATTACCTAATTTTTCTTTTTTTTTTCTTTTTTGGCAAAATAAATGAAGGTCAGTGTGTAACTTATTCTAGCAACTAATCTAATAATCAAAATACCAATTTCTGGGATTTATAAGAAATAATACATACCTATTTTTTTTTTATTACTGCTCTCTTCAGTGACTGTCAGATGCTGAAAAGCACTAAAAGAGAAGATTTATCGAACAAATTCTTGGACGTAAATTTTCAATTCAATCAACTCTGGGAGTAACAAAAAGCTCTCTAAATTCTCCAAAACTGTTTTAACTGCCTTCTAAATTCATAAAATATTTTTTAAATACCTGGGAAAATATTTTAAAATTTTTTAAAGAAAATTAATTTTTTAATCAAATTCAAAAAAGTGTGACGTGCAGTCAGACAAAAATGCAAAATTACTCGAAACCAGAGCCATGCATGTTTTCAATATTTTTTATACTATTATATCTATATCACTGTCCCCCATTTGTAAATAAATTTTAGTGAAAACAAGTCTGGAGACGGCAATGGTTCACGAGCGGTATTTGATGATGTAGATTGTTTCAAAAGTCAAGGATGAGACAATGTGATAATTTTTGACCAAGTTATAAAAATGATCAACATGATGTGGTACGAGTGACAGGTTATTAGTTGCAAAATGTCGAAAACCCGGTTTCATTCAACAACTTTCAAAGTTTGACCTTTGCATAACCTTTAAAGGTCACAAAACAATGTTGTGGACATTAAAATAAGGAAACAGGATACGTGCTATAGCTTATTGGAGTTAGTTCGTCGAAGGTCGAAAACCCGGTTCGATTCCCACAACTTTGAAAATTTGACCTTTGTGAACTTTAAAGGTCAAAGGTCAAGGATTATGACCTTTGGTGCAAAACTTCCTCTGGAACATTCCAGGAACAATATAACGTCATATAGGCTATATGGAAATTCGCACTCCTCGGATTATCCATACTTTGATGAAATCAGTGTAAAAACAAACTTGAAGGGGGCGCCACAGGCAAGGTGTTCGAGATAGAGCAAAATGGTTTCAAGACTTTAGGTGGGGAATGACCTCAAGATTATGCTTAAAAAATATTGTCACCCTAGCTCTCAAAGTTTGGGCAGTCGTATGATTTTTATGTCAAAATTTGAAATTTTCTTAAGTTCGTGACCTTGTGACCTTGACCTTGGGACAAAAATGAAAAATTGAGCTCCGTGGGGCTATGCAGGTGCCATTGGGCTAAAGAAATACCGAAAACCCCTGCCAGATTCGACAAACCCCCTCGGAGAAGATGCAAATTGAAATCGCCTACCCCCTAAAAACACATTTTTTGGGGCGTGGCTCTGCCCATAATGGGCGCACCATGCCCATTCTCAGGAAAACGCAACTAGATCATGATATAAACCTCCCACCAAAATTTTATCAGGATCAGATCAAAACCCACGGAGCTATGCTCAGGACAGACAGACAGACAGACAGACAAACAGACAGACAAGCTGGTAGGCGGACATGGGTAGTCGGCCGTTGCTAGGCAATGGAGGGGTCCATAGCAACGGTTCTTTCTCACACATAACTCGGACATACCATGAACCTGCCATACCAGTTTCATGTATATCTGACTCATAGTCTCTGAGATACAGTGGGGAGAACAAGTATTTGATACACTGCCGATTTTGCAGGTTTTCCCACTTACAAAGCACATATAGGTCTGTGATTTTTATCATCGGTACACTTCAACTGTGAAAGACGGAATCTAAAACAAAAATCCTGAAAGTCACATTGTATGATTTTTAAATAATTAATTTGCATTTTATTGCATGAAATAAGTATTTGATCACCTACCAACCAGTAAGAATTCCGGCTCTCACAGACCTGTTAGTTTTGTCTTTAAGAAACCCTCCCATTCTCCACTCATTACCTGTATTAACTGCACCTGTTTGAACTCGTTATCTGCATAAAAGACAGCTGTCCACACTCAATCAATCAGATTCCAACCTCTCCACAATGGGCAAGACCAGAGAGATGTCGAAGGACATCAGGGACAAAATTGTAGACTTGCACAAGGCTGGGATGGGCGACAGGACAATAGGCTAGCAGCTTGGTGAGAAGGCAACAACTGTTGGCGCAATTATTAGAAAATGGAAGAAGTTCAAGATAACAGTCAATCTCCCTCAGTCTGGGGCTCCATGCAAGATCTCACCTTGTGGAGTCTCAATGATCATGAGAAAGGTGAGGGATCAGCCCAGAACTACATGGCAGGACCTGGTCAATGACCTGAAGAGAGCTGGGACAACAGTATCAAAGAAAACCATAAGTAACACACTACGCCATCATGGATTAAAATCCTGCAGCGCACGCAAGGTCCCTCTGCTCAAGCCAGCGCATGTCCAGGCCCGTCTGAAGTTTGCCAATGACCATCTGGATGATCCAGAGGAAGAATGGGAGAAGGTCATGTGGTCTGATGAGACCAAAATAGAGCTTTTTGGTTTAAACTCCACTCGCCGTGTTTGGAGGAAGAAGAAGGATGAGTACAACCCCAAGAACACCATCCCAACCATGAAGCATGGAGGTGGAAACATCATTCTTTGGGGATGCTTTTCTGCAAAGGGGACAGGACGACTGCACCGTATTGAGGGGAGGATGGATGGGGCCATGTATTGCGAGATCTTGGCCAACAACCTCCTTCACTCAACAAGAGCATTAAAGATGGGGCGTGGCTGGGTCTTCCACCATGACAACGACCCGAAACACACAGCCAGGGCAACTAAGGAGTGGCTCCGTAAGAAGCATCTCAAGGTCCTGGAGTGGCCTAGCCAGTCTCCAGACCTGAACCCAATAGAAAATCTTTGGAGGGAGCTGAAAGTCTGTGTTGCCCAGCGACAGCCCCGAAACCTGAAGGATCTGGAGAAGATCTGTATGGAGGAGTGGGCCAAAATCCCTGCTGCAGTCTGTGCAAACCTGGTTAAGAGCTACAGGAAACGTCTGATCTCTGTAATTGCAAACAAAGGTTTCTGTACCAAATATTAAGTTCTGTTTTTCTGATGTATCAAATACTTATTTCATGCAATAAAATGCAAATTAATTATTTAAAAATCATACAATGTGATTTTCAGGATTTTTGTTTTAGATTCCGTCTTTCACAGTTGAAGTGTACCTATGATAAAAATTACAGACCTCTCGGTGCTTTGTAAGTGGGAAAACCTGTAAAATCGCCAGTGTATCAAATACTTGTTCTCCCCACTTCATAACGAACTTCGTTTTTTTATCTTGCCAAAACGAAGTTTTTCCAAGATATGTTAGTCAGCTTGTATGTTTGTTTTTTTTTGTTTGTCTGTAATCACGTATAAAAAATTCTGCAGAGCACAGTTATCATTGGATATTTTTGTAACTTCGCATATCAGAGGCCTATAGAGGTCCCTTTCAGCACATAAAATTTTGAAGGTCAAGGTCACTTTGTCGCAAATCAGGGGAGTCGACGAAACCCTTATTTTTTGAGTAATTTTGATCGGATCGTCTTCAAACTTCATGGGAATATAGTTCATGGTCTAGCGCTCAACTGATTAATTTTTGGTGGCGATTGGCCTTGACCTTCATGGTTCGCACCTAAGGTCAAACATATTTGACCCCAAGGTCAAATTTTTAAGTTTGAGGAACCATATCGTGTAGTACCTCATATTGAACACCTCTGAGTGCTTTCTAGATATGTCAAGCTTGAGACATTATGACGTCATTTGGTGAGGTTATGAGGCAAACGCATATTTTTCATGGTTACTCTGGAGAACGATTCTCATCGGAATCTCTCGGCAGATATTCCTCAAGGAGTCGCTCCTGGTGGATAGCAGCTCTGTTCACCTCAGTATGACCTTAAAGAAGTCACACGTGGTCACCTTTTGGCAAGATACGGGTCACCCTGCGGGTAACATTGGCTTATTTTTATTTTATTGTTTTCGACCAGGGTTCATTCAAAGTCTATCTTCTCCGACAGTTTTCATAGGATCCGGCTGGAAATTTTTGACAATATGGCTGAATGTACTGCCCACAGAATGTACTGGCCCGATTTTTGATTTTCGAAAAAATTAATTTTTGAGATATTTTTGAAAATTTCAAAGGTCCGTTGCGAGGAAACGGATGGGTCCATAGCAACGGTTCTCATTTGCACACAACTCGGTCATGGTATGAACCTACCAACCAAGTTTCATCGAAATTGCCATTGTATTAACGGAGCACTGGACTGAACAGACAAATAAACATATCGACGGAAGTACTGATACTAAGGATAGATAGATCGACGACCCAACAGACAGACAGACACACCAATAACGAATAGTGGTCACTTACTGACTCGTAAACCAATAATCTGATGCACAGAGGAATAAAAGCATTTTTTTTTAAACGTGACGTGCAGTCGGGACATTTGGGTTGGAAAGTCCGGTCAAGCTGCTGTAATTAATTATCCACTCGGATCATCTCAATTTTTTTACGTTGATTAATCATTGGTAATCAGTTGAATAATTTAAGACACAGAAATACGAGTTATTGATAAACTCGTCATTTTGTTAGGGGATTTCATAGTCTCAGGCTCTAAAAGGGCAATAAAACAAAAAAAATAAAAATATGCCAGAATGTGCATATATCATGCGACTCCACCACTGACCGACACAAATGCTGATTTTCTCAGAAGAATAGGGTGACAACCTTTTGATTCGATGAGAAATTTCATATTGAATGTTTTATATGTTGTATTTTTGCATTTATAACCGTCTCCCCCACCAGGTTTTCTGGTGAGGAGGATGTTTGGATATGGACACCCAGCAGGATTAAAAACAAAACCTGTCAAAGGGCGGAGGAGCTCCTTGTGAGCCAACGGCCATCCATATCTCGTGCCCAACTGTGTCTGCGGACGTCCTCCTGCAGTTGGGTTACTTTTTTATGAGGAGGTTGGTGGCAGGATTTGCACTCCGGCCACCGTAAAACCCTTCATTCCGCAAAACACAAAAACGCAAAACAATCTGAAAACCCACTCCGTGGGAGTACCTCCTGTGATGGGACAGCTCACCGGATGATGGGATTGGGGCAAAGCCTTCGGGACCCCCAATCTTTGATGATAGGAGGGAAACCACGGGGTAACATCCCTGGGTCAGATTGCGGGAGAGTGTGTCGGAGTGGTGCTGAGGTGTCGTCCAGCAGACGGCGGTCTCCTTGGGTTAACCTGAGGCGGTCCCTTCGGGTGGGTGCCTGGAATGTCCTATCCCTAAGAGAGGATGTTCACCTGTCTCTGTTATCATCTGAGCTCAAGCGTTTGGACATCGGGATTGCAGCTCTCTCTGAGGTTCGGAGACCGGATTGCGGCGAGATAATGGTGGGTGGTTACACCTACTATTGGTCTGGTCGCTCTGATGGTTACCATACCCAAGGAGTTGCTGTAGCTGTGTCCAATAAGCTGACCTCAATGATAATTGAGGTAACACCGGTCAACGAGCGTATTATGAGATTAAGGATTCGTCACTCCTTAGGTGTCATTTCCCTGGTCTCTGTTTATGCTCTGACTGAGGTGAGTGATCTCACCGTGAAGGATGCATTCTACGCCACACTGGAGTCTGTGGTTGATCAGTGCCCCAGAGGAGATACACTTCTAGTCTTGGGGGATTTCAATGCATCGACTGGAACTGATAGGGATGGTTATGAGATGTGTGTTGGTCCCCATGGGTCAGGAACTATGAACCAGAATAGCACTAAGTTCCTTGACTTTGCAAGAAGTCATGGACTTAGGATGGCTGGTCCATGGTTTCAGCGCCCACAAGCTCATCGCTGGACTTGGTATTCCAACGCTGGCGGTGCGACAAAGGAGATTGACCATGTCCTCATTGACGGTCGCTGGAGGATGATCCAGAACTGCAGGGTCTACCGGAGTGCTCAGTTCCTCAATACTGACCACAGGCTTGTTGTAGCAACTCTAAAGCTGCACCTTAAATCCTGGAGAATGGTACCATCCCAGCCTAGGTTGGATGTTGGCAAGCTCAGGGATGAGTGAGTAGCTGAGGAGTTTGCGAACAGGCTGAGTGGACACTTGGGGGGTCTGGGTGCTTTGGGGGGTCCTGAAGAGTTGTGGAGTGCCTTCAAGACCACCATCCTTGATGTTGCCGGTGGATGTCTTGGAACTCACCGCAGGGCAAAGAAGAATTTTGTCTCTCAAGCGACACTGGATACCATTGACCAGAGTCACAGGGCCAGGCTGAATGGCAGAGCTGAGCTGTTCAGGGAGCTGAGGCGTAAAAACTGTACGTGCACTGAGGGTGGACAAGGAGGCCTATGTGCGAGGAATCTGTGAGAGTGTAGAGCATCACCTGTGGACAGGTGATTCTCGTCCAGCTTACAGGGGAATTCGCGCATTGCGTTCATCCAAGCCCATCCCTCGGAGCACTGCAGTTAGAGCAGAGAGTGGTTGGCTCTTGACAGAGGAGTCTGAAGTGAAGGCCCGCTGGGCCGGTTACTTTGAGCGGTTGTACCAGGCTAATCCCCCAGCTGTCGAGTTGGACGTCAAGGGTGTTACAATCCCTGTTGCTGACCCTCGAATCAACTGTGGTCCGCCTTCGCTTGTGGAAACACGGGCTGCGGTGAACCAGTTGAAAGGGGGCAAAGCTCCAGGGATCTGTGGCATCCATGCTGAACTTCTCAAGGCTGGTGGAAATGCTGCACTCGTGTCGTTGCATGCAGTTCTGTGCTCTGCCTGGAACACAGGCATCATCCCCACTGATTGGAAGAGGGGCCTTGTTGTTCCTCTCTGGAAAGGGAAGGGTGATCGCCAAGACTGCAACAACTACCGAGGGGTGACGCTGCTCTCAGTGCCGGGCAAGGTCTTTGCTCGGATAATTCTTGATAGGGTTCGCCACCATCTCCTTGAGCACCAGCATCCAGAGCAGTCAGGCTTTACACCAAAGAGTTCAACGATTGACCGTATCCTTGCTCTTCGTGTCCTCACCGAACGCAGACGAGAGTTTCGGCAGGGGCTGCTTGCAGCCTATGTTGATCTCTGTAAAGCGTTCGATTCAGTGAATCGGGATGCCCTCTGGAGGATTCTTGGTCTTCGTGGGGTGCCACCAAAACTGATCGATCTGATGTCTGAACTCTACTCTGGTACTGAGAATGCTGTGAAGTGTGGTGGTACCATCTCTGACTTATTTCCAGTTGTTACTGGAGTCCGTCAGGGGTGTGTACTGGCCCCCACACTTTTCAGCACTTGTATGGACTGGATTTTAGGGAGGATGTCGGAGAGATCAAGCTGCGGTGCATCGTTTGGGAATGTCAAGATCTCAGACCTTGATTTTGCAGATGATGCAGTCATCTTTGCGGAGACCTTAGATATCCTTTTGGGTGCCCTCGAGGTGCTGAATGAGGAGTCGGAGCCACTGTGATTACGGGTTTCTTGGGTCAAAACTAAGAACTAGGCTTTCCGTGACATCTTGGATGCTGCTGTCCTGTCTGTGTCTGTTTGTGGTGAGGATGTTGAGGTCATGGAGAGATTCACTTACCTTGGCAGTGATATTCATGTCTCTGCTGGCTGTGAGTCAGAGGTCAATAGACGTCTGGGTCGGGCCTGGGGAGTCATGGATTCACTGGATCATGGGGTGTGGCGCTGCCGGTACCTGTGCGGGAGGACGAAAGTCCGAGTCTTCAGCTCCTTGGTACTTCCAGTCTTGCTCTATGGATGCGAGACTTGGACTCTGACCAAGGATCTGAGACGGAGACTTAATTCCTTTGGTACCAGGTCTCTTCGGAGAATCCTTGGCTATCGCTGGTCGGATTTTGTGTCTAACGAGCGGTTGCTGAGAGAGACTCGGATTGGATTTGTTACCTGCATAGTCCGTGAGCGTCAGTTGCGGCTGTATGGACATGTGGCTCATTTTCCTGACGCTGATCCTGCTCACCAGATTCTCTCAGTGAAGGATTCTCGTGAGTGGAGGAGGTCAGTGGGCCGACCACGTGCCTCATGGTTGCAGCAGGTTGACCATCATCTCAAGGAGATGGGGATGGGCCTGGCATCTGCCTGTGGGATGGCCAGACGGAGGCCCCTGGAGTACCGGCGGAAAGTGGACGCAGCGACGCGCTGTTCTGGCACATGCTCCCATACCTGACCTGACCTGATTTTTGCATGGTCTAATATATGTCATATTTTAAGGTGAAACAAGAAAAAAGGCCAATACTGGGCATGTATATTCAATAAAAATCCTGTAGATTCAGTAATATACATCATAGACCCATGAACCTATATATTTTAAGGTCCTATGGAACACTGTCTGTGCAATGAACCAAATTTCATGACCAGTAGTAGTCTTTGTGATTTTCAAAAATGCCACTCAAGTCAGGGTATGCCCTAAAATAGGGGTGGTAACCACTTACATGCGCTTAGCCAGCTACCCCGGCAGCTAAGCTGCCATACGACCACCAGGAAGGTGGAATTAATGCTACGAGAGTGACTTATAAATCCATGAAAGATACCTTCATGTGAGCTGAGACATTGGCAGCAGGTTCGTAAATTAGTCGGTGAATCTTCCAAGAGTGTGAAACTATCAAACTTCCTGAATAAGAGAAAAGGGTAAATGGAAATTATTTCATGCCTAGTTGGATGACTTTTCAGGAAAAACTACTGGAAGCTGCCACATTGGAACACCATGAAAATATCCTGATATATATATATATATATATATATATATATATATATATATATATATACATATATATATATATATATATATATATATATATATATATATATATATATATATATATATATATATATATATATATATGTCAGAGGAAAAGACCGTGTCGTCCGTTGAAGTGAGATATCACAGGCTTTGCTCCAAGGAATATTGCAGATTCCTTTTGGATAAGCAGAAACCATGAACTGCACCTGGGAGGTAAAAAAATAATCATGTTGAATGCAACACAAAGTTGATGTTCAGGATTAAGGATGTCATCCTTCCGAGGTCGGCAAAATGAGTGCCAGCTCACTGGTATCTTGTGTCGGAGTGGCGACCCGTCCAGGATTGTGCTCAATCGCCCAGCAGATTGCTTAGGCAGCACCAACGCTCTGCACAGAGTATGGTCCCAATGGATGGATGGATTAAGAATGGGCATGATCTGATGTTATATTTTTATGTAATTTCAGACAACTACGACGCAGCCTGAACTTCATTTCGCAGTACGGTCATTGAGGAGGAACTAATCAAGAATCATGAAGTATACAGGATGACCAAGCTCATCCCTTGATTCTTGAAATGTGCTGAAAGAGAAGGAGCTACGTCACAAACTTCAGATAAATCCACCTGTGCAGTGAATGGCACTTGATGTCATTTACTTCCTCGTCGTCATCTGAAAATGGCCTCAAAATCATGCTTGAGGACACAAATACTGAGTTCATTGGATTCATCCGCTGCCAATTTGGGTAGTTGTGTTGCTGTTTATTTGCTTCAAAATGTATTTGCCTCATCTAAATCAGTAAAGGAGATCAAAATTATTTTTTGAAGTAAATTGTAAGACTGGTTCACTCTTCAAGATTAAATTTGGTAGAAGTGGTGTTGTTATTTTGAAGTAGTGAAAATGTCTGCTTCTCCTCACTTCTGCATCAAAGACTATTTTAGATTATCTGGAATTGGAATTCCAGATAAGGTATTGTCATCGTGCACCGTCCGTCCATCCATATATCTGTCTCCTATTTCGAATTCTGTGGCCAAACCGCTTGGCCGATCCGGCTGAAATTTGGCAGCAATGTTCTGCTCCTGACTTGCAACGGGGATTGCAAAGCTCATTCCGGTCACGTGACTTTAAGTTGGTCAAAATGGCGGACTCAGTAAATTCCTTCAAAAATATTCTTCTTCAGACCCACTGGTCAGAATGCTACCAAATTTGGGTTACAACATTAGGCCAGGGTAGGGATGTTAAATTGCAGAGGTCAAACTGATCACCTGACTGAAAGTGTCAAAATGGCCGACTCGGTCAATTTTTGGGAAAATTGAATAAATTCCTTCAAAATTCTTATTCCCCAGACCCACCAGTCAGAATGCTACCAAATTTGCGTTACAACATTAGGCCCGGGGCCAGATAAGCTACAGGTGCAGTGGTCCTACTTTTTTAGATTCTCGTGGAGGATCTCTCAGTCTTACTCACATTGTTGTTCTTCATCTTCTTCTTGTGGTCTTTTTTGTTTCACAGCCTACAGTTTTCATCGAAACTTCCTGAAACTTGGCATATATATATATATATATATATATATATATATATATATATATATATATATATATATATATATATATATATATATATATATATATATATATGTAAAAATAATCTGCGCAGACAGTAACCATCTCTGATTTTGAAAATTCCTCTGAGAAAAAAGTTATGACGTCATAAAGCTCCGCTAATGGAAATCGCCTAAAAAATTATCTCTGAAACGAGGCAAGCTTTTTGAATTCTGTTTGCGGGAATCAAACAGGGCATTAGCAGAGATGAATTACCGCACATATGATACATCACTGTGACGTCATATCAATTTTTATGACATCATTCCTATTTTTTGACATTTTTTGTTTCACAACCCAGAGTTTTCATCGGATCTTCGTGAAACTTGCCATGTATATGCAGAAAGCCCACGCGCAGGCAGTAACCATCTCCGATTTTGGAAATTCTTCCTAGAAAAGAAGCTCAAATGAGCTAAGATCCTCGTCCTCTTTAATGATGATGTCAGAAAAACGAATATGACGTCATTGTTGTGAAGAGTGTTATTAATGGCCACATTTGATCCATAGTCAATACGTACATAGCAGTTAGATGTCGGGATTCAAACCAATTTTCTTGTATACTTTGAAATGTATTTTAGTCTTTTTCTAGTTCCTTTGTCATTTGTGCTGCTCCCACAAGCTAGCCCAATGCCCTGGGGAGGAGTGTTAAATTTTTGTTTATGGCCAACCCACACATTTCACTTCTGGGAAATAAAAGGACTTTGCTTTTACTTTCAACATATGCCAGTGATGATTAAAAGCCTAGCATAGGGGGTGGGGGACGAATGTAGGTAATTTGGTCACGGGAAACCTGGTCACGGGAAAACGGTCACAAGGTAAAATGGTCACAAGGTAATTCGGTCACAGTAATTCGGTCACGAGGTAATTTGGTCACGGTAATTCAGTCACAGTAATTCGGTCACAAAGTAATTTCGTCACGGTATTATTATGTTATATATTATTTCCGAGTTTGTGGTTTCGTGTCGCGCTATCTTCGACTTTGTTCTGCGCTCGAGTAACGTGATATTCGGCTTACATTATCGCAAAGACCATATGAGGTGCATGGTACAAAAAAAGTAAATAAAATGGTTCTGAAACAGTGAAATCGTATTCCACTTACTGCATTAAAGTAAAATTACTACTGATACTCTGCATCAGTTCCTTTCTCAAACACACCCACCCAAACATGTCGCGCAGAGCGCGGGTTATGCTAGTTATTATTTATTATTCACTGCATTTAAGGCCAGTAAGGCCCAAAAGCAGTAATAAACAAGGCCCAAGAGCAGTAATGAACATTTTCATTTCATGGCCGGCGAATCTTGTTGGCATAATGACGTATTGACCAAGTTTACTGACTACTATAATGGAATCGGAATTTAAAAGTTGAGAGAGACAGAATCGATTCCATTATAGTAATCAGTAAACTTGGTCAATACGTCATTATGCCAACAAGATTCGCCGGCCATGAAATGAAAATGTTTATTACTGCTCTTGAGCCTTACTGGCCTTAAATGCAGTGAATAATAATAATACCGTGACCGAATTACCGTGACCGAATTACCTCGTGACCGAATTACCTCGTGACCGAATTACTGTGACCAAATTACCTTGTGACCGTTTTACCGTGACCAAGTTTCCTGTGACCAAATTTCCTGTGACCAAATTACCGCGCCCCAGGGGGATTGCCAAGGAGAAGTTGCAGAGCACTAAGATATGTGGTTTGACCGTTTCAACTTTCCCTGGGAAAGGGAAAAAGGGAACAGTTACCAAAGGGAACAGCACTGAAACACGGTTTGTACGGGTCCTTAAAACCCATAAAAGTTCAACATTTCTGAGTTGTACAATTTAAGTACTTAAATGTCCTTAAATTTCAGGAAAATGTTCAAAAGTCAATAAAAATCAGATTTTCCTGTTATTTGGTGAAGGGTGTTTCATTTTCCTCACACTAGTTTTCTAAACAAGGACAAATGTGTCCAAGAGCCACGTCCTAAAGGTTTTGTCTTCACCAGAAGAAGAAGAAGAAAAAAAAAACAACAACAACTTGCGATATTTCGTCACGTGCCTTGACGGAGCCAATAGCGAGAGCCGTCATGGACGATCATAAAGATACCTCTGCCAGGTGCGATGATTTTACTGATGTAACTGGGTGTAAAGACTTCCCATTGAAATTTTTTTAAGCACAGGTGGGTTGAGAATGGTCCTGTCTGCAGCAGAGTTATTCTATTGTGGCCTCACCTGAAATTATTTGTTGAGGCATGTGAAAGAAAGAAGAAGCCGAAACCAACCAGCAACTCTTACAAAACTCTGCATGGTGCAATGAATGATAAGCTGTCGCAAAACTGTCTTTTTTCAGGTCAGTAGCCAGTGCAGTTGAACCATTTTTAGCCTTGTACCAAACAGACAAGCCAATGGGTCCCTTTCTTGTTCATGATATTGAGAGACTTGTTGAAATTTGTTAGAGAGGTGTGTTAAGCCAGTTGTATTACAAAATGCTTCTACTGCATATGACTTGTTAAAGCTGGATCTTGAAAAGGAAAGGGTAGAAAACAAAAAGATTGAAGTTGGTTTCAAGGCTGAAAGTGAACTGAAGTCCCTCCTGAGAACCAAGGCCATCAGTGAACGCCAGGTGTTTCAGTTCAAAGAAGAATGTAGGCTATTTGTGGTGAAATGTGTCAACAAAATCTTTGAAAGGTCTCCTCTTAAGTATAGTTTAGCCAGAAATATGGCTTCTCTGGATCCCAGGTTGATGGTGACTGATCAAGAACACTCAAAGTCTGAATTCAAATGCCTGTTGGAAAATTTGGTGACTCTGAACAGAGTTGATGGTGATAATGTAGTTATGTTGGTTGCGAGTTACAAAGAATTACTGCAGGATGTAGTAGGGTGTGAACTGAAGTCAAGGTTCAAGGACTTCAAGGTTGAAGATGACAGGGTAGATGTGTTACTCTATGAATGTGTGGGTAAAAACAAGAAGTTTGAGAAGTTGTGGGGGCTAGTTCGTAAAGTGTTGCTAGTTTCCCATGGTCAGGTGTCTGTTGAGAGGGGTTTTTCCCTCAACAGACAGATAGAGAAGGACAACCTGGGTGAAGGCATGCTTGTGGCACTGAGGCAGATTATTGATTATTTTATACTGGTAGGTGGAATGCTCAAAGTTGAAATCACAAAGGAACTGCTATCCTCAGCCTCCAGTTCTCGACATAAATACCATAAATATCTTGAAGAGAAAAAAAGAAAGGGCAAGAAGCCATCCAAAGAAAACGAAAAATGGTTGAAGATGAAGTGGATGGTTTGAAAAAGAGAAAGGTGTTGGAAACTGACATAGAAGGTCTGACCACATTGTCAGAAAAATATGCAGACGAGGCTGAGGCAAAAGGTGGCAAAACTCGCCACAGTCTTCTGGTAAAATCAAATGCTCTGAGAAACTCTGCCAAGCAAAAACGGGGGGAACTCAAAGTTCTCGAAAGAGAAATTGAGGAGAAGGCTAAATCCTTGCCTGCTATGTCCTAATTGGATATTACAATGACATGTAGCTAACAAAATGTACTGTTCTGTAGTGGAGAAGCAGTCAGGAGCTGCTGCAACTTTGCAGGTGGCAGCACCTACAATAACATTTTAACATAACAACACATTAACATTGAGAGTGCTGCCATCTGGAAACTTGTGACTGCTCTTGGCTGATTCTACAGTAACTGTGAAGTGAATTTGCCAATTGGCTGTGTGGCGCGTTGTGCCTTGTCGACTGAATAAGCTCCTGCTGTGTTCTGTATGTTCATTATTAAAATAGATTTTTTGTAAACTTACTAACTTTGTTAATTTCTAGGTGACTCACCTCAATTTACCCCTGGAATTTCTAGGATGTGGTCCTTAAAAAGGGGTTATTTTAGCCCTTAAAAAGTCCTTAAGAAAGACATCGCAAAATAAGTGGGAACCCTGTGAACCCTTATCGGTGATAAATACGGCGTCGATAAAGTAGAGGGAGTGCAAGATTGGGTGAAATGGACACCGGGACGAAAGGATCCTTTCTCGCTGACCGGATGCCTCAATCCAAAAGTTTTGCACACCGTCAGCACGGTGCTGACGGAAGGCAAAGCAGGATGCCCGAGGCAGAGTGAAAAACATTGGAGAGCGCGAGCCGCTTGGTTAACGGAATCGCAACAGGAGACAGAACATAAGTGATTAAGTCTCGAAGGAACCTCGAACCAACGAAAAACACAAGACGAAGCGAGACAGGAGAAATTGAAACAAGCGCCAGCGCAGCTAGCGGAGACCAACGACAACGTAGACGGAAAAATAACCACACGATCTGGGACGACAAAAGGAATTTACCCCGTCCTGGAGGAGAAAGCAGCGATGGGAGGAGCTGACATTCAGCAGTTCCCCATGATGCAAATGGGACAGGATGATTGGGTCTGGAGATTGTGGACCCCCCAAGACATTAGGGGAATATAAGCAAGTATGGAAGAATGCTTGAAATCCAACCCTAGAAAAGCGATTAAGATATTGCATGATCAGGTGAAAATGCATGGGGCAACTAGGATGGACATAGGATTTATATGCACAGCTGTGCTGCTCAGCTCGTTCTGGAGCGCACATGTGGCAGAATGGGGAACAAAAATAGAGGAAGAAGAGGACCACACTTTGAATAGACATGGGCTCGCTGCCGACGCTAGAGCAAGACAGGATGAGTACAAGGAGAGGGTAGGAGTCCTGATGGACCAACTTGCTGACGAAATGGCCCCAAGGGTGATGGATTGGATGGCGATCAGAGAAGTTATACAGGATATAAAGGAATCGCCTAGCGCATACAAAACGCACCTGTATGAACAGATTGAATTACATTCAGGATACGACACGTTGGCCGGAGTGCCTCACCACCTTTTAAACTATGTTTGTTGAGGGATTGTGCGATGAAGTAAGGAAAAAAGTAAAGACGGCAATCCCAGAGTGGAAAGGCGCTGCACCCGCCGTATTGCACGAGAGGGTGAGGCAGGCTTGGCAAACCCAGAAGGAAGAGGAAAGGAGGGAAATAAAAGCCGAGCGAGCACTGATAACGAGGAACCTGGAAAGAAAGGATCGAAAGTAAGGAGAACGAGAGGAGAGGCCTCGTCGGGATAACCCGGATTGGGAACCCCGGTATGAGGCAGGCCAGGGCCAACGGAGACCGTGGAACCAAAATAATGAGCAGCAAAAGGGGGGAGAATGTTTTAATTGCGGAAAGCCCGGCCACTGGCAACCTTAGTTTTGGGCTCCCCGCTGACAGTGAAAGTTCCGCATGACGTAGCGGCGCTGATACTGCAAAACAAAACACAAGATATATCAGCGGCACGGGCAGTTCAACGTGATCTGGTACTCTTGCAGGCAACTAACATCACGATCGAAAGATGTTTGCCATTGAATCCAGCCTCCCTACTGCCAACAGACGACGAGGGAGAGGCACATGTGTGCGAACGAGTGCGAGTGGAAGAAACAAAGGCCAGATGCGATTTGCAGGAAGCCCCAATCGAAAACGCGGACTTAGAGCTGTTTGTAGACGGAGCCGCGAGAAAGAACCCGTGCGGAGAAACGATCGCTAGTTTTGTATTATGTACTGCAAATGCCACCATGAGAAAGGAATTACTACCAAAAGGATTTTCAGCACAACAAGCCGAGCTGAAGGTGCTAATATGCGGGTGTAAAATGGGAGCCGACAAAACATTAAACATATATACAGATTCCAGATACGGCTGGGGCATTTTACATGACCACTGCCATATGGGCGTTGTGGGGCTTCAAAACGTCCGCTGCAAAGGTTATCAAACATGGGGACCTGATTAAACAATTGATACAAGCGGCGCAAGAGCCACAGCACATTGCGGTGATCAAATGCAAAGCTCACACAGGAGGGAAAGACGATGTTTCAAAAGGCAATAATAGAGCAGATTTGGCGGCAAAGGCAGTGTTTGATGAAGAAGAGTCAAATCTACAACTACCAACCGGTATTTATGTAGAACAAATAGTAAACGTTCCTCAAACTCAGGAACAACTAAGAGACTTAAGGCCCTGTCACACCTTGACGATTTAGCCAACGTATGCCTGACGTATGCAAAATTGGGCGAAAATTCTGGCACACGTCGAATACGTTATGGGTAAGTTTGTATACGTTAAGAGCACGCTGGCATACGTCGTAGTACGCTGGCATACGTCGTAGTATGCTGGCATACGTCGTAGTTCGCCGAGCTGTTAGACATATTTTCCATGCTTGCTACTTCCCAACGTATGCCAGCGTATGACTCACACGTTCCGCATAACGCTGGCCATAAGTTGTAGGCACGTTACGCGATCGTTGACACACGTCGACACACGTTACTTGTAAGTTACTCATAAGTCGAAACACATCGAGGTAATGTTTAGCGTACCCAAAACTTATTTCTAACCTATGAGTAACGTGTTGTAGGCATGTTACGCGATCGTTGACACACGTCGACACACGTTACTTGTAAGTTACTCATAAGTTGAAACACGTCAAGGTAATGGTTGGCATCAGTGTTCCAGACTCTGTGTTTTTTTTTTGTTTTGTTTTTCTTTGGTATGACGGTGATGTTGACACTTCGATTTCTAGTGCGGTTATAATATTGTTGCGGATTCGCGCCCGCCGGCGTGCGGACGGCCACGTAACTCGAATCGCGGCACGTCGCCCACCGGACGGACAATCCAGTCGTGACCCTCTCGGACTAACGCCGGGAACCAGTCACGGGTGGACCTTTCGGTCTCACCGCGATCGTGCCAATCGGCCCCCGCGTGGGATAGGGTTGCTCGCCAAATTCGACCTACCTAAGTACCCACACGGAGGGTAGACCGGGCGATCGCACCTCGCCGCAGGTAGACTTCGGACATGGGCCACTTTAAGCGACCCGTTCCGTACTATCGGGATAACCGAGCGGTGTTATTCGTCGGCCTCGACGGTTCGATTAATTATCGGGCGTTTTAGCCCACGACCAACCCTTTACATGAAGCAAGATGGAGATTCAATAGAGGAAAGGACGAAGCGAAGCGGGAAAACAGTTCAACAATAAGCACATTTATTTCGCGATGAACGGAAAGCACACATATACAATTCCACCAAAAGCACATGTAAAAGAAGAAGACAATGCAATATTACACAAAAAGCAAATGCAACAATGCAGATCTATCCGACTACCGGGCACACGGCAACACTTATACAATTTTACTTCACAGACGGCGCCGACAACACATATTCCCAAAGCAAAAGAAAAGAGAACCACCCTCCAGGATGAGGGGGGTAGGCGGGCCTGGGGCCGAGACCGTGTCGGGCCGACCCGTCTGATGATGAGACGCGGAGCGGCGGTGGTGCCTCAACTCCGCGGGCCTCGCGGACAGTGTCTGGTAGGGGGTGGGAAGGGGGCCCCCTTTGTCGCACTATCTCAGCGCGGGGGGAAACAGGAGGGGGTTGCTGATGCTCGGGGGAAGGAGGATTTCACCCTGTCTCGGGTCCCGCGGCGAGCGTCTCCTCCTCCACCTCGGTCGCGTTGCTGGCCTCTCTCTGTGCCGCTCCCGGCACCGACGCGAGCACCCCCTCGTCCGCCTTCGCCACCGTCACCTCTCCACAGCTCCGTCCTCTTCACTCTGACGAGTACCACTTCTTTCCCGCTCCACCGACGACTCTCTTGAATTCCGCACACTCAACTCTCAACTTCCAACTGAACTCTTACTCAACTTCCAACTGAACTGAACTCGACTGACGAACGCAGTCGTTTTTATAAGCCCCGTGGCTTCGCTCTTTCACCCTTGACCCTTTGCCTCCTAACCTTCACCTGGCTCCCCATTGGCCCGAGGAAAAGTGGGCGTGAATGCTTTTTGATCCATGAATTTGCATATAGCGACCGCCCTCCAACGCCCTGGAGGCGGGGCCAAATCGCCCCTCGCTCACCGATTGGACGGAACAAAAGTGGGCGTGAGTCGTTTTTGATCCGTTTTTCTCGGAAAGTCTGTGATGTTTTTGAACACGCTGCTCGGTGCGCGCCCCGCACGAGTCCAGCATCGGCGCCCACGAGTGGCGCGAGAATGGTGGCGATGCGACGGTGGCGAGTTGTGACGGTAAAGGTCGTGGCGGTTGTGGTGAAGCGGCGTTGTGGTTGGTGGTTGTTGTTGTGAAGCGGCGTTGTGGTTGGTGGTTGTTATTGTGAAGCGGCGTTGTGGTTGGTGGTTGTTGTTGTGATGGCTGTTGAGACGTGGTTGGTGGTGGTAATAATGGCGGCTGGTCCAAAATAAAGATAGTAAAAGAAAAACGGCTATCCTGAAGAGTCGCAGCCCGCATGAATGACATTTATTCCCTCTAGACAACGGTTTTGGGCCTAACTACACATATACTTACAGAGATATCTCACCTAAGGGACCTGAATGGTGGTTTGTGAATTTTGTCAACCACAACACTACCCCCTCCCCTTTTTACAGACTCGTCCCGAGTCGTCAAATTTTCGTGTGCCATCATGTGTAGTTTTCCCCTAGTACATTTTACCTACGGATCCCTGAGTGCGACATTCAAGGTATTCGTGTCCCCAAAATAAATAACCTAAGGGCTGAGTAACTACCTAAACAAACTCACTCACACGGACGACTTAAATAAAATTGCCGGCGCTAAGACAGACATGCCGGGGGCGCACTCATATGTACAGTACATCTTAACCTTAACTTACAAATTTTACACTAAACCATGGCCCAGGATCAATGAACTCTGCAAAAAGAAAGCAGTTAGAAGGGAGCCAGGCTGCTCACATGCAGTCTCTGGCTCAAATAATGCAGGTGACAGGGAACGTGGCCGGCTGCTCACACGCAGTCCAAGGCCTTCCCTTTTGAACTGAACGCAGTGAACCACAACGGTGCATGGGCTGCACAAACGTAGTCTCCGTGCCAGCTCAAGTGGCACACGCAATGAACACAATGAATGGATGGATGAATGGTTTGAACTGAACGCCGTGAACCACAACGGTGCATGGGCTGCACAAACGTAGTCTCCGTGCCAGCTCAAGTGGCACACGCAATGAACCCACAAATGGATGGATGAATGGTTTGAACGCAAACACGGTGCACGGGCCGCCACTGCAGGCCCGTGTTGTAGCTGCCAACAGCGCAGTTCTCGCAGCTTGCAAACTGTTGCCTTGCGGATCCTGGCGCTCATGGAAATGAACAGGGGGGGGGGGGCAAAGCAAAATTGAACGGGGCTGGTGAACAGGGGCAGTGGGCATGGCATGGCAAAGGCAGCAGGCAAACACAGCCCGCAGAAGAAGGCCGTTGCAGGCAAACACAGCCGGCAGATGAACTGGCCGGCACAGGCCTTGAAGCACAGCAGCTGCAGACGATCCGACCGGCACAGGCCTTGCAGCAACACAACAGCTGCCGATGAAGTGGGCCGGCACAGGCCTTGAAGAAAAACAGCCAGCCGGCAGATGAAGTTGGCCAGCCTTTGCCGTTCAGTGGAGGTTGGTGGAGGGAGTGCGGTGGTGCTGGCCACTCGGAAGGCGGGCTCGGACCTACCCTACGGTCTCCCTCCCAACCTATCGCCTTTGCCTGTCACTGTACATACCCACTCCCTTAATTTGTCAAACCCCAATTTAGCCCCAACTTATTTTTTATTTATTTATTTTTTTTTTTTTTTTTACTTCCCCACTATAAATCGTCCCCGAACCCCCTGTACTGTCCTTGTTCGGCTAACCTATCCTGTCACCTAGCCTACTCCCAACCCCTACGTTCCCTTCCCGGAGGGGAATAAGGGAGAGCTTGCGTCCTGTGTCGAGGCCCAACGAAGCCTCAGAATGGCCTCCCCAGAGTTCAGCGATCTAACCCAAAGTGGGTCCAGCGGCCCACAACGAGAGCGAGGGGATGGATGGTGCGGAGGGGTACATCTCCTAATCTACCCTAACCATTTAACCGTTAAACTACCCCGGGGCTTTCAACAAGCCCCTCTTGCTTAAACTGTTGGTTCTAACAACCCAGATTCCCGTCGCCTGTGTTGGTGTCCTCACAATTTCGGGCCTCGCCCCCCAATTTTCTCTCCGTGCCCTCACACGGTCTCATGGCTGGGACACGTGGCTCCCTTTGGCAGGCACGACCCTCTGCCGAATCTCCCGCTATGGCACCCCCGGGCACTACACTGCCTCCGAGCCTACCAGCTCTCTAACACCGGGGAGTGCCCCCCATGGCACCTCCCCTGAAACGCACACGTGGCAGGCTGGCTTCCCGGGCCCCTTTCCGAGGGTCACCCTTGCCCACAACACTGCCCACGCGGCTAATAGCGCCCCGGGCCTCCGCACCAAGCAGACGCACCCGTGCCCACTACGCTATCCCGGCCCCCCATGGGCCCTTGGCCTACGGCGGCCGACTAGCCCGGTGCCCGGGGTACCCACTCAGCGATACTCACCTTTCGCAGCCACGCTCCCAGCCCGTCAACAGGGCTCCTGCACCCCTCCAAACGGGTTTCGAGCCTACTTCCCCACCAACAACAAAACGACCTCCATTTTGTAAATTTGACTAACCCCCCTGACTCACTTTACACTGCCCCCGGGGTCTCTTGGGCGGGAGTCACTCCTCCCCCCAATCACTCATCGCACCATGCATTCCCCATTCGCTCCACTCACACAGACCCGCTGGCCTCACTCACTCACCAAGCACATGCTTCCACTTCACTCACCAACTCTTCAACACACTCACTGCTGAACTCTGCCATCCTCCTAACTACATCCCCTAACTAACTCGTGCTCCCACGTCGTCCCTTAAACTAGTAGCACGTTCCTTTTAACACTACGTAGCTAAACTACGTCCCCGCTACACATCCACAAGTCTGTCACTGTTCTCAAATGTCCCAAAAATTATTTACCCAACCTAAATCTCGCTATCATCCCTCTAACCCAGGGGTCAGGAACGTGTGGCTCGCGAGCCAGGTGTGGCTCTTTTGATGATTGCATCTGGCTCGCAGATAAAATTGGAGTTTGAAACTTTGAAAGCCCAATATTTCTCGCGGAAGCTTTACCTATAGTTTGAATGGTGTCGTGCTTCATTCACGTGCAGGGCTGAACTTGGCAGAAGGAGAGAAGAAAAAACACCTCCGAATTGGCTAAAGCGGTTTTTGTTTCGTCCAGTCATGCGGCCGAGGCGACTCGTGATTTCGGTTCCCCCAATAACGTGCCGCCGCCGAGACGCGTAAAGGAATTCATCTCGACCAATCACGCGCCACCGCTGAGGTGACAGCATCCCAGAGTCGGCCGGCCACGCCGCACCTCTCGAGTATATAAGCCTGTGTGCAGGCCAGCCAGACTCTATTTGCCAAGCCTCAGTTGGGTAAACATCTCCCTCTCTCTCATTTTCTCAAAGCTAACCCCTTGACGAAGAAGATGGCGAAAAGAAAAAAAAGATGAGGAGTATCGTACATTTCAGGACGAATGTGCCGAAGAATTCGCCTTTGTGGAGAGAGCAGGTTCTGTGGTGTGTCTAATTTGCAATGACAAAATTGCATCGATGAAACGGTCGAATATAAAGCGGCACTTCGACACACACCATGCTACCTTTGCATCAAAATACCCTGCGGGAGACAGCAGAAAGAAAGCGTGCCAAGAGCTACTGAGCAGGATGCAAGCCAGCCATCAGCAACTCCGCGTATGGACCCGGCAAGGTGACTATAATTCCGCTTGCTTTGCTAGATCTTTAGCAATAGTGAGGAACGGAAAACCATTCACAGATGGCGAGTATGCTAAAACGTTCATGCTGGATGTAGCCAATGAACTTTTTGATGATCTTCCGAACAAAGACAAGATAATCAAACGGATACAAGACATGCCTCTGTCGGCAAGAACTGTTCATGATCGTACCATCATGATGGCAAACCAAGTGGAGGAAACGCAAGTGAAGGACACAAATACAGCGCCGTTCTTTTCCCTGGCTTTGGATGAGTCAACAGACGTAAGCCATTTGTCGCAGTTCAGTGTGCTTGCAAGATATGCTGCTGGTGATACACTGTGCGAAGAAAGTCTTGCTGTTCTGCCAATAAAAGGGTCCACAAGAGGTGAGTATTTATTCAAGTCTTTCATGGAATTCGCTCAAGAAAAAAATCTACCTATGGATAAACTTATCTCATTGTGTACTGATGGTGCTCCATGTATGGTGGGGAAAAACAAAGGATTTGTGGCGCTTCTCCTTGAACATGAAAATAGACCCATATATTAAGTTTCCATTGCATTCTACACCAGGAGGCACTTTGTGCTCAGATGTGTGATGGGCAGCTTGGCGAAGTGATGTCGCTGGTCATTCGTGTGATCAACTTTATTGTTGCCCGAGCCTTAAATGGTCGCCAGTTTAAAACGCTGCTGGATGAAGTTGGAAATAACTATCACAGTCTGCTTTTGCACAGCAATGTGCGTTGGTTGTCAAGAGGGAAGGTGCTTAGCCGTTTTGCGGCTTGCCTGAACGAAATCCAGACTTTCCTTGAAATGAAAGGGATTGAGCATCCTGAGCTAGCCAAACTGAGTGGCTCCTCAAGTTTTACTATCTCGTGGATATGACTGAACATCTGAACCAGCTCAACGTGAAAATGCAAGGCATTGGAAATACAGTGTTATCCCTTCAACAAGCAGTGTTTGCTTTTGAAAACAAGCTGGAGCTCTTTATCATGGATCTTGAAACAGGTCTTTTACTACATTTTGAAAAACTGAGACAATTTAAAGATACATGCACAGCAAGTGAGCCCACTCAAAACTTTGATCTCCACCAGTTAGCTGGCTTCACATCCAGTCTCCTACAGTCATTCAAAGCACGCTTTGGAGAATTTCGTGCGCACACTCGTCTTTTTAAGTTCATCACCCATCCAAACGAGTGTTCACTGAACACAGCCGACCTGAGTTACATTCCTGGTGTCTCCGTCAGAGATTTTGAAGCAGAAGTGGCTGACCTGAAGGCCTCAGACATGTGGGTGAATAAGTTCAAGTCACTGAATGAAGATTTGGAAAGAATCGCACGACAGAAAGCGGAGTTGGCGAGCAAGCACATGTGGACAGAAATGAAAAAACTTCAACCCGAAGACCAGCTGATTATCAAAACTTGGAACGCGCTTCCTGTCACATACCTCACACTGCAGCGTGTGAGTATTGCTGTATTGACCTTGTTTGGATCTACGTATGCATGTGAGCAGTCATTCTCACATCTTAAAAACATCAAGTCCAACCTACGATCACGTCTAACGGATGAAAGCCTCAACGCTTGCATGAAGCTAAACCTCACCAAGTACCAACCAGACTACAAAGCCATCAACAAATCCATGCAACACCAGAAGTCCCATAAATGGTGAGTATTATAACATTATTTAAAAGAATAAATTCAGAGGCTTATTATACTAACATTTAGTTGAATTCAGTCTTAAAATATATTATATGGCTCTCACTGAAATACATTTCCAAATATTTTGCTTTCATGGCTCTCTGGGTCAAAAACGTTCCCGACCCCTGCTCTAACCAATCCATTCCACGGACTCCATGAGGACTTACCCCTGCCCCATGAAGTCGGTCTAGCTAAGCTAACCCTTCCCCCTAACTAGTTTCCATCCTGTGCCCTGGTAAGGGGGTCTTCCACCCCTTGCCCAGGAATCCTGTGCACCCGAAAGTGAGGCTTGCTCTTTTTTTTTTTTTTTCTACATGCGCAGCACCAGCGCGGAAACTCAGAGCTCGCGCACTTTACACCTGCCCGTGACGTCATGCAGCTGCACGTGTTCCTCGTCCCTCCTTGGACGGTACCATCCGGCAGGGATACCCCTCCTGCCGGATTCCAACCCCACGTGCAGCCATGACGTCACCGTGCGCATAAAAAAAAAACACAAGCCCCACGTCTCGAGGGGTTCCCCACGCGAACACATGTGCTTTGCCCGTTGGAGCTTAACACACACGATCGCGTGGAGAACCCGTCCAGTCCAAATCCATTATCCTGCCTAAACTTTGTCCGGCCGCGGGATCGGCAAATCCACCGCGTGCGTTTCCGGACCGGGACTTCACTCTCGCAAGCGAGCACGTGGCGGCCTCGTGCGTTGCACAGCACGGACCGCGTGCTCACTGCTGGGTGAACCCGGCACGGTCCCCGAAACAACTTCAGCCGCTACTCGGCTTTCTTTCTTCTGTCGCCTTCGTCGTCGCCATTCAACCCACGCACACCTGCGTGTTACGACGCTCACACTCCACACCATTAAACTCACACCGGGAGACGCGGCTGCGTGCTCCCGCATGCCAACCGACATCTCCCTCACATACCGCTCTCTCACACACACGGTCTCCCTTGCATAAACCATACCACTCACACGTGGTGCTCCATTCACTCGCGGTGCCTCATCCACACACCGTGCCTCACTCACACACGCGGGGGAACTCACCCGCGGTGCCCCATCCACACTGGCCGTTTCATCCACACACACGGCCTCTTCCACACACGGTTCCTCATCCACACACGGCGTGCTGGGAATCACGTACTCTGGCACCATCGCCACCACACCACTCACACACGGGGTCGCTTCCACACACGGGGACGCACTCACACCTTGCACCACACACACCGGGACAACCACACTGGGGATTCGTGTCCCCACAAGAGTCTCCGGGGCCTCTATACCCCCCAAGCTCTCCGAGCACCCGTTCACAGCACTCGCCCCCTCAACCTCGCAAAGCACGACCGAACTCACCTGGTCGTGACTCGCCTCAAGGGGGCATACTCCCTCCCCTCGTTCCTGGAGGAGGCCATCCAGGTGCTCGCACCGGGCCTCCACCCAGTCCACCAGCTCACCCCCATTGTCCTCCACTACCTCCGTGTGTGTGTGTGCGTCACTTACCCCGTCTTCATCGTGCAGTCTTCCCTCTATCATTCCCATCTCCCGTGTCTCTGCCCACTCAGTCACCTCTTCACCCTTTACCTCCCTTGTCTCTACTATTTTTATTTCCTTTGTCGTCACCTCGTGTCTCGTCTCGCACGTTTTGGTCTCCCCATTTAATTTTTCCCTTTTGGTCATCGTCACGACCCTCGCCCAACACGCCCCCCGAATTATTTTTTCGCCCGCCTCCACCGCGGGCCTGTCAGCCGTTGCACCCCCTCCCAGCTCGTTCGTTCCTACACGTGGAGTCGCCATTTTTATCTCCCTGGTCACGGCCTTCATGCCCGCCTGCAGGCATCGGCCCATGTTCTGTGTCTCACCCCGCAGCTTTTTCATTTCTTCCCTCATTTGCTGTGTATTCGCATCCATCGTCGTTTTCACTTCGTCCATTTCCTTGTTCATTCCGTTTCTCATTTCATTTGTGTTTGTATCCATCTTTTCGTTTATTTGTTGTGTATTCGCATCCATCTTTTGTGTATTCGCATCCATCCTCGCTGTCATTGCCGCCAGCATGGCGAATAGCTGGGCCATGTCGGGTGCGCTTGGGTGAGCCGTTTCGGCAGGGGTTGGGGAAGGGTTTTGGTGGAGAGGGGGAGGGGAGGTGTCATACACCGCGGCCGCTGCCGCACCCATTTCGGGCTCTGGGTTCAGTTGGGCGAGTTCGTTTTCCTGTACAATCAACATTTCCTGCACGGGGATTTCATCCTGAGCCATGGATCCTACACATTCTACATCCATTTCTAATACCCCCGGCTCCCGCTCGCCTTGAGACGCCATCTTGCTTCTCTTAAAGGGTTAATTTAGCTCGCTCGTAATTTGGAGGGAATCGGGGGTCGCTCCTCTCACCCCTGGACCGATTCCCGTGAATTTAGCCGGAGACAGGAGAGCCCGTTTTCCCGTTCTCCAATACCAGTGCCGCGAGGAGGGCGATGGGTTTATATCGCACGACCTGACACCAGTGTTGCGGATTCGCGCCCGCCGGCGTGCGGACGGCCACGTGACTCGAATCGCGGCACGTCACCCACCGGACGGACAATCCAGTCGTGACCCTCTCGGACTAACGCCGGGAACCAGTCACGGGTGGACCTTTCGGTCTCACCGCGATCGTGCCAATCGGCCCCCGCGTGGGATAGGGTTGCTCGCCAAATTCGACCTACCTAAGTACCCACACAGAGGGTAGACCGGGCGATCGCACCTCGCCGCAGGTAGACTTCGGACACGGGCCACTTTAAGCGACCCGTTCCGTACTATCGGGATAACCGAGCGGTGTTATTCGTCGGCCTCGACGGTTCGATTAATTATCGGGCGTTTTAGCCCACGACCAACCCTTTACGTGAAGCAAGATGGAGATTCAATAGAGGAAAGGACGAAGCGAAGCGGGAAAACAGTTCAACAATAAGCACATTTATTTCGCGATGAACGGAAAGCACACAAAAACAATTCCACCAAAAGCACATGTAAAAGAAGAAGACAATGCAATATTACACAAAAAGCAAATGCAACAATACAGATCTATCCGACTACCGGGCACACGGCAACACTTATACAATTTTACTTCACAGACGGCGCTGACAACACATATTCCCAAAGCAAAAGAAAAGAGAACCACCCTCCAGGATGAGGGGGGTAGGCGGGCCTGGGGCCGAGACCGTGTCGGGCCTACCCGTCTGATGATGAGACGCGGAGCGGCGGTGGTGCCTCAAGTCCGCGGGCCTCGCGGACAGTGTCTGGTAGGGGGTGGGAAGGGGGCCCCCTTTGTCGCACTATCTCAGCGCGGGGGGAAACAGGAGGGGGTTGCTGATGCTCGGGGGAAGGAGGATTTCACCCTGTCTCGGGTCCCGCGGCGAGCGTCTCCTCCTCCACCTCGGTCGCGTTGCTGGCCTCTCTCTGTGCTGCTCCCGGCACCGACGCGAGCACCCCCTCGTCCGCCTTCGCCGCCGTCACCTCTCCACAGCTCCGTCCTCTTCACTCTGACTAGTACCACTTCTTTCCCGCTCCACCGACGACTCTCTTGAATTCCGCACACTCAACTCTCAACTTCCAACTGAACTCTTACTCAACTTCCAACTGAACTGAACTCGACTGACGAACGCAGTCGTTTTTATAAGCCCCGTGGCTTCGCTCTTTCACCCTTGACCCTTTGCCTCCGACCCTTCACCTGGCTCCCCATTGGCCCGAGGAAAAGTGGGCGTGAATGCTTTTTGATCCATGAATTTGCATATAGCGACCGCCCTCCAACGCCCTGGAGGCGGGGCCAAATCGCCCCTCGCTCACCGATTGGACGGAACAAAAGTGGGCGTGAGTCGTTTTTGATCCGTTTTTCTCGGAAAGTCTGTGATGTTTTTGAACACGCTGCTCGGTGCGCGCCCCGCACGAGTCCAGCATCGGCGCCCACGAGTGGCGCGAGAATGGTGGCGATGCGACGGTGGCGAATTGTGACGGTAAAGGTCGTGGGGGTTGTGGTGAAGCGGCGTTGTGGTTGGTGGTTGTTGTTATGAAGCGGCGTTGTGGTTGGTGGTTGTTATTGTGAAGCGGAGTTGTGGTTGGTGGTTGTTGTTGTGATGGCTGTTGAGACGTGGTTGGTGGTGGTAATAATGGCGGCTGGTCCAAAATAAAGATAGTAAAAGAAAAACGGCTATCCTGAAGAGTCGCAGCCCGCATGAATGACATTTATTCCTCTAGACAACGGTTTTGGGCCTAACTACACATATACTTACAGAGATATCTCACCTAAGGGACCTGAATGGTGGTTTGTGAATTTCGTCAACCACAACAATATAATATAATTAAAAGGCTGCCGCTCAACGATTTAAATCATAACCGCACTAGAAATTGAAGTGTCAACATGACCATCATACCGAAGAAAAAAAAAAAACCCAGGGAGTCTGGAACACTGACGCTAACCATTACATCGACGTGTTTCGACTTATGAGTAATGTACAAGTAACGTATGTCGATGTGTGTCAACGATCGCGTAGCGTGCCTACAACTTATGCCAGCGTATGCGGAATGTGTGTCATACGTCGAGTACATCGAGAAATTTTCAACATGCTGAAAATTTCTCGACATATGCCAGTGTACTACGACGTATGCCAGCGTACTACGACGTATGCCAGCGTACTACGACGTATGCCAGCGTGCTCTTAACATATACAAAACTTACCCATAACGATTCGACGTGTGCCAGCTTGGTTCGGCAAATTTTTCATATGTCGGCATACGCTGGCTAAAAGGTCAAGGTGTGACAGCGGCTTGACACTTCGATGTCTAGTGCGGTTGTGATTTGAATCGTCGAGCCGCAGCCTATGAATAGCCTACGCCACGTGATCGTCGGCGATACACTGCCGCGCGCTATGCATAAGTTAGACTATCGTTGGGCATAGGTTGTGAACGCCGACAACACGCTCAGCATTCGTTGATAAAAGTTATCTATATGTGATTAAAACGTTATGTGTACGTTACTAATACATTATGCATACGTCCAACACGTTATTATACGCCCAAAAAAAATAATAAAAACATCAATAGTTCAGCGTACGCCAGCGTTTTACATACATTTTGAGACCTTGCCATACGCTGGCTAAAACGTCAAGGTGTGACAGCCCCTTTACAAGCCTCCGCACCCATGGAGGAACAGGAATCATGGAAAGCAAAGGGGGGATGCGCAGCAAAACACCCATGGGATGTGGGTGGACGAGCAGAGCAGACCTTTTGTACCTCAGAAATTGCTACCGTGGCTAGTACTAACTGCTCATGCACAGGGACATATGGCCGCAAAGGGGGTATCAGAAATTATCCGTCAAACCTGGAATGCTCCAGGTGTGACGAAAGCGGCGATGGAGGTAGTTGGTAACTGCGCAACCTGTGGCAAGCATAACAAAAGGAATGCACTGAAGAAAAGAGGAGCACATCCGCCCCCGTCGGGGCCATTCCAACAACTACAGTTGGATTTCATAAGTTTGCCGGCATACAAACACCACAAATTTGTGTTGGTAATCGTAGATATTTTTTTTCAAAATGGGTGGAGGCTTTCACCACCACCAACCAAGAAGTCGAAACAGTAGCTAGGCTGCTCTTGAGTGAGGTGATTCCTCGATTTGGGATGCCAACACGCCTATCATTGGACCAAGGAGGGTTCTTCACGGCAAAGATGATGATAAAGGTAGCCGATGCATTGGGCATCAAACAGAAACTACATTTCCCATGCCACCTACAGTCAGCAGGGGCAGTGGAAAGAGAGAACCAAACCCTGAAGCGGACCCTTGCCAAGGTTTGCGAAAGTCAGCAATTACCCTGGCCAGATGCGCTTCCGGTAGTGCGAATGAGAATGTCAGCCACAAACAACGCAACCAGAGGCCTTTCTCCCCATGAAATAACTCGAACTACATTGTCGATGGCACACCATCGCATATTCATGCGCGCACTGCTTTGTCCCATTAACGCTATTTTTTTTTTTTAATCAGCCCCCATGACCCCACCCCCTCTGGCCTGGACCCTAGGGGTCATATCAAAAATCCGACAGTGTTGTGCACTTCCCCATACATATATCTACTATGTCCCAAAGTTTCAAGTTCCTATCTCAAACGGTGTAGGAGGAGTTATTTTGACCCCCTATCCGCTGAGCACCCCCGACCCCCCAAGCACCCTCTGATCATCATGTGTTTAAAAAAAATATGTTGTTAAATGTATAACTCATGAATATGTTTGATTTTAAAAACTATGACAATTTTTTTTTTAAATCGACCCCCATGACCCAACCCCTCTGGCCCAGCCCCTAGGGGTCATATCAAAAATCCGAAAGTGTTGTGCACTTCCCCATACATATATCTACTACAGCGTTTCTCAACCTTTTCACCCTTGTGGAACCCTTGAAATCGTTTTCATGTCTCAGGGAACCCCTGCTTAAAAATTATTATATACCATTATTAATATCTAGCTCTTTTTTATTTTTATCGTAGTTCACGTGGTAAATATAATATTTTTTTCGGATACCTGGTTTTAGGAAAAAATGACCCCCTTTTTGTCAAATTTATTGGCAATGAAAAAAAAAAAACATACTGCTCGTTTATGAGAAGTCACGTCGAGGTTTTCATTCACAAAAAAAAAAAATCTTTTTTAAATCAAAAAAACAAACACACCTCATGTAACTTGATCAACAAAACTTAAGCAAATAAAGCTGAAGCAATAAAGGTAAACAGAAGAACTAACCTTGAGAGAGAGAGACTTCGCGCTAGGAAGCACAGAGAAGATCGATGGACACCGTGCATGCGTCCTGTACTTGATTCAGTCACTCAATGATACACGAATCCACCGCGTACAGGACGTCCACTAACCAGTGAGGGCTGTTTCACACTGGCGCCATATAGACATCGTTAAATACATTCCCTATGGTTGTTGTAATTGTAAATAATATCAGAGGTTGAAGCCTCTATTATAATAACCAAGGAGTTTCCTACAATATGCCGTACGTGTATCATAAAATTACAAATATTAAATCAAACAAAAACTACTCAAAAATACATTAGCCTATTTATTACTGTTTCTCGCGGAACCCCTAGCGACCTTTTTCGGAACTCTCGGGTTCCGGGGAACCCCGGTTGAGAAACGCTGATCTACTATAAACCAAAGTTTCAAGTTCCTATTTCAAACGGTGTAGGAGTTAAGGGTAAGATAGACGGACGGCGGAGACAATCACAATATTCCTGCTTTTCTTCGAAAGCGCGGAAATAATAATGGGGCGCCCTATGCAACTACCATCCTCCGCACCACCGGATATGGGGGATTGGGACTTGTCATGCATGACTGACGGGATGATGCATTATTGTAAGGCGTTAACTGCTACAATCAGGAATTTTCACTCACAGGTACAGGAAGCACTACCGATACCTGCTGGAGGCTCTTTGCATGATTTTCAACCCACCGATCGGGTTTGGGTGAAAGAGTTCCTGGCAAAAAACGCCCTGCAACTCAAGTGGACGGGACCTTACACTGTACTCCTGACCACGCCCTCTGCCGTCAAAGTGGGAGGTAAGAGTGCATGGATACATCACTCGCACTGTAAAATAGCACACGAAGCGGCGAGAGAGGGGTTGGGAGAAACCTATTCCCCCGGGAGAAGTCGAACCACCCGTTTCAGACTCAGCTTTCTTCAGAGATAGCGAAGAGGACGATGAGTTGGAGGAATTGACACCACACCACAGACGTCCTCCGCACGTTTTCGCCGACATCACACCAGCGGTGGCAGAAGAAGGCCCAGAGCCGGAACAACCGCCCACGGAGGACCTGGCGCCTGAGCCACAGGGCCCGGAACGGGATAGCCGAGTTCGAGAGAGTAAGGAAGCAACAGAAGTAGTAGGACCAGGCCGAGTTACGCCACCTGTTACACCGCCCGACGGGCAAGATGCTCCTGAGAATAGCCCTAGTGGGCTGCCTAGTGGGATTACTACTAGGAAACAACGACGCGACACGACCAGAAGAGCGGCAGCGAAGGGCCGAACCCCCGGACGAGGGGGCTGTCATAAATCCATATGCCTCCTTCGGGTTAGTACATGACAAAGAATTGGAAGCTGTAAAAATGCTTAATGACATAACTAACCGTGCGGTGGCCCGAATGAAAAAGATTACAGAAGCCCTCACTAACGAACGAATGGAATGCGAGGAGGGTTACAAATGGTGGAGATCCATATTCCAGGGCAGGGGAGGTTGGCTGCTGCGCCTGATAGGGTCAGCGCTCCTAATCACCTTGGTGGTAATTTTTGGAGTATTTCTGATCAAGATTCTCATTACCATTTGTTCAAAGCACCCCTCACCCAGGCCATCATAATAATTAACAGCGAACTCACGGAGGAAGACACCCAGGCCCTCCGTATGGGGTCACAACCAGACTCCATGGACCTGGAGCCAGGCTTCCAACAGCTCCACCATATAATAATGGATGACTAACCCATGAGAGTGAGTGCTTTTTGCCTTATAGCGCAAGATGAGACTCCTGCGCTGGAGGAGCTTATACCCCGCCTTGCGTTTTCACATTGGTGCTTGCTTGCTTTATTGTTGCTGTTATTGTTTTTGGAATTATTTGAATAATACTTTGAAAATGGGGAATTTTGTGTAATGAAGTTTGATGTGATAAATGTAGCAATAATAAAGGATAAGTATGGCAGTTTCTGGCCCGGGCCATCAGCAGTCGGGGACTTCTCATTTGGTGGTTGTCAGTAATGGTTCACGGCATTCGTAAATCCCATCTGGGGGGAGCGGGGGCCGAGGGATGGCCAACGCAGCCGCCAAATGGAGACCCACCTGTTCGGTGAGCCTGGGGGATGGTGAAGAATGGTCAAATGTGACCAAGGAGGGAATGTGAAGAGTGTTATTAATGGCCACATTTGATCCATAGTCAATACGTACATAGCAGTTAGATGTTGGGATTCGAACCAATTTTCTTGTATACTTTGAAATGTATTTTAAAGCCTTTTCTAGTTCCTTTGTCATTTGTGCTGCTCCCACAAGCTAGCCCAATGCATGCCCTGGGGAAGAGTGTTACATTTTTGTTTATGGCCAACCCACACATTTCACTTCTGGGAAATAAAAGGGCTTTGCTTTTACTTTCAACATATGCCAGCAATGATTAAAAGCCTTGCGTAGGGGGAGGTGGACTGCATAGGAGAAGTTGCAGAGCACTAAGATATGTGGTTTGACCATTTCAACTTTCCCTGGGAAAGGGAAAAAGAGCCCATTGGCACATTTTTGAGTCCACACCCGGTGCTCTTATCAAACCAACCAGAGATGGATTATAAATAAGAGGGTTTAGGAATGTGGATTTTCAGTGTGGTTGGGCAGCTCTCCACTGTGTTGGTTGAGCCGTCACATCACCTCCGCATGCGTGTGCTCCTTTGAATAAATAGTGTATTTGGAAATCCTCTTTGGCTCTCTTCATACTCGGCCGAAGAAAGAGTCTTCACAATTGTGATGTATCAGGTTTGCGATAAATTATCTGTGCCAATGCCCGGCTTGATTCCCACAAACAAAATTGAAACAGCTTGCCTAGTTTCAGAGATAATAGTATAGGCGATTTCCATTCATGGCGATATTATGACGTCAACTTTTTTCTAGGAGGAATTTTCAAAATCGGGGATGGTTACTGTCTGCGCAGGGTATTTTTACATATACAGTCAACCCCCGCTTTATCGCGGTTCACCTATCGCGCCCCCGGTTCATCGCGGGTTTTCCCTTGGAACGTAACTAATTTTTTCTGCGGATTCCCCCGGTACATCGCGGTAATAATATATAAAATATAAATTATTTAAGCAATAAATTATAACGTGTGGTGCTCGACCAGTCACACAACGCACGAGACAAAGTTTAGCTTGTGAACTTCGAATATTTTCTACGTTTTTTCTCCAGCCCCACGATGCCGCCCAAACTCCCTGCACCTTCTAAGGCTTCCGGCAAGGAATCGAAGCGCCAGAGGAAGGTCCTGACGCTCCAGGTGAAGGTTAAGGTGCTCGATATATGCTTTGGGAAGGAAAAAGGTTTGCCGCCGTTGGACGAGCACTGCTCGTACCCAGCACCTCAAAACCGACCAGACCAGACGAGTCGATCTCCGGCACCTCAAACCCAATCACTGCCAAACCGACCAGACCAGATGAGTCGATCTCTGGCACCTCAAACCCAATCACTGCCAAACCGACCAGACCAGACGAGTCGATCTCAGGCACCTCAAACCCGATCACTCCCAAACCGACCAGACCAGACGAGTCGATTTTTTGGGGAGGCGTCCATTCATCGCGGATTTTCACTTAGCGCGGGGAGGTTTGGAACGTAACCCCCGCGAGAAATGGGGGATTACTGTATACACCAAGTTTCAGGAAGTTTCGATGAAAACTGGAGTCTGTGAAACAAAAAAGTCCACAAGAACAACAAAGTGAGTAAGACTTAGAGATCCTCCACGAGGATCTAAAAAGTTGACGTCATAATATCGCCGCTAATGGAAATCGCCAATACCATTATCTCCGAAACTAGGCAAGCTGTTTGAATTTTGTTTACGGGAATCAAGCCGGGCATTAGCACAGATAATTTCTCGCAAACCTGAAACATCACAATGACGTCATATTCGTTTTTATGACATCATCATTAATAGGATGAGGATCTGAGCTCATTTGAGCTTGTTTTTTCTCTAGTCACCTCAAAATCTACTCTGGTTACCGCAGGTCAGATAAACTGAAGCAAATGTTACAACAGGACTATCCACAGCTTGTGTTCCATCAACCATACATGAGGAACAGAAGTCAGTTTGTATTCGTCGACATGCTCTCAACCGGAACTGTTTTTTACCGCTTCAAGAACGATTCTTTAATAGGGCTGTTGGATGGTCCATCATCTGAAGCTGACGGAAACCTGCACAGTAAGGTCCCAGTCATTGAGGCTGAATCAAGTCATCGGTAGCTTCAGCACCGAAGATTGATTAAACTTTGCATATCGACCAAGCAGCGCTCATCATAAAGTTTGCCTTGGAGAGAACACCTGCTCTGGATTGTCCATGGCCACCAACTACCACAGATCTTATGCGTGCATCTGCTAAATATACCGTCCCATTGAACTGTATAATCTCCTTGCCTGGAGTGTTGGACTGTCAGATGATCCTGGAATGACAAACTTTATCGAGATAGATGATGACGCCGATGTCACATTGACATCAATCTGCCAATATATTATTGACTTGGCTTCTAAGGTCATCCCCTGATATGATAAATGATAAATATCCCGTCCTCTGATGGACATTGATGGACAGTATCAAACTATGAACGATCAATCACATCGATGACAATGATCCCAGCACCAGAGTGTCTCTTCAATCGTCGTCGTCGTCGTCATCGTTTTACAGCCATTTCCATGCTTGCATGTGGAAGCCGTGGTTCACCCAATGGCTGCTTTCCAGGCTGTACGATGCCTTGCTAGCCCTCTTGTTAGGCCTTTCACTCTATGATCATCTCTCAGCAACCCATCCCATGTTTTCCTCAGCAGCCTCTAGCTCTCCTTCCATTCACATTCATATTTATACACCTCCTCACACAACTACCCAACCACATCCTTTCCACATGTCCAAACCATCTCAACCCACCCCTATGCATAACCTCACGAATGCTTTCTATAACTAACCTATCTCTTAATTCCACATTTGGTTTCCTGTTATTCCGTGTCACATTACACATCCACCTGACTATTCTCATTTCATCTCGTTCACACCTCCGTTCATCCTCCCATTTGATCACTCATGTTTCACTGCCATATAACATCACGCTTCAAACGCAACCTGTATAAAGTTTTTCCTGTAATCGGAGAGAGGTCCCTTTTGATGTTAATAGAGGTAACAATGCCCTAAACTTCCTCCAGCCACTTCTAATTCTTGCATTCACTGCTGCATCCACACCACCACCTGCACTAATCATATCACCAAGGTAACATAATTTATCTACACATTCCAGAGATATATCCTCATAAACTAAGCTTTCCACTCTAACTGGAGTCACTTGTTTACCTGTGCAGACAGCACGTTTGAAGTCAGGAACCACCTGCAGGCTACCCCTGTTGCCACTACACATCTTGTGCACCCAGCAGTTGCAGGATTTCCAAGCTGTATGATCCCTTGCTAGCCCTCTTGTTAGGCCTTTCACTCTATGATCATCTCTCGGCAACAAATCCCGTGTTTTCCGAGGCGGCCTCTAGCTCTCCTTCCATTCACATTCATTCATGAAACAAAATGTCGTGTATGTCAGAATGGAGCCGCTGTGCACCCAGGTATTGCATGCTGCCATCTGCCATTGGAGCCCTTTGGTCGGTGCAACTTGCTTCTCTCCAGTGCAACTTGTGCAGGCAGTAAATCATACAGGCAGGAACTTGCATAGGCAGTAACTTGTACAGGCAGTCAGGCAGGTTTGGGTCTCAACCCTTTCAGCTCCCTGGGTGTGCTCGTCAGGCGCTGAACTCCGGTGCATTTGGCCTTATATTGGTGCTTTGCTCGGTGGGGTTTCAGGATGCAAAGGTCGCCACAACACGCTTTGACCCCTGCTGTGTTGGCCCCCCATTGGTACGTGCTGCCATAGATTGGAGCATCAGTCCAGCAACCATGCCACGCTCCCAGAGAGCACCCTTCACGTTGTAGGTCATGCACCCAGCACACGAATTACCTTGTAATATGATGCAATCAATATCTTGGTGTTGGCTTAGCAGTTAAGGTGGCTGGCTTGGGACCTCAGGGTCCTGAGTTTGAGCCCTGTCACCTGTTGAATTAATACTGGGTGGGGTTGACTCAGCCTGTCATGCTTCTGAGGTCAGTGAAATGAGTACAGTGTATTGGGATAATAACCATTTGGGGTAACCTGCGTTGGAGTGGTGACCCATCCAGGACTGTACTCCTTGCCAATGAAACTGCCTCAGCAGCCCGATGTGCCTTTATGGTGTGAAAGGAATGGCATTATTTTTTTCATTTTATTATTATTATGCATTCGGGGTAATGGCCGCGCTAACTACGGCTTTGATTTTGTGGTGTCATTGCAATGTAATGTGAGTGTGGTTTGTGCTGTGGAAAGGTGTGAAAGGAAAAAGTATGAGAAAAAGGATTCAAATGGATGGGGGATGGGGATGGATGGAGGGGGAATCTCAACAAAGTGGGGGATCACAACGGAGATGGAACCTGCTAACGCTCACAACATATTTTGCCCGTCCCTGATACGAGGGGAAGGTACCTGACCCAGCAAAATTACTCATGAGATATCGAACAAAGGGTTATTTACGTGTTGAGTGTGACACCTCGGTTCCATAACCACAACAATATGATCAAGAGCTACCTTGTCAATACTGGTTCAGTGTCCAATAGAAGATAACGTCATGTTATAATGGGCAATGGGCATATTTCATCAGAGCACATGACACAGGCTGCCCACCAAAGATACCACCTTACTTCACCAGGCAAACAACACCGACCCAATAAGCTCCGGAACCATTGTTATTGGTTTTTCCCCTGCTTTCACCTCTGATTCTGCGGACTTTAAGCCTTTTTCTCGAGTAGTTTTGTCTGCACACTAATGGATCGCCAATTTTGGAAGGTTTATCTCAGATCCTGTTGGAGATATTTAAGCTCAAAGTTATAGAAACCTACAGTGTTACAATATTTTGACAAAAGCATCATTTTCATAATTTTACTGAATCAAGGTACGTTACCACTCAAAGCATTCAAAATCTGTTTGCCAGTAGTACCCAAGAAGGTCCACGATTGTCCAGAACACTGAGCCCCAAATACATTTCATAGGGAAATACTGCACTGAGAAGTTGCCATCATGGCTAAAAATAACACTTTTTAGCTCAACATGACCTCTTTTGACCTCTCCATATGAAATAATCAAATAACTGGCAGGATTTCAGTTGAACATTTTAAAGATCAGTGGGCCCTTTGGTCCATTGGACCAAATTTGCTTTGGGCTTCATGGCCTTGTAGCATACCAGCCTGCTGTCCTGATTCAGTCTTTACTTGGCCATTCACCAAGCCCACATATGTTTGGGCCAAAGCGGTGATTATACATTCGTCATTATTGCCAAATTATACTGTTATTATTGTTGTTCATATTATTAGTATCAATTAACGTATGCTTTGTTACAATGTTATCATTATTTTTGTTATCGATTTTGGAATGAAAATGCCATGCCGCGGAAAGACCTGTTAAGCTGCTCTATACACCTTAACATGGCGTGTGATAAAAACATGGGAATCCTTCCAGGTTCTTTCTCGTAAATTAGCCTCATCGACTCAGGAGATCGTGACGATCAATTTGGTTGATCACACTCCACATCAGAAAGCTCCAGTGGACACACACACACTCACACTCACACTCTCAGACTCATTTTCTATTTCCAGCAACATTTTCAGGTCTGAGCTTGTAGCCTCATAGCGACAGGTACAGGGAGAGGGAACCTGGCAACAAGCCACCTTTTTGGGAGGTGGTACAGCACACGTGGAGGAGGGAATTGTTAACTTGTATTGTTGTTGTTATTATTATTTCAACCATCGAGTACAATTTTCCCAAATTGGACGGCTTCTTCTTCTTCATATTTATTTATGTTATTAATGTTTTTGTTTTTTTTCTTGCTTCCTACTCTGGTGTCATTTGCCATTTTATTTAACCTTTATACAGCATTTAACCTTTTTTACCCTCATCAGAGGAGAGGGTAATGCATTTGGATCCGTTTGTTTGTTTGTTTGTCTATCTGTCCTCACACAATGTGATAATGCAGGCCATAAATGCCACCTGGTGGTAGCCAGTATTACACGTTCTCCTTGTTTTTTTTTCATCTGAGTACCTCTATAAAGTACATCTATACTATCACAATGTGAGTACTGTTATGTCTTTTTTGGGTGGTCGCTTGACTACCGTTTTTCTCAGGTTTTCCGTCTGTCTGTATGTCTGTCTGTTTGTTTGTATATAATGGACGGCTCTTGAGGCCAGAGGAGTCAACCGATTTTGATAAAACTTGACTGGTAGGTCTATACCCGGATCTAGTTGTATGATTTTGAGCACCGTTGCTATGGACGCCACCGTTGCCTAGCAACGGGACTTTGAAATTTTTGGAAAAATCTGAAAAATATTTATATATATATTTTTTTCGAAAATCAAAAATCGGCATTCTGCGCTTTAATGCGCACTATAATCAACCTTTTTGGCAAAAAATTTCAGCCCGATCCGTCAAAAACTGTATGACTAGTGTGCAATTATATTACTACTCCGTACTAGTAAGTTAAGCATTGTGCCTATAAAGTATAAATTCTTATTGTGTCTTCGTGTGGGATTCCTTTGATGTGCTGTCTTGTTCTATGAATTTATTGACATTTCCTAAGGTTTGCCTGCATTTCCATACCTGCCAGTCTTTCATTTTACTTGATAACCCCTGAAGGATTTTTTTTTTAATCCGACATGGTTTTGATTTCGTTCGAAGTGCAAATCACATTCTCTGCTCTGGTGTGTTTTGCGACCAAATTGCTGAAAGCATCATCATTCGCAGAGTTAATCTCCGGCATTTGCCGTTTCCACACCAACTGCAGCTGCAGTTGCTGTTGTCAAAGTGTTTGATGCATAAGCCATACACGCAGCGACCCCCCATTTACTCCCAAAGCCCACCTCTTTCCAAATTTCCAGTTTTTCCTTCCTGAGAGTTTGCTTCTGTATCTATCTTGTCCACTCCGTGCATCCTCCTCTACCTCTCAATCTTCCCCACATCCCTTACATGTCCAGGTCTCCCTCTATTTTGTCATTCAACTCTGCTGTTGGTGTGTTTCCCCCTCTCTTTCTGCTGTTCCTGTTCTTTTGCATCCTGATCCATTCTGTGTTCTAGCTCCTCCACGAGCCTCGACTTCGTGTACAAAACAATACCGTTGTGACCATTTGTTTGTCAAAGCTGTTTTCGGAACAGAGTTATAGCTGGCTTTTCAATTTAAGCATCAAAAACTTTCACTTTTCTTATTTTGACCCAACCTTGTCAGGCCAAAAAAAGAGAGGTGTAAACTCTGCTCCTCCCCTCTGTAGATTCACCTCTGCTCTTTAGGGGGGATTTCAGTGTGATCTGCTCACAAGTGTGGAGCTCGTTTTCACTTTGTTCCAATGCAGTGTAACCTCAATACCTTCCCATAACTGCATGATCAGCACCAATAAAGTAGTTTTTGATGTACTGCAGGTAGCACTGGTTTGGGCCGACTTATTTGACAGGATGGTCAGCATCATGGAACACGCAGTGTACCTGGGGACCAATGATGCAATGAGGTTCCACCTAGAAACATTACACATCTCTTAGAGTATGTTTGAAAGGTCATGTCACACCATTCTAGATTCTGTTAGCATACTCAGAGTGCCATATCTCGAGTAACTTTTGGATGGTGTCAAACCACAAACCAGCGCCCACCAGAGGGCAGTAGGAGTACACATTTCAATGCCAACTCAACAAAAGAATCAGAAACTGCTGGAAATGTCCTCAAAAATTAATAGATCGACCATGAGCAATATTGAATTGGTTTGCTTTTACTCTGCTTGGCATTAAGGGCAAGCTTGCTGCAACACGAAGGTCTAAGTTCCACTCATCGGTCATTTTCCCTTCTACATGAAGGGCAAGCTTGCTGCAACACGAAGGTCTAAGTTCCACTCATCAGTCATTTTCCCTTCTACATGAAGGGCAAGCTTGCTGCAACACGAAGGTCTAAATTCCACTCATCGGTCATTTTCCCTTCTACATGAAGGGCAAGCTTGCTGCAACACGAAGGTCTAAATTCCACTCATCGGTCATTTTCCCTTCTACATGAAGGGCAAGCTTGCTGCAACACGAAGGTCTAAGTTCCACTCATCAGTCATTTTCCCTTCTACATGAAGGGCAAGCTTGCTGCAACACGAAGGTCTAAATTCCACTCATCGGTCATTTTCCCTTCTACATGAAGGGCAAGCTTGCTGCAACACGAAGGTCTAAGTTCCACTCATCGGTCATTTTCCCTTCTACATGAAGGGCAAGCTTGCTGCAACACGAAGGTCTAAGTTCCACTCATCGGTCATTTTCCCTTCTACATGAAGGGCAAGCTTGCTGCAACACGAAGGTCTAAGTTCCACTCATCGGTCATTTTCCCTTCTACATGAAGGGCAAGCTTGCTGCAACACGAAGGTCTAAATTCCACTCATCGGTCATTTTCCCTTCTACATGAAGGGCAAGCTTGCTGCAACACGAAGGTCTAAGTTCCACTCATCGGTCATTTTCCCTTCTACATGAAGGGCAAGCTTGCTGCAACACGAAGGTCTAAGTTCCACTCATCGGTCATTTTCCCTTCTCCATGAAGGGCAAGCTTGCTGCAACACGAAGGTCTAAATTCCACTCATCGGTCATTTTCCCTTCTGCATGAAGGGCAAGCTTGCTGCAACACGAAGGTCTAAGTTCCACTCATCGGTCATTTTCCTGTTTGTACCAGAACAGCCTTTTTCACAAGGTTGTTTATTTTTTTTCAAACACTCACATACTCACTTTGTCCCATACCACGTGCAGGATGCACCCTGTGACCTTCAAATCCTGAATAAGGAGAACCAGCATTATCTTGTCTCAATCATAACCCCACCCCACCCCTTTTCCTTTCACTGTATCTTTGGCTTCTTTGTTTCACGTACAGTGCATATGCATTTGGAGACCAGGGTCACTGGCATTAATGCGGTCTAGAATGACCAGTATTGCCTTATTTTCTTTACAGACATTGTCTTTCCCTGCGGTACATCGAATTCAATGATCCATAATGATGGCCACGCTCCAACCTCCTCATATTGTGAACTATCAAATTAATAATATATTGTTACGGCTGTGGAAATTCGCAATACACCATAAAGGGTCCTTAGATCAGTTATGACGATAAGTATATGTGTAGTTAGATTTCCCCACCGTTGTTTAGAGGGAATTTCTGTGTTCACCGGACTGCGATCCTTTGAGATAGCCGTTTTTCTTTTCTCTATCATTATTTTGGACCAATCATCCCCCAACAACCAAATCGCCACCACCAACATCATTCCCAAACAACAACTCAAACACCACCACCTTCGCCTCTTTACCTCCACAACTCCACCCCGCAAACATCGCTTCACCGCCATTCTCAAACGACGCCCGCCAGCAACCAAATCGCCACCACCAACACCCTTACCAAACCACCGCAGCAAACTCCCACCACCTCCACCTTTCTACCACACGTCGTACCATGGTCTGTGAATGGGTTCCTTTCGCCTCAAAAAGCGGATCAGGAATGATTCACGCCCCCTTTTCATCCATCCAATGGCTGAGCATCAGGTGGTGTGGCCCCGCCTCCGAACCCGCTGTGATCCAGAAATTTGCATATACGCCCCTCCCTCGGCCTATATAAGCACGAGCACAACACAGCTCGTGGCAGAAAAGTGGGAGCAGTGGAGTGGCAGCAGCAGTGTCGGCAGTCAAGTGTGTCGGTCGCGGCAGTCAAGTCTGGAGTCGGTGGAGTGGAAGTCAAGCAGTGTTGACGGGGCAGTCAAGTCGAGTGCAGTGTCGACGGGGCAGTCAAGTCGAGTGCAGTGTAGGCGGGGCAGTCAAGTCGGGAGACGGAGCTCGAAGCAGAGGGGAAAGGCAGACCTGCGCGGAGAACGCCGGAGAGAGCTCGCCGGCCACGCCAGGGGCACGAAGCCAGGCGCAGCTACGCTGACATCGCGGCTTGCCCGCCATCGCGCCACGAGGGCGCGGGTAAGACCCTTCGGTCTCATGGACCTGGCCGCTCATCCAGGTTCCACGCACATTTGGTCCACGAACCTGTCTGCCACCCTTGCCTTTGAGGGTGGCTTGTTCCTTTGCTTTTTGTGTAAATGCATGTGGTGGCGCCGTCTTATAAGTATAACTGTCTAAGTGTGCGTGCGAATAAAGACTTTATTCGGTTGTAATTCTTGCTTTCATTGCTTTGATTGTTATACGTGCATGAATTACTGTATGGCTGTAAAATAGGTGCTTTTCTGAGTGTGCAATAAATGTGCTTGTCGAACTGTTCCCCGTTTTGTTGCGTCTTTTCCCTTGTTTGAAAGTTCCATCTTGCATCACAGAAGGAAATGATAGAAGGGTGTAAGCACCCGGTAAATAATCACGTCCGTCGGGGCCAGCGATAACACCGCTCGGTTATCACTGAAGCACGGAACGGACCGCTTAAGCAGTTCATGTCATAGGCCGGCCAGCGGCGAGGTACGATTGCCCGGTTAACTACCCGCGCAGGTACTTAGGTAGGTCGAGTTTGGCGAACAACCCTATCCTGCGCGGGTGGCCAATTGGGACGATTGTGATGTGGTCGAAAGACCCACCCGTTACTAGTTCCTGGCGGTAGTTCCAAGGAGGGTCACGACTGAATTGTCCGTTCCGGTGGACGACGCAGTCGCGATTTGAGTTACGTGGCCGATCGCACGCCGGGCGGACTGAAATTCGTAACAATATGTATATGTGAATAGATTAGTAAAGTTATTTTATCAAACCCCAGTGGAGGGCCAGCAAAATATTATTGGATTATTTGAGTGTGATATAAAGGGAAGTTGGAAAAACCATCGGATTATTTTTAAAATAAGGAAGGTGACTCCACAAATGACAAGGGCAAACAAAATCATTACAAACAAGAAAAAGAGCAATTGGAGATTGCAGACCCTCACCACCAGGACTTGTTTTGTGTGGTGTTTGTATACTGGTGTGTTACATAATTAATGAGACATAATTAGAACTGCCACTCTATAACTGCTGGCAGTGATGTCTGGTTCAGCCATTTCAGAAAAGAAGATTTTTGAAGGTAAAAAATAATGGCTGCCGAATCACGTGACCGATGACGTCATCGGTATTTTTTGTGGATCATTTTATCCCGAGATGACCCACAAAATTTTTCATATTGATCGGATGTCGCGTTCTACATATGCAATTATGACGTCATAACGAAGGCGCCTATGACGTCATAAAAATCACACCAATTCCCCATGAGGAATACGTGCCACGTGCCAAGTTTCAATTTTTTCCTTGGTGCGGTTTCAGAGATACAAAGGTCCAAAGTTTTTTTCCGTTTTTCCAACATGGCTGTCACACCACGTGACCCATGACGTCATAATAAGCATTAAAACATTCTACATGAGTAGTTGCACTAATGGTGAAAAAGTAGTCTCAATCCGACAAGTGGTTTCGGAGAAAAACACAAAAGTTCTGTGCGGACAAACAAACGAATGAAAAATCGTGCTTAGCACTACACTTGGCGAATTAGTTGACCTTTCCGTGTGGTGGTCCAAGCTGTAATGTCATGGAATGTGTGATGTTTATTTGTTTGTACATTAATAAAATGACGTGACGTCACAAATAACAATTATCAGGCGCGCATTGTCATGGTAACGGCAGCATATTGAAAATTTTCACAACTCATTTAAAGCCACCATGTGACATTCAACAACTTATCATCGGTGCTTGTTGCCTTCATTCTGATCGTAGAAAATATTTGAAAATACCTCGGAACATTGCTTTTCAACCAGCTTTACGATCCCGTAAAGGTTTGAAATACGTTGTAAAAGAAAAATATGTATTTTATATGTGTGTTTTTCATGTTTTGGGTGACCCTGACCTTGACCTTGGGTCAATTTCGATCAAACTTTGTACACGTTAATATTACATGCATAAATAGACAGTATAAGTTTCAATATAATAAGTGCAAAACTGTTTGAGAAATAGCCATGTGTAATTCACAAAATTCCCCATTGGTTTATAATGGGCGATAATATAAAGTGATGCAGAATCCAGATCCTGAACTTGAACATCACCAAAAGTCACATATCTTTTTGCACTGTGGATTTCTATCAGTTGTTAAAATTTCATCCAAATCGGTTAAGAATTGTGACCTGTAGAACGAATAGAATGTTTTTTAAATTACACCAATAGCTAAAATCTTTGACGTCATACGCTTGCGAAAACTGTGCATAATTTGTACTAACATGCATTTTAAAACATGTAGATATTCCATTGAAGTTTGTTTTGGCGTCAACAGGAAGTCGCTACGACTTCCGGTCACTGAGTTATGTCCAAAAATGTGTTTTCACGTTGTGTGACGTCACGTCGTGACGTTTAATCCGATTAAGACGGGGTTTGGATGCGGACCGTCTCAGGTGGATTGCCTATCAGGTGTAAAAATTTAAGAACGACTGGTCCAGCCGTTTGGGCTGCAGACAACCGGACAAACAAACAAACCAACAAACGGAACAGACCAACATACTTGACAGAATCGAAGATTTCGCCAAGTAACAAACGGACCCAAATTCAATATCCTCTTATCTCCTGCGAGGGTAATGAGCGAACTGACAAGTCGGAATCCTCCCAACTATGAATTGTTTCTCTGTAACTATAAATATGATAACATTGTTTTTATCCTGCACAATGTCTGGAACATCAACAATGTTCTGTTTTCTGAAGATCATGATATAAATGTGGGTAGATAGCTGTCCTTTATAAAACAAAAGTAGTACATTATCTTGCTCGTGAAAGCTAGTATCCATGTCAGTCTCAGGACCGAGACAATTCTGCAGAGGTTTTACACCTATCTCTCTATGGCGAACAGTTTATGAGCACACACACGCACACACCGTTATAAAGAGTAAAGGTAAGAGGCACACTACATTCTTCTTATTCATGTTCCTGCAATAATTTCAATAAATTCACAGAATACTAAAACGTTTAATACAAGGAAATACAAGGAAATCGAACACAGGTGGAGGCCATTCAGCCAATCATGCCTGCACGAACACCAAACTAATTTATCCACACAAGATCCAAGGAAGAAAATGCATGTATATATGGAAGCTAGGTTGAGAGGAGAGGTGACGATTTGTGAGCAGCAATATGGGTTTATGCCAGGAAAGAGCACCACTGATGCGATGTTTGCTTTGAGAATGTTGATGGAGAAGTATAGGGAAGGCCAGAAAGAGTTACATTGTGTGTTTGTGGATTTAGAGAAAGCTTACGATAGGGTGCCAAGAGAGGAGTTGTGGTATTGTATGAGGAAGTCCGGGAGTGGTGGAGAAGTATGTGAGGATTGTGCAGGATATGTATGAGGACAGTGTGATAGCGGTGAGGTGTGTGGTAGGAATGACGGACCGGTTTAAGGGAAAAGTGGGATTGCACCAAGGATCGACTCTGAGCCCTTTCCTGTTTGCAATGGTGATGGACAGGTTGACAGACGAGATCAGACTGGAGTCTCCATGGACTATGATCAGGGCCGGATTTAGGGCAGGGCTCACAGGGCCACGGCCCGGGGCCCCGCGCCTCCCAGGGGCCCCGCGCAAACGCAGAGATTACAAGAAATTCTGCTATTTCCCCCCTTTTGTTTGTTTGTGAAAAAAAATCTAGTTCGTTTGTGTAAATGGTCAGTGAATCATGAAACAAATACTCAATATCCCTGTTAATTTGTCATCTGTTTGGTTATGTTTATCATTTATTTTACATCTTTGAACTTTCTTTTTTTTCCTTTCCACTGATCATAAGAGCACAATCTTAAGGTCTACCACAGAAATAGGTCACACGAAAAAAGTGAGGGTTTTCCTAATTCCAGTAAGCCATGGTTGTCTCGATTTCATTTTTGCAAAATTACACGCCCGCCCTGAATCTATGTTTGCTATTTACTGCGCAGGCGTAAAAGAAGATAAAAGATTCTGTAGGTTTTTAACATCTCGCAAATATATTGTAGCAATTACCACAAAGTGTTCAATAATGCAATCATATCTGCAAAAACGACAAAAAAAAAACTTTCTACATCGAGATTTGAGATGATACCATCACGTTTTGGTTTTGCGATTATTTTCTCTGTTCCGTTGTTTTCATCCATAGTGGTGTTTCTTGTATATAAACTTTTGTTACTAGTAGTTTCTGAAATACATGTTTTTACACATAAACCGTGGTTTTTTTTCTTCTGCCCAGCCCAGGTTGGTGCATTTATATATGAATACTCTTATAAGCATATATGAAGTAAAAATGGCTGCGGCCCTGAGAGGGCCCCGCAACACATAAATCCGGCCCTGACTATGATGTTCGCGGATGACATCATGATCTGTAGAGAGAGTGGGGAGCAGGCTGAGGCGAGCCTCAAGAGGTGGAGGTATGCACTGGAGAAAAGGGGAATGATAGTCAGTAGGAGTAAGACAGAGTACATGTGCATAAATGAGAGGAAGGGTGGTGGTATGGTGCAGTTGCAAGGAGTTGAGGTGGGGAAGGTGGATGGGTTTAAATACTTGGGATGAACTGTCCAAAGTAACGGAGAGTGTGGTAGAGAAGTGAAAAAGAGAGTGCAGGCAGGATGGAGTGGGTGGAGAAGAGTTGCAGGAGTGATTTGTGACAGAAGGGTAGCTGCAAGAGTGAAGGGGAAAGTATATAAGACGGTAGTGAGACCAGCTATGTTGTATGGTTTGGAGGCGGTGGCACTAACAAAAAGACAGGAAGCGGAGCTGGAGGTGGCAGAGTTAAAGATGCTGCCATTCTCGTTGGGAGTGACGAGGATGGACAGGATAAGAGAATGAGTATATTAGAGGGACAGCGCAGGTAGGACGGTTTGGAGACAAAGTGAGAGAGGCGAGATTGAGATGGTTTGGACATGTGCACAGGAGGGAAGCGGAGTATATCGGGAGAAGGATGCTGAGGATGGAGCCGCCAGGCAGGAGGAGAAGAGGAATGCCAAAGAAGAGGTTCATGGATGCGGTGAGGGCAGACATGCGGGCGGTTGGAGTGTCAATGGAAGATGTGGAGGATAGAGGGAATGGAGACGGTTGATCCGCTGTGGCGACCCCTAACGGGAGCAGCCGAAAGAAGAAGAAGAAATATATATACATGTGTATATATATATATATATATATATATATATATATATATATATATATATATATATATATATATATATATATATATATTGTTGCGATTCTCAGAACCGCATGCATGCAACAGATAGTGGTCCCAAGACAGTTATTCCATTATTATACATGTAGATAGTCCCTTTCCTTTTGTCTAGCGGGACAACAAGGGAGTGCATTGCGATGATCTCATAGCTAGATTTGCTTACATCATTTTTTTCTTCATTTCGTCCCGACTGTTCTTTTCATTTGATTATTCCTGAGGTAAATCTGAGCCACGTGCACCTTCACTGTGAGGTGGGCCCTCGTGGAGGCCAACGCGTGTGGCGCCACTGCGAGGAAACGAAGACGCGTGAGCATTGGCAACGCAGAGCCCTCGTTCCCAAGCGAGCCCTAAACCCAACGTGTGCAGCGAGTCATATTAGTGCGCTTTGCAGTGCAGGATTATCGACTCGACCTTCCGATGAACTGGAGAAGATTGCCGGTTGCATTAAAAAGGCATACAAATGAATACCTCTTAAGAGGCTGCACGAATGGTGTTTTTCACAACACAGGAAACACAGCCAGCACGGCGTCCACGCTGCATGTAACGCGTACGGAGGCCGATAAAGACTCCTCCATGCCATGTTGGGCGGGATACGAGTGTGCGAGTAGAAGCGGCTTTTCCTTTTTAACCTCAATATCTTACACATATTGGTGTTCGCCCCGCACACACGCTAGCGGAGTCGTGCGAACGCTGACCACGTGCATAATGGCCGAACCCCGCACACTGTATAGAATGTGCTCAAAGGCAGACACGTATGCCACTCGCAAAACATGCATGGATTTATCCATAGCAATGTACTTTCGGCCCTCGCTGGCAGCAGCGGATTCCACACGGATGGTGAACGTCTTCTCGTCTCTAGGGCCAGCAAAGCTACGATCGAGCCGGGGAATGTACAGTGCGGGCCGCGTGTTGATCAGCGCTGGTCGGACACCCGAGTGGGCATGCGAGACCCTCGGCCGGTTACCAGGGAACAGCCCGGGGGTGTTTGCAGGATGATTCGTGTGCCAATTTCGGTGTGGGCGATTCGTATCATGTCGTGGGGTCAGAGCGAAATATGTTCGCTGTCTGGGATGACCTTGCCGGAAACTAAGTGAGGCGGTTTCTGGCCAAAGTTAGCGGGCCACGTGAGGGGTTGGGGCCAATCAGAGCACCTGATTCAGGTGATGACGTTTTGCTTTGGGGTGGCCTCTCCCCCCGCGTCGCAAGTCCTCTAAAGGTCGGAGCAGTCCCTCCGCCTTTCTCTTTCACTCACTCGCTCTGGCCTCACCCTCGTCTCTCGACACGACCCGGCTCCTGCTGTCTGGACTCCGCCTCCTCATCTCCACCCACACGACGTCAACCCCACCCGCCTACCTGGTCCTGCCAACCACTCCATCCACGCACCCTGGACTCCGCCCCTTCTCCACTCAAGCCCCTCCTTCATGAACACGGTCTCCACATGCTCTGCTGAAGCCAGAGATCCCCCCCCACCCGGAAACGTATTGGTGGCGCATCGTGCTATCAAGCACAAAGGTACCATGAACATAGTCTCAACTCCTTTCCCTTCTCGTTTCAATACTCCCTCTTCATCTGGTTTTGTGTGTGTGTGTGTGTGTGTGTGTGTGTGTGTGTGTGTGTGTGTGTGTGTGTGTGTGTGTGTGTGTGTGTGTGTGTGTGTGTGTGTGTGTCCTGGCACCTGTCTGCTTAAGTAAGACTGCAGAAGATGGTTATCATTATTATTGTTATTATTCTCGCATTGTCTGCTCTGTGTCCCCTTTTGTAAGATGCCTGTTTATTTGCTGCACCACACCTCTCTCCCCTATCTCTGCACAACACACCCCAATAAATCCTTATCATACCCCATACCTTTCCTCGCCCATTGTTAATAAATTATTATTAGGAATGTTCCCTGCTCGTTTTTGTCTTTTCTTCCATTGATCCAGCATGGTCCGAATCCCAGCTTAGCCGGGACTTTATTCATCAACGATCCATTCCTTTTAGCCGGTACATCCTTGGCAGTGTCACTCGGCCGCCTCTGATCAAGTAAAGTGATCCGGTCCAGTAGAGTGATCCGGTTCAGACAAGGCGTACCGAGGGCGTGTTCCCAGGTAATTAAACCACGTGATTAATTACGTAACCCGATTAACCCATAGACGGGAGGACCCTAGGTCATGTGGTTGAGTTATTGGCGGCCAAGGTCGGTTAAGCGACCCACTGTGTCACGGAATTATCCGTGTGCGATGGCCTACAATTCCTGGGAGTCTGGTGGGAACCGAGATAGCTTCCCCCACCTGGTGGTCTTCTCACCCGACCCCCGGCCCACAACAATATATATACTTATTTTAAGTTTTTGTAGTTTTTGTATTTCCCCCACACCCTCAGGGGAGTGGGCATGGGCTTCGTTAAAAACACAGCATCAACCACACAACACCCCTTGACGAGACCCCCACCAACAGCACTCCGTACACATGTACACAACCACCCATCAATGCTCAAACGATCGAAAGCCCTGTCAACATCCCCACATTCCCCATCTCCATAACTTCGAGGTACCTATCCAATTCCAATTTAAACCTATCTACTGTTTCTGCTTCCACTACCTTTCCAGGGAGACCATTCCATGCATTAACTATTCTCTGAGTAAAAGTCGCCTGCCTTACTACCATCTTAACTCTCCTCTTCTTTAAGCATGAGTCACATTTGCTCTACGGCTAGGATACGGCAGCCATACACCCCCCCCCCCCGAATTGACAGAAACGTGTGGCAGCCGCAGAGTTTCTGAGGTGGCCTCAGGGTGGCCCTACGCCGTATGGCTATCTTTTACAGGCCGTAGGGGGTCTCCATGGAATTAAAGCGTGGAGTTTTAACTTTTTTCATTTCTAGGTTGGCCGTAGCAATTCGACAAGCCATAGCCATGATGTAGATGTGTTCCACGTCGACCATACGTAGGGCATACGGTGGGCTTGCGTTATTCGTGCATTTTCCGTCGGCTCTTATCAATGAAAAATGAATTTTGCCAACCCCCAAAAAATTACGGCGGCCGCACTATTTCCACGTTCGCCTTAGGACCCCCTGCGGTCGCCTTGTGGGCACCTTGAGGCTACCTTGCGTCTGCCTTGAAAATTCTATGGCCGCCGCAGGGATGCCCTAACGTCACCGTGCGACATCAAATCAAAGAGCGTACGGCACCCCCCCCCCCCCCCATGTTTTCAGTCTCCACAATTTCTAAATACCCCGTGCGGCTACCCAAAAAATAAAAACATATGTGACTGCTACATTGTGTGACCGTGGAAATACAGCGGCCGCCCTATAATTGCTAGTGGCCGTACATTTTTTAGACCCTACGGCCGCCGAGCCAAATGTGCCTAAAGCATTACTCTCAGGCTATGGCCCCTGGTCCGATCACCGTCTACTCTGTTGAATAATTCATCTGCACTTATTTTATCTCGACCTTTCATTATGTTGAACATCCCCATCATATCTCCTCATGACCTCCTCCTTCCTTGTGTATAAAGCCCTGTCTCCTTCAGCCACTCCTCATAGCTGAGTCTAGCTCAGCCCGGAATCAATCTAGTAGCCCTGCGCTGAACCCTCTCGATGGTATCTATGTCCTTCCTGAGTTGTAGTGACCAAAACTGCACACAATATTCTAGATGTGGCCCTCACTAAATTCCTGGACAATGTTAACACCACCTCTTTTGATATATAAATAATCGCCCTCCGAATACAACCGAAAACCATATTTTCTCTACTGATAGCTGCCTGGCACTGAGCTGCCTGCTTACCTCCCGTAATTATTATCACACCCAGATCCTTCTCCTGTGTGATATGTTGCAAAACTACCCCTTGCATCCTGTAATCTCTATTTTTATTGTTCTTTCCCATTCCCAACACCTTACACTTGCTCAGGTTAAATTCCATCTGCCAATCTTTTGCCCAATCTATACAAGCATCAATACTTTCCTGAATAGGATCACCACTCCCTCTGCTATCCACTTTACCTCCAAACTTTGTCTCATCTGCAAATTTGGAAAGCCTACTCTTTACCCCATTATCCAAATCGTTGATGTAAATAATGAATAGTAATGGTATGAGTACTGATCCCTAAGGTGTCCCACCACTTACATCCTCCCAGCAAGACATCCTCCCACTTACAGCCGCTCTTTACTTCCTACCACAAAGCCAGTTTGCAATCCAATTAGCTACCTGACCAGCCACTCCACAAGCCCTCACTTTGGCTAACAACCTCCAATGTCGTACCTCATCAAATGCCTTCTTAAAGTCTAGATGTACTATGTCCACTGCCTTTCCCTCATCCACCCAATCAATCAGACACTGTCTCATAGAACTCTAAAAGATTTGTTCGACAGGAACTACCTTTGGTAAACCCATGCTGACTACCTTTAATTGGTTTGTATTTGTTTAAATGGTTCTTCCTCCGGTCATTAATTAATGTTTCCAACACCTTCCCCACAACTGAAGTCAAACGAACAGCTCTATAGTTTCGCAATTCTTCTCTGGATCCTTTCTTTCATTATGGTGTTACATTTGCTCCTCTCCAATCCTCCGGTACCTGTCCTGACTCCAGAGAACTCTTGAAAATATCCGTTAACATCTCGCTTACCTGCTCAGCCACTTCCCTCGATACACTCAAGTGCATATTACCTGTACCCGGAGCCTTATCTACTCTGAGATTACCTCGCTGTTCCTTTACTTCCTCCACTCCAACCTAGATCTTCTGTAAAAAAAAACCCTTTCTCACCTCCTTGATAAATACTCTCGGCTATTGGCAATTCTCTTGACTGTTCTTGTGTAAATGTTGAAGAAAAATACCTGTTTAATAAGCCTGCCATCTCACTTTCATCACTAACCACTCTCCCGGTGCTATTCCTCAATGGCCCACACTGGTCCTAACCTGTTCATTTCTCCTGATATACTTATGATATACCTGATATACCTAAAGAAAGCCTTGCTATTATGTTTAATACTCTTAGCCATGTCCTTCCATACTCTCTTTTGACTTGCTGAGTTATTTTCTTCACTTGCCTCTGATTACTTCGATAGTGATATAAATCTAACTCCAGTCCTGTTATTTTAAACCTAATAAATGCCTTCTGCTTCTCCTTAATGGTGTTCCTTATCTCACTGCCCAACCACCCTGGCCTCTTCCTACTTCTAGTTTTACACCTCATTGGAATGTACTTACTTTAAACTCTACCCATTTGGTCATTAAAGGTTTCTCATTTCTCTGATGCTGATTGTCCTGTTGTTAGGTTCTCCCAATCTGCATCACCCAATTCTCTCCTCATACCCTCAACGTTGACCTTCCTGAAATCGAATAGCCTTTACCTGCTATCTTGAACTCTAACCCTTAACAGAATCTTTGCACATATAATGTTATGGTCACTTGATCCTAAATGCTCCCTGACCTCCACCTCCTCCACCATAATGGGATCATTACTTAAATGGAGGTCTAACACTGCACTCCCCCTCGTGGGCTTATCTACAAAATGGGTTAAAAAGCAATCCTGGACTAAAACTAGGAAATCCTCATCTACTCTGCCCTTTCCCTGTTCCTGGACCCAATCTATCCCTGGCAAGTTAAAATCCCCCATAATCAATCCTCTT
>NC_140971.1:34239374-34359374 GCF_056783735.1 Eptatretus burgeri
ATGGAGTGGGTGGAGAAGAGTTGCAGGAGTGATTTGTGACAGAAGGGTAGCTGCAAGAGTGAAGGGGAAAGTATATAAGACGGTAGTGAGACCAGCTATGTTGTATGGTTTGGAGGCGTTGGCACTAACAAAAAGACAGGAAGCGGAGCTGGAGGTGGCAGAGTTAAAGATGCTGCTATTCTCATTGGGAGTGACGAGGATGGATAGGATAAGAAATGAGTATATTAGAGGGACAGCGCAGGTAGGACGGTTTGGAGACAAAGTGAGAGAGGCGAGATTGAGATGGTTTGGACATGTGCACAGGAGGGAAACGGAGTATATCGGGAGAAGGATGTTGAAGATGGAGCTGCCAGGCAGGAGGAGAAGAGGAAGGCCAAAGAAGAGGTTCATGGATGCGGTGAGGGTGGACAGGCGGGCGGTTGGAGTGTCAATGGAAGATGTGGAGGATAGAGCGAAATGGAGATGGTTGATCCGCTGTGGCGACCCCTAACGGGAGCAGCCGAAGGAAGAAGAAGAATTTTGATTGGATGAAGTTCGTGATAAAGTAAACAAACATGATCATAATTTATTTATTTTTTTGGAGGACTTGCCAGTTACAAATACCATGTGAAATAATCATAAATGCAAAAAAAATGAAGAAAGGATTTGCTTGGAACTCTGCGCAGCAAGGTGGCATCTTAAAACATCATCATGGAGTACAGTAGTACTCCATATCCATCCATTTGGACCATACTCTGTGCAGAGCATTGGTGCTGCCTCAGCAGTCTCCTGGGCTATTGGGCACAATCCTGGATGGGTCACCACTCCGACACAGGATACCAGCATGCTGGCACTCATTTTACTAACCTTGGAAGGATGACAGGGAGAGTCAACCCCACCTGGTATTAATTCAACAGCCAAGCAGGATTTGTACTCAGGATCCTTGGATCCCAAGCCCACCACCCTAACCATTAAGCCAACACCAGGTATACAAGCTAGTGCATGCAACCCAAAATTTAAAATAAATGAAACATTAATCGTTTTATTACGAAAATAAATCGACCGTAAATGTAGACTCGACCAAACCAAGGGAAAATGGACAAAAAATGGAAAATGGACAGAAAAACAAAACCTAACAATCTTGCAGTGAACATGCAACCAGTGTTTTCTTTTTCACAAACACCTCCATTGTCACCATCTTCGTCCAAATCGCTCGCATAAGGCTAAAAACGATACGGCTCCATAATTCCATAATTGCCCCAAAAGCATTTCCATCACTAATTTTGTCTCCAATATGTTCTTGAAAATCCCACTGAATAGTTTCAACATACTGAGAACCTTGAGAATTGCCAATGACGGTGGTATCAGTATCAGAATCCGAGCTCGAAATACACTGTTTCTCGATGTAAGCTGCTATTTGGATAAAGGTGGGTTCCAGATGTGATGAGTCACTGGTGAAAATTGACACTTTAGGTGTTTTTTTGGCACTTTGTGATTAGAAAATTTTTTTTCCAAATCTTCTTCCCTTCAAATTAAACCATGATTCTTGATTTTCAATGGTTTTCAGAAAAAAAAATTGTTTGGGGTCCCCTTTAAAGTTAAGGCATTTGTCAGTTATGCAATTTTTAAGCTTATTATAAGTTCTCTGTTGTTCCTCTGAGTGTTTTGCTTTTAATTTAACTCGATGCACTTAATTTTACCATAATTATAGGTAAGAATGGATGTTAAAGTATGACGTCATAATTATGTTGCACAATATGGCAATCGAGTGGGTGTTGTTGGAACGAATTTTCCCCATTTCTGACGAATGGACTTTTAAAATAAAATATATCACCTTTTGGCTCATGAGGATCTTCAGTGGAATCAAGTTTTGTTTCCAACACAAATTGTCAAAAGAAACACATTAGGCTTATGGGGTTGAGGCCGTATCCATTTGGCCACTGAGTCAAGTACATGAAGTTCTGTCCTACGCTCATGAAACTGACAGCATTTGTAAAACCTTTAGGGTGACAAAGTCAATGAGATCACCTCACACACCTTGCTCTCAAAGAAGGAGTATCTCAGGAATCCCTGATCATGTCCAGAAGCTGAATCTCGAGTTCCACTTCTTGCTCAACTTAGGTTGGTTGGTGGCCTTAGAGTTTACACACACAATTTTGATCTTGCTCCTCCTGCACTCTAACCTCTGCACACCAAACCACTTCTCCTGGAAGTCACACATGTTTTTGCATCACACATGTTCCTGCCAGAAACACTTCTCTTGTGACCCTTCCCCATTCCAACTCACTCAATGCTTATATCCATTCTTCCATACCACTCTTTTCTCACCTGTGTAACTAACTACCTTCCCGATTCTGCGAATTGTCTCAAGCTTTTCCACAGAGGATTTCAAGTCTGTTATCCGCAGCCATCTCATGGTCTCTCCCATTTTCACCACTGCGCTTTACTCCACCCACTAAGACCTGTCCCCATCCCTTCCGAACAATTCCCCCTCCTTCGACTGCACTGCAACTGTTTGTTGTCAACCCGTTGTTTCCTCTTTGCTCCACCATTAACCCCTGTTGTTTTGCTCTTCCACAAGCCTCTATTTATAACCATGTAATGTATTAAAAACAAGAAAAAGAGCAATCAGAGATTCCAGACCCTCACCAGGACTTGATTTGTGTGACGTTTTGTTACTGGTGTGTTACATAATTAACGAGAAGGGCACTCGGTATAGTGCATACCTCTGCCCCGTAATGCCTGATCCGCGAGAACATCTCAGGCCCAATACATTTTTGAAATATCATGCTATATACTGTATAGTTTTTGGCCCAATCTCTCAATGGTGAAGAATCACTTTAAAAATTCTAGTAGCTGGATCCGGATCAAGATATTCACCAAAACCTAATCAGTTCGCCCTTGTCACACACCCAACCTAAATTTCATCTGGATCCATCCACAACTTTTTGAGATGTCCTGCACACAAACAAACAAACAAACAGACAGAAAGGGGTGAAAACATAACCTCCTTCACCCTCGGTGGTGGAGGTAATAATAGACGTAACTAGAAATGTCACTTTATAACTGCTGGCACTGATGACCTGGTACCAAGACGTCCCACTTTGATGCAACCCCACTTTGATCAGACACTTGACCCTGACCCTTGGCATTTATTATTATTCAATTTAAGTCAGAATGGGATTAAAATAAATTCAATTCAAATTAAATGACGAAATAGGTACAGTCCTGCATTGGAGTCATCAGAAGGAACCCGAACAAGCAAAAAAGCAAAGATGAAGTCATCAGGAGGAACCTGGATAGGATTCCCATTTCAGCTGCTGCTCCTCTACCCTCAAACCCACCCAGGTGCAGCCAGGTGAACCTCATTCAAAAATATACAGTCCAAAAAAAAACCAGATCAAAAAAATTAATAATTCTAACTGCAAGACCATACGTCCAATGTTGAAATTTGAAACATGTATTCTCCATCACTACTAGATCACAATTGTGAAGTTTCACATTGTTCGATAAGTGGTTCAAGAGAATCCAGTCTCTCTGACATCCTCCCCAGAATCCAGTCCATACAAGTGCTGAAAAGTGTGGGGGCCAGTACACACCCCTGACAAACTCCAGTCATAACTGGAAACAAGAAAAAGAGCAATCAGAGATTGCAGACCCTTGCCAGGACTTCTTTTGAGTGGTGTATTTTATTTTTTTAAAGGTTTTTACTCAATCCAATATTGTTGCCAGACCATGTGACCCATCAATTATTCGTGAACACCCTGGTATCCCGAAGGCTTGGGGAATATTTGTGTGAAGTTTCCCCTCGATCTGTCCAGCCGTTCGAGAAGATTGTTCTAGGTTTTTGGGGTAAACCCAATATGGCTGCCAACCCATGTCACCTATGACCTATTGTTCCTCATGGATAAGTGGTCTATACGTGTAAAGTTTTGCCTCGATCTGTTTAACCATTATAAGCCTGGTGTTGGATTAATGGTGAGGATAGTGGGCTTGGGATCCGAGGGTCTTGAGTATGAAATCCCACTTGGCTGTTGAATTAATACCAGATGGGGTTAACTCTGACTCTGTTGAGGTCCAAAGTTTTTCCTTTTTTCCAACATGACTGCCACACCCCGTGACCTATGACGGCATAATTATCATTCAAACATTATACATGAGTGGTCGCTCCTTTGGTGAAAATTTCCTCTCAATCTGGCAAGCGGGTCCAGAGACAAAACACTCATGTTGTGCGCGAACAGATAGACAGACAAACAGACGCAAATGCAATTCCCTCTCCTCTGGCTAGGGTAATTAGAACAGCACTCGGTAGAGCGCATACCTCCGCCAGGCTTAACAGTTTACGTTTTGCATCCCACTGATGGGCTGGATCTGCATCCGGACCTGAACCAAAATCGAATCGGCTTGTTCTGTTCACCGAACCATCTCATCCACCGAATTTTGTCATAACTCATCCCCAACTTTTTGAGATATCGTGATATATATGATTTTTGGCCATGTCTCTCAATGGTGAATAACTACATGAAATGGATTAAGATCTTCACCAAAATATAACTATTTCAAATATATAACCCTATAACGTCCTAATCCGTTCACAACTTTTTGAGATACCCTGCATCCAAACAGATAAAGAGACAGGGGTGAAAACATTACCTCCATCTACCTTCGGTGGCAGAGGTAACTAGAATGGCACTCGGTAGAGCGCATACCTCTGATAGGCTTAGCAGTTTACGTTTTGTATCCCACTGACGACATATCGTTTTTGGCCCTATCTTTCAATGGTGAAGAATCACTTGAAAATTCTAGTATCCGGATTTGGATCTTCACCAAAATCTAATAAATTCGTCCTTGTCACACACCCAACCTGTCCACCAAGTTTTCTCCAAAACCATCCTCAACTTCTTTGAGACATCCTGCTCACAGACAGGGTTGAAAACATAACTTCTATTCATCTTTGGTGGCAGAGGTAAAAATAGACAAATTAATACTAATAATAATAGTAATGAGCAAGTACCCTGCAAATTCCATGTGGTGTAAGATGTGACTTCAAATCCTCATCTCTCCCCCCCCCCCCCTTCCCAATTCAACCAAAACCCCAAGTCCACAACCCTCCCCTCCAAACCCAAAATAGTTAATCCTCCCTCCCAATCCCAAGTCCTCCACCCCCCACCCCCACCCTCCCTGCTTCCAAGTACTCAACTCCCACTTCTCGCAACCCCGAGTCCTCCACTCCCTGCCTCCCCCAACTCCGAGGCTTCAGTTCCCTCCCCTTTCCAGGTCTCAAAACCCAATCCCCAACCCAGGTCTTCAACCCCCCCTCCCCCCACCCACTCCAAGTCATCAATCCCCACCAAACCCCCAAAGCCTCAACCTTCCTCTCCCAACACTCTGCGCATCCCTCCCACCCCAACTCTCTGTCCTCCCCCTTTCTTCCCGTCCCAACAATGTTCCTGATCCTATTCGTTAAGAACAATGTTAAAATTACATCATGACAAAACAATGTCAAATTCATAATCTCGCGAGATTCTGTCATCTCGCGATTATGTGACGGAGAAATGATGTAAGATAAGTTAAATGATAAAAAAAACAGTCATTGGAAATGGAAAACATAATATTCAACCGGAACTCATAATAAACAAAGATACAAAGACCTTCATCATGATATGGGTTTTATGATCCCTGGTCAAGTAGTTTAAGAGAAAATCGTTGGAAAAATGAACAGAGAAACAGATTACCGTGGGATCTTTAACATCCACCAACTAATGCCGGCAGATGTGACGCACAGTTTAACGTCCATCCGAGTGATGGCACACACACAATGATGAATCACCCTGCCTGTGAAACACCAGAATGACAGTTTTTACCTGGGCTGAGATTCAAACCCAGGCTATACAGCTTAGAGGTGAGGGTGCGTACCACCTCTAGGCCCAGCTTTGATGTGAGGGTGTGTACCACCTCTAGGCCCAGCTTTGATGTGAGGGTGCATACCACCTCTAGGCCCAGCTTTGATGTGAGGGTGTGTACCACCTCTAGGCCCAGCTTTGATGTGAGGGTGCATACCACCTCTAGGCCCAGCTTTGATGTGAGGGTGTGTACCACCTCTAGGCCCAGCTTTGATGTGAGGGTGCGTACCACCTCTAGGCCCAGCTTTGATGTGAGGGTGTGTACCACCTCTAGGCCCAGCTTTGATGTGAGGGTGCATACCACCTCTAGGCCCAGCTTTGATGTGAGGGTGTGTACCACCTCTAGGCCCAGCTTTGATGTGAGGGTGCATACCACCTCTAGGCCCAGCTTTGATGTGAGGGTGTGTACCACCTCTAGGCCCAGCTTTGATGTGAGGGTGCATACCACCTCTAGGCCCAGCTTTGACGTGAGGGTGTGTACCACCTCTAGGCCCAGCTTTGATGTGAGGGTGTGTACCACCTCTCGGCCCAGTTTTGATGTGAGGGTGCGTACCACCTCTTGGCCAAGCTTAGAGGTGAGGGTGTGTACCACCTCTAGGCCAAGCTTAGATGTGAGGGTGCGTACCACCTCTTGGCCAAGCTTAGAGGTGAGGGTGTGTACCACCTCAAGGCCCAGCTTTGATGTGAGGGTGCATACCATCTCTTGGCCAAGCTTAGAGGTGAGGGTGTGTACCACCTCTAGGCCAAGCTTAGATGTGAGGGTGCGTACCACCTCTTGGCCAAGCTTAGATGTGAGGGTGTGTACCACCTCAAGGCCCAGTTTTGATGTGAGGGTGCATACCATCTCTTGGCCAAGCTTAGAGGTGAGGGTGTGTTCCACCTCTTGGCCAAGCTTAGAGGTAAGGGTGCGTACCACCTCTTGGCCAAGCTTAGAGGTGAGGGTGTGTACCACTTCTTGCCCAAGCTTAGAGGTGAGGGTGTGTTCCACCTCTTGGCCAAGCTTAGATGTGAGGGTGTGTACCACTTCTTGGCCAAGCTTAGAGGTGAGGGTGTGTTCCACCTCTTGGCCAAGCTGAGAGGTAAGGGTCCATACCATCTCTTGGCCAAGCTTAGAGGTAAGGGTCCATACCACCTCTTGGCCATCCTGCTAGACCTGTTTACAACACTAGTGAATCTTATTATAAAACAGTTATATATAGTTCACAAGGCATCTGTTCCAAAACCTTTGTTTTCTGGTATTTTTACAAGTTAACCACATTACAAGGTCTTTAAACCACAACCGATATTGCAAAGGAACTTCCCAACCAGCTGTCCTTTTAAAAACTCTTTGTTTCCATGTTCACTTTGAAGCCCACACTTACACGTTTAATAATAGCACAATGAGGATATTTTATTTAAATTCGGTTAAGAGGTGTACTCATCCTTTAAGGGTATTTTGTGTCACGTGGGACAAAGTTTGGCAGTGAGTATACCTCCATTGCCCACACAACATGTCAAGGCACCCTATGTGGTGTGTCAGGTACAAATCGGATGTGAAATTCTATTTCTAATTTCAAAATGAAATACCTTTGGCCATAGGGTAACCTTTGGCCAAAAATACCTTTGGCCAAATACTTTTGGCCCCTCGATGACATCATCTTCACCATAAAGAAATGTGGCCAAAAATGATACATAGCACAAAAATGATACAACCAAAATGCCATTGGTTACCAGACCTGACTACAAGCTGTTACCTGGTGCTTCTTAGACAGGACACTGCATCATTTAGTACACCTTCCTTTACAGGGAAGTTAAGCCAGATATCCTATCGGCTGGCACTCATCATGATTGTGTGCCTGTAACCTAGCTAAATTCCTGTCCTGATTGCCAGTTGGAATTGCAATAACAAACCACAAAGCGTATTCTGTGGTTAGATAGTGACTGCTTCGATAGTGTCATGATTCGAACATACATAAACCACTCGAACACAACACATCAACTCGGTTTGTTGAGCCAACGCCCTGACACCTCCACAAAGCTCATTGTTCCATGTCAAATCAAAGGTGTGCTGAGCAATAATTGTGTTTTAACAACGCACTGAATGCAATAAATCACCCAACAGTCATTATATTGCGTAAATAATTTGTGACACAGACATTGAAGATGTTTTTTGTTTTAATAATGAATAAAAATCGCCCACGTTTTGATGAGGTTTTGGTGGACTGGACATCCTCATACTAAACAAATCAATCAAATGAATGGTTTGGGTCAGCAATTAAACCTTTCAGTGCCTCATACTCTAACTCATCCACTTAGGAAACTTTATCCAGAGAAAGAAAAACAAACAATAGCAAAGTGAGCTTATTAAGATGCACGCAAGACAAATTTAACATTTTCTCATACATTGACTCACCATAGTCTGGTAAATTATTTGAAAATGATGATGAGGCAGCCTGCGTTGAGACGTCATGATCTGTTTGTTTGTGCACATAGGATGCCAGGTGGGGACGTCATCAATATTCAATACACAAGAGTAACAGCCCATGAAGGAGTTCCATCTCCCAAGCGTTAAATTTTTTTTCAAAAGCAACACTCAAATTCACAGATGATTTTAAGAAAATTACGCATTACATTATAACCTACACCACCAAATGTAGACGGAGATTGTTTTCACCCCTGTCTGTTTGTTTGTTTGTTTGTCTGAGCAGGATATCTCAAAAGGTTGTGGACAGATTTGGACGAAACTTGGTGGACATGTTGGGTGTGTGATTATGACGAATTAATTAGATTTTGGGGAACATCCGGATCCAGATCTGGATACAAGGATTTAAAAGTGATTCTTCACCATAAAGAAATGTGGCCGAAAATGAAACATAGCACGATTTCTCAAAAAGTTCAATTCAATTCAGTCAACATTTATTTCCTTCAAATGCAACACAAAACATTAACAGAAGGCGGCGTCAATCCTGAGGAGCAATTTGCTTGTGTTAGGGACGCCGAAACAAAAACACAAAATTACACGTAACAATACAATGAAATTACATAACAGAAAAAGAGCAATCAGAGATTGCAGACCCTCACCAGGACATGTCTTGTGTGGTGGATTCTGTGTGGCGTTTGTGTACTGGTGTTTCATAATTAATAAGAGACATCATTAGAACTTCCTCTTTAAAACTGCTGGCAGTGATAATCGGGTAACCTTTGATGGTTACTGCTGGCAGTAACCAAGACGTCCCGCTTTGATGCGACTCCGCTTTGATCGGATACCTGACCCTGATCCGTGACGTTTTTTAAAATTATTATTCAGTTGAATTCAGAATGGGATTAAAATAAATTAAATTCAGATCAAATGGAAGACCAAATAGTTACAGTCCTGCATTGGAGTAATCAGAAGGATCCCAAACAAGCAAAACGCAAAGATGAAGTCATCAGGAGGAACCTGGATAGGATTCACATTTCAGCTGCTACTCCTCTACCCTCAAACCCATCCAGGCACAGCCAAGTGAGCCTCATTCAAAAAATAATAATAATAAAAAACCCACATCAAAGAATGAAATGATTTTGGCTGGCAGACCATGTGTCTGATCAAGTTGAAATTTAAAACATGTGTTTACCATCATGACTAGATCACAACTGTGAAGTTTCACGTCGATTGATTAAGCGGTTCCAGAGAAAACATTATTTAATATTTTCTTAAATCCAATATGGCTGCCAAACCATCTGACATCAATTATTCCTTACCAACCATGTACATGCATGCCTTGGGGAACATTTTTGTGAAGTTCCCCTCAATCTGTCCAGCTGTTCTGGAGAAGATTTTTTTTATGTTTTAGGGTAAATCCAATATGGCTGCCAAACCACGTGACCTATGACATCATATGTGTGAACCTTTTGTTCCTCATCGATTGGTGGTTGGATGTGTGAAGTTTCACCTCAATCTTTTCAGCCATTTCAGAGAAGAAGATTTTGAAGGATAAAAAAAAAACAAAAACAATATGACTGCCAAATCACAAGACCGATGATGTCATCAATTTTTTTTTTGGACCATATTATCCCGAGATGACCCTCAAAAATATTCATACTGATCGGATGTCGTGTTCTACATATGCAATTATGACATTACAACGAAGGCACCTATGATGTCAAAAAAAAATCACTCATTCCACATGATGTGTACTTGCCATGTGCCAAGTTTCAATTTTTTCCTTTGTGCAGTTTCAGAGATAAAGAGGTCCAAAGTTTTTTTCAATTTTTCCAATATTGCTGCCACACTACGTGACCTATGACATCATAATTATCATTACAAAATTCTCAATGAGTCGTTGCACCAATGGTGAAAATTTCGCCTCAATCCGACAAGTGGTTGCAGAGAAAAACACAAAAGTTCTGTGTGGACAAACAAACAAACAAACAAACAAACAAACAAACAGACAAACGGATTCAAATGCAATACCCCCTCCTTCGGCGAGGTAAATAAAGCAAGTTACAAGGTAAATGGGAATACAATTTTGATTTGTAATTCAAGGCAACATCGGAAAAATAACATGGACTTGAATCGATCAAAGCAGTTATATGGTTTTGAATCATAACATAAAATCAAACATTTATTTGACATCTATGCAAATGTTTTCAATGAGGAAGCATATTTTAAGCTGCTTGTCAGACCATTTCAAAGTTTCGTGCCAGAATAACGAATATTATGCTGAGAAGACACAGTTCTATGCTTATAGAGATGAATACAAGACATTGTTCTGGTAGTATACCGGTGAATATCATAATTAAAAACGAGCAGGTCGCAAAAATGAGAATGGAGCTGTCTATTCATATATTTATACCTAATAATACCTTGTTGATGAAATGTGAGATTGAGCAGTTTTAGTAATTTTAGATGAGAAAATAATTTATTGCTTTGAATTCCAGGTGGCATCCCACATATTATTTGAATAAGTTTTTTTTTTCCTGTAAAACAAATAATTTATGAACATTCAATGGAAATGTATGACAGTACCTCATACAATAGTACGATGTGATAAATAAGGAAGTACAAGGGAACAGTATAACAATCGGAGTACATTTTGGAAGCGAAAATGCTTCAGCTTTGAAATGATCCCAATATCTTTGGAAACCTTTGTAAGTTCATGAATATGGAATTTCCATGATAGTTGACTATCAATGTGAACACCGAGAAATTTAGTCCATTCAACTCGTGGTATTCTTTCATTATTCACCAGGGTTTTAACTTGGCTCAACAGTTTCTTTTTTGTATTAAAAAATTATAAAATTACACTTTTTTGCATTAACAAATCGTCTTTTTGCTCGAAACCATTCACACATTTGTAAAAATTTTATTGACAGCAGAACTTAATGAGTCTAGGTTATTTTCACTATGTACACAAAACATGTGTCGTCAACATGTAAAACAAAGGAAAATGAACTTGCAGATGTGTGAATATGTATCTATATAAATATATATGTTGAAGGCTCCAGTAGAGAACAAAATAGTCCTCATCGAGGCCAACCTTAAATAAAATAACTACATTGATAGAAAAGTAAGGAAAGAGAGAATAGTCGAAGAGTTTTTGAGGAAGTAAAAAATCAGCTTTTTGAAAAGGGGAAAGTTATGTGTTTGGGAAGACATGAGAAAGTAAAGAGTTCCAGAGTTTGGCAGTGGAGGGAAAGATACAAACATCGTAACGGCCTACCCTTGAATCGCCAATGGCCATACAATAATCATGAGATGTAGTGGCTTGTCGAGTATATCTTGGTCTCACTGATGGTGGAGGTACACAAGCAGCAAGTTCTTGCGAGCAGAAACTGAAGTAATAACCGTAGAAAAGAGAAAAAGAGCTTAATATGCGGTGTAATGTGAGCGGGTCGAGTTTTGAGGTCACATTAGTGGAGTTGACAAGTCGAATAACTTTGGATTCAATTCTGCCCAGGAAGTACGTGGAGCTGGAACCTCCTCAGATGTGAGAGCAGTACTCCATACATGGACAAATCAATCCTTTACATAGTTGAAGCAACTGTTCAGAGGAGAAGAATCTTCAACATCTGAACAGGACTCCTAATTTATTCGAGGCAGGCTTAGCTATTTGCGTAATGTGTGGATTCCTGGATAAATTTGATGTCAGAGTATGTAAAAATATATAATCTAAAAATTATGAACCCAGAAGAGAACCTTGAGGAACTCCACAGGTATTCTTATTAAATTCAGATAAAGAAGACTGATATTTTGTGCACTAGATGCGGTTATCTAAATAACTTGAAAACCAGTCATAAGCCACCCCCAAATCCCATAATAATATAATTTTCACATCAACATTTTATCATTAGTGGAATCAAAAGCTTAAGATAAATTAATGAAAACCCCAATAGCATAACAATTGCTTTCAAAAGCATCGATAATTGTGTTGGTGAGGTCAATCACACCCATACATGGAGAGTAGGCTTTTTGGAATCCATATTGATTTTTGCAAAGAAGTTTATGTTTATCCAGAAATTTAAACAATGTTGAATACATAATTAGTTCTAACTAATTAGAACTCTTGGTTCTTGCTATTTTTAACATACCTCTTGCTATTTTTTATTTATCTGGGATTTTATTCAAAGACAAATTACAAATATGACTCATTGGCCCAGAGATTTGTTTCATCACAGATTTTATCACCTACACCCCCGCGTGAGAACGCAGCCACGTAGCCTATGTTACCCCCCACACAAAGTTGTATTTGTACCCCGAGTTTGGAGTTTGGAACTTAAAAGATGTGGCCGTGCATAAGGAACAAAGAAAGATAGGATAGACAGAGACAGACAGACAGAGACAGAGAGAGGGAGAGAGACACACACACACACACACACACACACACACACACACACACACAGATAGAGAGAGATGGATAGAGAGACAGAGAGATTTGTTTTCTTTCAGTCATGTTTCAGAAAAGCTGATGACATAAAATTGAAAATTTAACAAATTCAAACAATCAAAAATGCTATCAGCATTTTTTAAAATACTCCTGGATTTAAAATGTACACAAGAAAACTTGGAGTCATAGGTGTCATTACAAAAACAATCTGAAAACTTGTCTATTGAACAATACTGTGATCATCAATGTTATCAATAAAAAAAATTCTGTCTTGATCTAATCCTTCATTTCCAGCAAAATCATGATTATCAAATGGTGCAAATTGCAAATTTTCCAACCGGTAAACATTTATATATGATCAGATTGCATAATCTGAGACAGTTGCATTGAAGTCATCTGAATCAAGTTGATTAAATGGTAAAATGTTTTGAAAGCAACTATTACAGACCAAAGAGCTGATTAGATTTGGGTTTTGGTCCGGATGCAGATCCGACCTGTCAGTCGGATACAAAACATAAACTTTTCAGCCTGACGGAGGTATGCACTCTACCGAGTACCTTTTTCATTACGTCTGCCGCTGAAAGTGGATGGAGGTTATGTTTTCACCCCTGTCTGTCTGTCTGTTTTTTGCTCGCGAAAATCAAAGATTTTTCAAGTGTATTGGTTGGTTGAATGCGTTATTCTGTTTGTATGTTCGTTACTTGCAAAATCGAAGATTTTTCAAGTATATTGGTCAGTTAATTTTGTTATTCTGTCTGTTGGGATTCGCTAGATATCCGTTATTGTCGGGTTTTCTGTGTGTGTGTGTGTGTGTGTGTGTGTGTGTGTGTGTGTGTGTGTGTGTGTGTGTGTGTGTGTGTGTGTGTGTGTGTGTGTGTGTGTGTGTGTGTCTGCAACACGAGGCTCCACAACACAAACCAGCAAACCAATTTCAATGAAACTTGGCGGAACAGGTGCCATATGGGCTATGAGTGTGGGCGTTTAAGTTTCGTTGCTAAGCAACCACGCGTTGCCCAGCAACGGGACTTTGTAATTTTTGAATAATCCTAAAAAATATATTTTTTAGAAAATCAAAAATCGGCTTCCATGCTTTTATGCACACTATATTCAACCTCTTTGTCAAATATTTTCAGCCCGATCCGTCAAAAACTGTATGACTAGTATGCAATTATGTCGCGACCACCCATGTCGCCTACCGGCTTGTTGGGATTCGCTAGATATCCGTTATTGTCGGGTTTTCCGTCTGTCTGTTGGGATTCGTTAGATATCCGTTATTGTCGGGTTTTCCGTCTGTCTGTTGGGATTCGTTAGATATCCGTTATTGTTGGGTTTTCCGTGTGTGTGTGTGTTTGTGTGTTTGTGTGTGTGTGTGTGTGTGTGTGTGTGTGTGTGTTTTTCTGCAACGCGAGGCTCCGCAGCACAAACCAGCAAACCGATTTCGATGAAACTTGGCGATAAGATGTCATATGGGCTGGGAGTGTGCGCGTTTGAGTTTCGTTGCTAAGCAACCACCCGTTGCTTTGCAGCGGCCGAAAAACCGCGTTTTAACAACCCAAACGGTAACTGACGTAGCGCGGCTTCTATGATAGGTAGAGTGACCGGACCAACTCCTGCCTATTCCTTGCATCCCTATCTAGTTATCGCGACAGCATAACGTTCCTCTATCTCTCATAGTTTCCGAATGACAGCCCTCCGAATGCGGAAAGGTGGTGAACCAGGGAATATGTTAAGTGACCTTGACCTCGGAAACCGTCGACGGCGGAACGTTCAAATTCGGTGTATGGATAGAGTGTAATAACTACTACAAAATTGAACCGCAGCATTTTTCCAGATTCTATCACCAAGGGTGTCGGGGCTGAAATACGCAAAATTCGAAAAAAATACTTTTTCTCGACCTACGTTCACTATTTTCAATACTTGTCCTACAGTTTTGAATGTGGAGAAACGAGACCCTTATAAATTAATATCATCAAGACGAAACAGTTTGACGTAAACGAAAGCATCTTGGCATGGTGATAGAACATGGTTGGTAGAACATTTTTTGTCATTTACACTTTCCTCCATCTCCACTCTGAGGAGTGCCAGTTGGCAAAATACGCAATAGGAAAAATCTTGCCAGGCAGAGGAACAATTGTATGTGAGCAAATATGTCTTGGCAATGAATCTTCGTCGGTGGTTCGGTCAGAATGAAAAGCATCGTATCCAGCGCTTCGATCCTAGCGGATCCCTCCTCGCCTACCGGCTTGTCTGTTTATTTGCCTGTTTGTCAATCGCATAAAGGTCACAATTTTAAACTGATCTTCACGAAACTTCACCACATGGTACAGTTTGTCATGAGCAAGAAGCCTATTTTTTGAGGTTAAAAGGTCAAAAGGTCAAGAAATTTGTCAACTTTCTAAAATCCTCAATTTTCATCCAAGTGACTTTAAATCTGAAGAGGATTTATATTTCAAGCTCACTGACTTCAACCAGCCAATTATTTTTGGGGTCAACATAAACCAAAAGGTCAACATAGGCCAAAAGTCAACAAATAAGCTGGGATTTCTAAAATCCTCAATTTTCATCCCATTGACTTGAAATTTGAAGATGATTTATATTTCAGGTCACTGAATCCAACCAGCCAATTAATTTTGAGGTCAACATCGGCCAAAAGCTCAACATAGTCCGAATTTCTAAAATTGTCAATTTTCATCCGATTGACTTGGGATTTGAAGAGGAGTTGCATGTTTGGTCATTGAATTCAGCCACTAATAATTACTTTTGAGTTCAAATTTGTTTTATGGATTTCACAATTATCATGCTATGCACGACATGTTCTTGTTTGTATGTTTATCTGTTTGTCTATGAGCAAGATATCTCAAAAAGTTGTGGACGGATTCAAACAAAATTGGTGGAGAGATTGGGTGTGTGACAAGGACGAAATAATTAGATTTTGGTGAAGACCTGGATCCGGATCCTGATACTTCAATTTTTTAAGTGATTCTTCACCAATGAGAGATAGGGCTAAAACCGAAATATATATATATATATATATATATATATATATATATATATGTAACCCGATATCTCTAAAAGTGGTGGACAGATTCGGACGAACCTTGGTGGACAGATTGGATGTGTGACAACAACTATTTGATTCGATTTTGGTGAAGATCAAAATCCAGATCCGAGAACGTTTTTCCTTTTTAAGTGATTCTTTACCATTGAGAAATCTGGCCAAAAACTATATATAGCATGATATCTCAAAACGTTGTGGATGAGTTATGACAAAACTATGTGGATGAGTAGGTTAGGTGACTAGAACAAGCCGATTCGATTTTGGTTCAGGTTCAGGTTTTGGAACACCTAGTTTTACCATATGATCACCTTATCGTGGTAATGCCACTATGGTAGTAAATACATATCAGCATAATTGCCAGGAGACATCTTTCATCACCTTCAAAAATTACAAGAGCACCTTTTAAAGGAACACAAACAACAAAATACGGAGGTGCCGAGTATGGGATTGGGGATTAATGGTGGTCTAAGTGCTTTCATTGCCCTTTTAAAGTTAATATACGTTCCCTTATAAGGAACTTCGATGCAGGAGACCTGTGTTAGTCCCATCAAAGCCTGTGTTATTACCGACCCTTGGTTGTTTGTGCATGTTCTATCATTTTAAATGCTGAGCATCAAGCAAGGAAGCAGCACATACCATTTTGGGAGGACTCTGCAGGGGTTTGAACTGTTTGAACTGCTGACCTACCAGTCTCAGAGCAAACACTCTAACCATTATGCCATTGAGGCTGGTTATACAGTGCCTTCAGAAAGTATTCATACCCCATTCACTTTTTCACATTGTGTTGTGTTACAACCTCAACTTAAAATGCATTCAAATGAGATTATTTTTGTCATTGATCTAAACAAAATACCCCATAATATCAGTGAAATGTTTTTTGGAAATTTTTACAAATTAATCAAAAAATGAAAAGCTGAAATGTCTTACGTCAATAAGTATTCACCACTTTGCTATGACACTCCAAATTGAGTTCAGGTGCATCCAATTTCCTTGATCATCCTTGAGATGTCTCCACAACTTGATTGAAGTCCACCTGTGGCCAATTCAATTGATTAGACATAATTTAGAAAGAAACACACCTTTCTATATAAGGTCCCACAGTTGACTGTGCATGTCAGAGCAGAAACTCCACCATGAAGTCCAAGGAACTGTCCATAGAACAACGAGATCGAAGAGTGAGGAGGCATAGATCAGGAGAAGGGTACAAAACAATTTCTAGAGTGATGAAAGTTGCCAAGAGCACAGTGAGCGCCATCATTAGGAAATGGAAAGAATATGGAACTACCCAGACTCTTTCTAGAGCTGGCCATCTGACCAAACTGAGCAACTGGGCAAGAAGGAGGTTGGTCAGGGAGGTGACCAAGAATCCAATGACCACTCTGACAGAACAACAGAGTTCCTTGGCAAAGATGGGAGAACCTGCCGGAAGGACAACAATCTCTGCAGTAATTCACAAATCTAGGCTTTATGGGAGAGTGGCCAGATGGAAGCCACTCCACACTCCTGAGACGCCACTCCACACTCCGTGAGTCAATACATTGTGGAAGCACCTTTGGCAGTGATTACAGCTTCAAGTATTCTTGGGTAGTCTGTATTAGCTTGATAGGGGAGTGGAAAGCATTAAATATTCAACTGTTTCAATATGGGAATATCCATCTGCTTTTATGAGCAGGAGGAGGGTGAGAAGGGGACATATTTGAAAGGGGAAGGTTGAGGTTTTGGGACGGGCTAGGTGGGCGAGGACTTTCAGGGTGGAAGGGGGGGTTGAAGAGTTTTGGTTGGGAGGGGAGGGATCAGGACTGGTTTGAAGGCTTTAAGTGGGGAGGGAATTGATACCTTATGGTTGGGAGGGGGGGGTTGAGGCTTTTGGGGTATGGGGAGGACTTTTGGTAGAGACCGGGGGGGGGGGAGTTTACTCACACATGAGTGTGTGTCAACAATTGGCCACATGGGTGTGTGTGTGTGTGTGTGTGTGTGTGTGTGTGTGTGTGTGTGTGTGTGTTTACATATCACTGTAGGGGGTGACGCAATAACCCTGCGAGTAATGTGCTAGTCTTCTTCTATTACTAAAAAGGGCAGCGTCCATCCATCGGACCATTGCACTTTATTCTAAAGGGTTATTGTTGTCGTACATAAATAAAATAGTTCCGTTGACAAGATAATAATCGATTTACATGGAATAGAAATTTGTGTCCGTTTAATTATAAAGATTCGTAGGTCTTTTAAAAGCCCATATTTCCAATATGGAAGGAGGAGGAGGAGGAGGAGGAGGAGGAGGAGGAGGAGGAGGAGGAGGAGGAGGAGGAGGAGAAGGAGAAGGAGAAGGAGAAGGAGAAGGAGAAGGAGAAGGAGAAGGAGAAGGAGAAGGAGAAGGAGAAGGAGAAGGAGAAGGAGAAGGAGAAGGAGAAGGAGAAGGAGAAGGAGAAGGAGAAGGAGAAGGAGAAGGAGAAGAAGAAGAAGAAGAAGAAGAAGAAGAAGAAGAAGAAGAAGAAGAACTTAATGCCCCATATAACAGTTCTCATCTTCGTCACCGTTGCTTCAGCCCTCCGCTGTGGGACCCCAACAAGCTCGTGCTAAAACAAACCCTCGCCTGCCCCTTTGTATCTCGTCTGGAGTCTGGTATTTCAGTTGGTGCCATTGGGGGTTCTATTTTATTTCTTTCCTTGTACGGTACATAAGTTTGCGTGTCCCCTCATCCCTATTTGTATCTGTCGACCACCTGGTTTATTCCATCAAGCCATCGCATCTTGTTATGTCCACCCTTCTTCTGTGTTATTTATGAATAAACCCATTTGAATTATAAGGAGCAACTACCACATTTTGCTTCCTGCGCTATTCCAACCAGTATTATCCAACAGGGGTTGAAAACTCCACCACAGCTCACCACCTCCAGCATGGTGTGTCGTAGGTCAAATATCTTTTGGCTGTTCACGGAAACATTAGGTCTCTGGTGCAGAGGCATATCACATCTGTGAGTCTCTGACGCAACAATGTTGTCGCGGGGGTGGTCGGCCCAGGTTAACCCCCCCCCCTCCCGATCCAAATTGTGAAGCCGAGCGGGTCCTTATTAAGAGGAGGCGGACACGTTGATCGACAGAGATTTTAACACGTGCTCGAAGCCTCTTGCAATGCACCTTGCAATGGCGGACGTGCGGAGGAGTATGGCACAGGAGCACGGCACCAGGACAGCACAAGTGGGTTTATCCATGAACCCACTACAAATGGATGAATACAATTTCATAGAAGGAATACATTTAATGAACATACACAAATATTTACAAAGACAATGATTCAACAGGTAATAATGATAATAATAAATTAATAACTCCGACAATTGAGGCCTCACACACAGATGCAAATACAGACAAAGGGTGACCAAAATAAAAAGAACCCCCTCCCCACCCCTTCTTAAGTATACTGGTACTCTGCTTGCCCCAGAGCTGTTTTTGTCAAACTTGGAATGGGGGGAACTTCCACCAGCACATGCGTGCAAATGGCGCCGTCACCTCTCTTGTGGCAGAGCAGACATACGCCAGGCAATCTGCAAGCAGCTTTCCACACGATGGCTCAAAATGTGCCAGCCTTCTATTTTTCCAAAGGTTCCACCTGCCTCATGCGTTCCTCACACCAACCTCATGTGTGTGCTCTGCCGATCTCCCATTCTATCCACACGGAAGCCTTCCATAATCCACACATGCACAAGCCTGCATGCCCTCAACCTTGATCACACAGACCTCTCTTTATATCTAATCAGAAGCCTCTCACCAACCGCATGTGTGACCGATCTCCCGCCCTATGCAGTCGTTGGAAGCCCATCATAAACCACACGCGAGACCGGTCTCCTGTCCTATGAAGTAGTCCGAAGCCCCTTGCAATGCACCAGCCTCTCCTTCGCGCTCTCTCCCCTCTCTACTCTTTCTCCTCCGCCCCCGAGACGTGGCCTCTCGCCCCCAAACCCATGAAGGCGGGGCTTCTCCTATTTGTTATGGTTTCAGGGATGCGTTTCCCAGCTTTACTGCCTGGCTTGAAATGTAAAAAAACATAGGGAAAATCACAGAGGGCAATCACATACTGGGGAGCTTATTCTTACTCCCTAAGCTAATTAACAAGGCACCACCCCTCATGTGGTGACACTAACACTTAAGCTCACAGATTCCCTAACTTAGTTACATCGAGGTGTTTTCTACTCGTCCACGGACCAAGCAACTCGGCCCAATACTAAATTCCACATTAAATTCTTCCATTTACCCCCACAAGCGTAGTAATATCATGGATTAGAACAAATTTGCTTCTCGCTTTTGTACGAGGGCATTTGAAAAGTTATCAGGACAATTTACGATTGTCCAAGATATGGCATCTTTTTTCCAAGAGATATAGATATATACATGTGTATATATATGTATATATATATATATATATATATATATATATATATATATATATATATATATATATATTGTATTTTCCTTTGGAATTAAAGGTACTGTACTTGTACATTGAAAATGTAAACATCGTCAGCATTCCTGAGACTATTGTCAGTGTCTTGGTTGGAGTTTCCCACTTTTGAGGCTTTCGAGAAGCCCACATCACCCCTTGCAGCCCACTTGTGAAGCTGTGCATTACTTCCCAACCTTTGGACTGACAGGATGGCTTCGAGGTATGAACATTCGCCTCTGAGCCATCTAGCCTGGGTTGGAATCCCAACCCAGCTACAAACTGTCATCTTGGCAGGGCAGGACAAGGCATCAATGTATGTAGGCCATCAGCCATGGCTCAGAAAGTGCTTGAAAATCAAGTTTTGTTCCACTCATCGAGGGGGGGGGGGAGTAGACAAAACCTTGATAATATGATAGTATATATCCAAATACATACGTATGCAAAAGTTCTCCACTCAAATAACTGCAGTTATTGTGTATTTTCATCTTGAAAATCGATGCATTCGCTGCGTTCCTCATTTGAACTCGGATCACGTGTGAGCCACATGACGCCTCGACAGCCAATAGATCGGCTGACATCGTATGCAAATTACGTCAGACTGTCACGTGACCAGCTAGGTTGTCCAAGGTGGAAGCTTCCTGCAGGGAGGAAATCACCGGCAGCTGATCGGTAATTTTTGATGAATATGGCGTCAAGACGCTCCCCCGTGTATTATTCACCAGGACAATGGAGCGAACGAAGAAGTCAAACGTTTTACGTCTGTAAGATGGGATAAATGGAGAGAAAGTGTCAACAAATGGCTCGTCTTAGACCGTCACGAACGACGTTTAGCCGAGAGTGCCGGTGTAAAGATTTCATCCTACCCCCTACGATTTCAGATTACCCCCCCTTCCCCCTCAAAACATTGATTTATGTTGTTTATTTACAAAAAATAGTAATTTAATTGATATTTAAAACTAATTAGGGAAAAACCATTGACGACGTGACCGCCTTAAAATAATTTGCTATCAATTTTGATTTTATTATGAATTATTTTATTTTAATATCGTTACGGTTGTGGAAATTCGCAATACACCATAAAGGGTCCTCAGGTGAGATATATCGGTAAGTTCATGTGTAGTTAGCTCAAACCCGTTGTATAGAGGGAATATATGTGATCCATTCGGGCTGCGATTCTTTGAGATAGTCGTTTTTCTTTTGCTGTCGTTATTTTTGTGCAAGAACAACAACGAACATCGCCACAACCAACATCTCAACGATTATGCCATTCACTACACAACGCCAACAATCACGCCATTCACACCACGACGCCACCTTCCACAACTACACTACCACCATCTTCGCCACTCGCCATTCAACGAGCACCGTGCGGTCACGATCTCCGCGGGACAGATGAAAGGAACGGAGTGGCAGCAGCAACAAGGGTGTGAAGGGGCATCTCCCGCCCAAAACTCCCGCTTAAATATCTCCCGCCCAAAACTCCCGCTTAAATATCTCCCGCCCAAAACGCCCGCACAAATATCTCCCGCCCGAATCTTCCTTCCCTCGTCGTACGGTGTGTGGAGAAGAAAACCAACAACGCCTGTGTGGTTTTCCTGCCATTTTTTCCCGCGCTTGGTGAGAAAGGGGGAGGGGTGGCGCGTCCTCTCCCGATTGGCGGATGCGCGGTGTGACGTGGCCGGGGGAGAGGAACACCCCCCTTCGAAGCATTTTCTGGAAGCGTCTCGAAGGAAGGAGGAGCCAAGAACAGGGCGGGGCGCGGGCAGAGCCCGACCCTACAAAAGGGTGGGCGTAAAGAGTCCCTGTGCCCTTGTCCCGGTTCCCTTGTCCCTGAAGGAGAATTGTCGAGAGTTGTGGAGAGTCGCTGGTCGGTTGTCGGTTCCCTTGTCCCTGAATGAGAATTGTCAAGAGTTGTTGGAGAGTCCCTGCTTATGGTTCGTTCGTTCGGAGGAAGAGGTTGAGGTTCTGTTCGTTCGTTCGGGTCTGGTCATGGTCGGGTGAAGGTCGCCGAATTGGCGCAGGTCGTGGAATTGCCACGGGTCATCGAACCTGGTCCCTGGTGATTGTTCCTGTCGGGCGGACGACACGTGCAGGTGCGAGGCACGAGCCCAGTGGACCACGCCGGAGGGACTCGGAGTTGCGGTCGCCAAGGACTGGACGACGCGCTCAGGGAAGTCGCGACTTCCTTTTCTTTTGGGGTTTTGTGTAAATGTCTGTAGATGGCGCCAGTCTTGAGAAGTAGAACTGTTTTAAGTGTTGCCGTGTGAATTGCCTTATTCGGTTGTAGATCTGCGTTGGTTCTTTGCTTGTGTTTTTCTTTACGGTGATTGTAAATACGTGTATTGCTTTTATTGTATCCCTGTGACTGTAATATACGTGCCTTCTGTGCTTCCGTATTAAATGTGCTTGTCCGATTGTTCCCCGTTTTGCTTTGTCTTTTCCTTTTATTGAATCTCCATCTTGCATCACGTAAGGGAATGGTAGTGGGTTTAAAACGCCCGGGAAATAATCTGAACCGTCAAGGTCGACGATAACTCTGCTCGCTTATCCCTGTAGTACGGAACGAGCCGCTTAAGCGGTTCGTGTCCGGAGTCGACCTGTGGTGTGGTACAACTCCTCGGTACGCTACCCGCGTGGGTACTTCGGTAAATCGACCATTCGGCGATCGGACCCTATTTCGCATGGGTAGAATGCGGACTGAGTTGTGGTCAGGTTAAACCCCACCCGTGACTAGCTCCCGGCGTTGTTCCGAGAGGTTCACGACTGAATTGCACGTTCGATGGGTGAAGCGGCCGCTATTGGTTACACGCGGTTGTTCGCACGCCGGGCGGGGCGCGAATTCGCAACAATATTTTTATTAATTGAAATCAGTATTTCTCATACAGTTATAGTTTTTGCCACATTTTTATGAAATCCTTCTTCGATATAGTTGATACAAATAAACATACTGGTCTATCTTTTTAACCAACTCAGACTATATTTACAATTATGGAAACAACGCAATAAAATCAATGTATAAGAAAGGCAATGAAAACAGCTTATTTTTAATACACAATTTAGTTGTGGTGGTGGTGGTCGTATGGCAGCTTAGCTGCCGGGGTAGCTCTAATTTCTTGAAGCGTGACTGTGTCGCTGATGCAGTGTCCCTCTACCAGTACACACACTGGAACTGGTACTCATTTCACCGACCTCGGAAGGATGACAGGCTGAGTCAACCCCCCGGTTTATTAATTCAGTGACCGACGGGCTCGAACTCAGGACCCTAGGATCCCAAGCCACCACCCTAACCACTACTCAGGACCTTAGGATCCCAAGCCACCACCCTAACCACTGAGCCAACACCAGTGCGTGGTGTATTAATTCAGTGGCCGATGGGCTCGAACTCAGGACCCTCGGATCCGAAGCCACCACCCTAACCACTACTCAGGACCATAGGATCCCAAGCCACCACCCTAACCACTACTCAGGACCTTAGGATCCCAAGCCACCACCCTAACCACTAAGCCAACACCAGTGCATGGTGTATTAATTCAGTGGCCGACGGGCTCGAACTCAGGACCCTAGGATCTCAAGGCACCACCCTCACCACTACTCAGGACCTTAGGATCCCAAGCCACCACCCTAACCACTGAGCCAACACCAGGCTACACACTCAGCCTGTCATCCTTCCGAGGTCGGTGAAATGAGTACCAGTTCCAGTGTGTGTACTGGTAGAGGGGCACTGCATCAGCGACACAGTCACGCTTCAATAAATTAGAGCTACCCCGGCAGCTAAGCTGCCATACGACCACCACCACCACCACAACGAAATTGTGAATTAAAAATAAGCTGTTTTCATTGCCTTTCTTATACATTGATTTTATTGTGTTGTTTCCATAATTGTAAATATAGTCTGAGTTGGTTAAAAAGACATACCAGTTTGTCTATTTGTATCAACTATATCGAAGAAGGATTTCATAAAAATATGGCAAAAACTATAACTGTATGAGAAATACCGATTTCAATTAATAACAATATTAAAATAAAATCTACATAATAAAATCAAAATTCATTGCAAACTCTTTAAAGGCGGTCACGTGGTCAATGGTTTTTCCCTAATTAGTTTTCTATATCAATTAAATTACTATTTGTTTGTAAATAAACAACATAAATAAATGTTTTGAGGGGGGGGGGGTAATCTGAAATCGTAGGATGAAATAGATTTCAAGCTACCCCCGGGGGTAACTTGAAATCTTTACACCGGCACTCTCGGTACACTCGGCCCATGATCGAAGTTGGTCCTCCCGCGCCGGCACTCTCGGCTAAACATCGTTCGTGACCGTCTCAGACGAGCCATTTGTTGACACTTTCTCTCCATTTATCCCATCTTACAGACATAAAACGTTTGACTTCTTCTTTTGCTCCATTGTCCTGGTGAATAATACACGGGGGAGCGTCCTCACTGGCCATATTCATCAAAAATCGCCGATCAGCTGCTGGTGATTTCCTCCCTGCAGGAAGCTGCCATCTTGGACAACTTAGCTGGTCACGTGACAGTCTGACCTAATTTTCATACGATGTCAGCCGATCTATTGGCTGTCGAGGCATCACGTGGCCCACGCGTGATCCGAGTTCAAATGAGGAACGCGGCGAATGCATCGATTTTCAAGATGAAAATACACAATAACTGCAGCAATTTGAGTGGAGAACTTTTGCATACGTATGTATTTGGATATATACTATCATATTATCAAGGTTTTGTCTACCCCCCCGATGAGTGGAACGAAATTGCACGATACAGCTTACGGCTGATCGCTGATGGCCTAATGTGCAGTCACTCGGATGAACGTTAAACTCAGCATTAGTTGATCTCTTCTGCCCGCATTAGTTTATGGACGTTAATGATCCCACAGTGTCCTTCACGAAGATGATGTGAGCTATCGCCAGCACTCTGAAGAAATTCTAAATTCCGCCCTAACCTAAAGGGGAAACAGTATCAGAGGCACAGCCTTGTTCCCCCCCGCCCCACCCTCACCAACTCCCCTGTCAGCCAATGATGCAACTCGCATACAAAAGAAGAAGAACAAGAAGAGGTCCCAACCTGTAAAGTTGAATTGTACTTATTACATCTACTTTAATGCAGATGTTCATGTTGATTTTAAAGATTACTTGAAGGGCCAATAAACTAATGACTATATTGCATCAAGAAAAGTGAAATCTCCATAAGGTCATGATTCTTATCAGCTCAAAATTCTTTTAACTGTCACTTTAGTCATTTTACACTGAAGGGAAAACTTATAGGGAGGGCATGGCGATTGTGAATCTGACAACTCCGAAGATGTCTTTGGCTCACGTAGTAAGTAGTAAGCACCCACATGGTGGCCATATGATTTTCACGTTGAAATTGTGGATTGAGTCAGACCAGATATTGAACCAATGGGTGGAACGGAGTATGTTATACATCGACAGGCGGAGGGTGGGATGGTTATCTGTCTATATAATCGAGAGAATGCATGTGTTGGGGATTCATTTATGAATCGAGTCTGCCAGTTGTATCATTACTGAGTTTTAACAGTGCCACCGATGCAGTATCCATATAGTTTAAGCGAGGAATGTAGAATTTGGCCAGGGTTCCTGCGTACAATGGCATACTATGGGCTGCGGACAGGATAGACTAAGACAGGATGCATGCACATTCACCTCTGAGCTGTCTAAATCGAAGAATAAAATGGTTGATTTATCTGCGGATGAATAAGGAAACGGTGGTGTCGTTTCCTACTTTACCCGTAATTGTTGAAGCAAAGGAGAGACAGGGAAACAGGAAGTGGTTGATTTGAGCTATCTAGCCTTGATTTGAATCCTAACCCAGTTATCAACTGTCATCCCGGTGTTTCACAAGCAGGACGAGGCATCAATGTGTGTGTGTGTGTGTGTGTGTGTGTGTGTGTGTGTGTGTGTGTGTGTGTGTGTGTGTGTGTGTGTGTGTGTGTGTGTGTGTGTGTGACGTTAAACTTAGCGTCCCGTCTGCCAGCATTAGTGGTGGACGTTAAGGATCCCACGGTGTCCTTCCCGAAGTGGAGGCGAGCTATCGCCGGCACCATGGTAAAACTCCCAAATTCATGCTCTGACCTAAAGGGGGGGATTTCTTCAAAGGCACAGCCGAAGCCCCAAGAAAATGTTTCTACCTGCAGCCATGTGCTTCAGACGAAGGAAGAAGAAGAATGGCCTACAATTTTTGAAAGGTGCCGTGGGATCTTTAACGGCCACCGGTGTTGACTCGAAGGCAGGACAGCCAGCTTAGCGTCCGTTGGCAAGTCGGTGCACTTTCTCCTGCCTGCAAAGCACCAACCCAGCAGTTAACATTTAGTCGGCTCAGGAATCGAACCCAAACTATACACCGATGAAAGGGATGTGTGGGGTACATGACCCCTGCATCATACTGTCGGGGGATCCGTAGTTGGACCTGGAAACAAACACGATGTGGACTGATCAAAGGTGAGCTACAAAGGCACCATGGCGTTGATGACCACTTAAATCTGCTTCATGGAAACCACGAACAAGTATTTCAGTGATACAGTCATGAACCATAAAGCTTTATAAACCCAGAATGTACACATTAAACAATCTGACAGTAGTGTGAAGGGAAAGGAATTTTAAAGCTTACAGGTATCTTTGTTCAATATTGCTGTACCTGTCAGATCAAAGTGCAGCTTTGGCCGTTTACACAGGTTAACATTTAGCAATGGGTGACACAGACCTGACGTTCCTGTTAGGGGCAATGGCTGGCATGTGAGTTGAAGGCAAGGCTGCATGCCTGACATTACTTATTAACATTCCAGTGCATCACTGAAGACCATCTACAAGATTGTGGTTCGGTCATAGGTGGGGGATTCCGGGGTTGCACACCAACGTCTGACTTTTCCCTTTCTTTCATTCCTCCTCTCCTGACCCTTTATCGGACAACCGTTTTACACTTGGATTCCTTGAAGGAAAACCCTATTCTTATTCTTATTCTTCTTCTACTTCATGAATCACAAGGCTGAGGGCATGACTGTGCCGATGATGCAACAGCCTCTGCAAGTTCGGGCAGGATTGTGGAATTTGGTCATGATCCTGGCGATAACTCGCCTATCCTTCACAAAGGACACCGTGGGATCTTTAACATCCACCAACTCATGCGGGCAGATGGGACGCCCAGTATAACGTTCATCCGAGGGAGAGTGCACACACGTTGCCAAATCACCCTGCCTGTGAAACACCAGGATGAGAGTTTATAGCTGGTTCTGGATTCGAACCCCGGCTGGACAGCTTACAGGCGTACCTCTCAGCAATCCTGCTTGTCCAGCAGAACAAGATCAGGGTCATCCTTACACACAGTGTTGCCTCTATAATTTATCAGACCATCTCACCAACAAGACAAACAAAAGACAGCTTTAAGCTGGTTATCCTCCCTCACTCCCCGACCCCAAAAAGAAACTATAGAAGAAAAACACATTTAAGTAATGATGCACTCATGTCATTAGGAATCCCATAATATGGCTTCGAGCTCAGTTGCGTTTGGGATAATGTCTCGTACAGAAAGCCACAACAGATACAGTTTAATGAAGGACAAGGACAACCACCCAAATGGAGGCTCATTATGTACGATATCTCTTAAATGTCAAAGCATAAACCAAAGCCGCACTTGAGAAGTTTTCTTTGAAGGAAACAATTTTGCATTTCCAGTGTAAGTTTCAAGAAAGTAACTCGAAACCTTTACTTTACTGGGAGGAACAACCTTACTCACATCACGTCACCTGCTTCTCCGTTGGTCCTGTTTAACTCCTTTCGAAGCTGTTAAGGAAATAATCCAGAAACAAGGTGGTCGTTTTTATTTTGAGCTTGTTAAATTAATTCATATTTAAAAGTGATGCAAGACTATCAGCATGTGCCACGTGCAGGACAAAGATACTTGTGTACTTTACCATGAATAACTAGAAGGGCACTCGGTATAGCGCATATCTCCGCCACGTAATACCTGATCAACGAGAACATATCCGGCCCAATATATTTTTGAGATATCATGCTATATATCGTTATTGGCCCCGTCTCTCAATGGTGAAGAATCACTTAAGAAATAAATAATTCTCATATCCAGATCCGGACTCGGATCTTCACCAGATTGAATCAATTCTTCCTTGCCACACACCCAACGTGTCCACCAAGTTTCGTCTGAATCTGTCCTCAAAAATCCTTTTGATTTTCGACCTCAAAAATAATTGCTGGTTGAATTAAATGACCAAACATGCAACTCCTCTTCAAATTTCAAGTGAATCGGATGAAAATTGACAAGTTTGGAATTTTGGCCAATGTTGACCTTTTGGCCTATGTGGGTGCTATGTTGACCTTTTGGTCTGTGTGGGTGCTATGTTGACCTTTTGGTCTATGTTGAAATCAAAAATAATTGTCAAGTAGAATTCAGTGACCTGAAATATATATCCTCTTCAAATTTCAAATCAATCGGATGAAAATTGAGGATTTTAGAAATCCCACCTAAGTTGTTGACTTTGGGCCTATGTTGACTTTTTGGTCTCCGTTGACCTCAAAACTAATTGGCTGGTTGAATTCAGTAACCTGAAACATAAATCCTCTTCAAATTTCAAGTCAATCAGATGAAAATTGAGGATTTTAGAAATACCACTTTAGTTTATGAATTTTGGCCGATGTTGACCTCAAAAATAATTGGCTCATTCAATCCAGTGACCTGAAATATAAATCCTTTTCAAATTTCAAGTCAATCGGATGAAAATTGAGGATCTTAGAAATCTCACCTCAGTTGTTGGCCTTTGGCCTGTGTTGACCTTTTGACCTCAAAAGCAATAGGCTTCTTCCTTCTGCCAAACTACCATGTGGTGAAGTTTCGTGAAGATCGGTTGAAAATTGTGACCTGTAGGTGAGAAACAGACAAACAGACAGACAAGCCGGTAGGCGGCGATGGGTCGCCGAGCATGGAAACTATAAGATACAGAGCAAAATGTATGTCATATAGCGGATAGGGAATCACTTTAAGATTATGCATATCAAATTTCATCCAGTTCCATCTACTGATAACTACTCGGTATCCATTTGAATGAAAAGTACCGAAAATGCGGTTTGAAATCGGAAATCCCCAGAGTTCGAGGGGGTGCTGTGGGTGAACAAAGATCTAAATCGAAAATCCGGCTCGATCGTTTGTGCACAATGTATTCCAGACAATTAGTGTGAATTTTCATGACCATCCGACCATAACCCTAGGAGGAGTAGCATTTGGCATTGAAGACACCTCCAGCTCTCGCATATTATCGATTTTTGCACTAATTGACCTTTGACCCCTGACATAAGCGAAATCGGTCAATATGTCCTGAAGCAAAGTTGTAGTACTCATTGAGTACCATAAACATGCAAAGTTTCATTCGTATCGATGCACTCACCTGGTCGCGAGGGAGCCTTCAATTTTCGCCAATTTTCGCGCATACCCTAATTATAGGGGGTGCTCCGGGTAAAGTATTCCATATATCACAAAAACCGGAATATATTTAATAGAGCATCACCTGTTCGCGTGAACGGTACCGATTTTGAATGTTTTTCGGTTGTTGCTAGGGCACCAAAGCGTCCCTAGCAACCATCACAATTTTCAGAGCACGAGGTCAGAAGATGTACCTACCACCCGAGTTTGGTCAAAATCCGCCCACGTTTACTACCAATTTTGCTGATGACAAACGAACAAACATCCAAACAAACATCCAAACAAACAGACAGAATTACTAACAATAAGGGTCACCTATTTCGGCGACCCAACAGAATAACAAAATCGACTATAACCAATATACTTGAAAAATCTTCGATTTTGCAAGTAACAAACATCCTTCAAACACACAGTGCACCATGAAACGTTTTCTTTGTATTAGTCCATGATCCAGTAGGGTTGGTCGGTACCATCTGGGGGGAATAATTCTCATAGTGATTTTTGGCAAGGTATACAACCCTAGAGTTCGAAAATAAGTGATAGCATTGCATTGGTGGTAGCTTTTTTGTGTTATCACCCTGTTTATTTGCCTACCCTTAAATAAGCTTTGGTGCAAAATGGCCAGTACAAGGTAAGACACCCTACTTCAACTTAACAACATTTTTTTATCAGTCAAACATTAACATCGAAATTTGTCTCACCTTTTGCTCGGATCATTTGCTTCTCAACAAAAAGTGTTAAACATGCCGAGGTTGAAAGGTACGTCATTGGTGACACTTATATATCAGTGTCTATTTCCTGTGTGATAAATCATACCGCCTTTAGAAAAGTATTTGTCTATCATTTACTGTGGAAAGTAAATAAAAGTTCTGGAACAATATAATTACATGGGTGTTTAGCAAATTTATTTAGAAATCCAAAAATCTAAATTTCTTTTTTTGTATGTTGTATATCAAGATCAGGAGAGCAGACACTGTTACCCCACCCCCCAAATGAAAAAATACATAACTTGGATGGATTTATGTAGTCTGGTCAATATCATGATATATTTCCCTGTTGTCATTGAAGGATACTTTCCAAGAATCAAACAAAGGTAAATGATAGCATGTTCATGAACAAGATTAATATTTTTTCCCTGTAATTTCTCAAAAAATACAGAATTTCAGGGATTTAGATACTTAATAATGCACATATGAAGGTATCAAACACCCGTATTACACAATATAAACCAATAAGACATTAGCAAGATGGTTAATCATGTGCAATCTGATGAATGAGTCAAAGGTGAAAATGAAACACAATCTTCTGTTGTAGGGTATAAAATTACATAATAGAAACACAAATGTGGTGGTCCACACTAACAAGTCCATGACCTAGGCCCAAAGTGTTGCTGATAAACATATTGTCTTATGAACCAAAGACGGGTCCTTTATAGTTTCTAAGACATCTCTGATCATATGCACTGATTGTAAGTGATATAAAATGTTCAAGATGAACTTAAAAATTATAATCATTAGCCAGTTCTTCAATATCCTCATCTAAACTTTCCCCATTGTCTGATTCAAAGATGGATGCCTGGTTCTCACAGTCTGGTGGTCTGCACATATCAGTGCATTTCAGTCCGTTTGACAAACGCACACATTTTGGGAGTGAACACTTCCTTTTACAATTGCAGGCAAATAACATGAGCTACGTGCCTAACAATTTTCAAGAAGATATAGCCTATAATGAGAGAGAACCATTAGTTTGAAATAGAATGTATTCTTCTTGTCTTACGCCGGTTTCAGAAAAGTTTATTTTGGGATGGGGTTACTAAACGGCTAATAACACACAAAAGGCTACCACCAATGCAATGCTATCACATAGTTTCTGACTGTAGAGAGGTATACCCTGCCAAAAATTACGATGAGCATTATTCTCCTCGGATGGTACCGGTGGCAAAAAATTATTGGGTCTGGCTCAAGGTCTACTGAAGACCTCATCTCACAAAAATAAATCCGTTTGCATTTTCTTGCAGAAACTCGTGACGTCTTGAAAGCATTCATCAATGTGTTAACGCATCATAAACTGATTTAACGTCTTTGGTTATTAATTAACCTCGTGTTGTTAAAAATCGGTAAATAAGTTATCGTTAGGTTTATTACCTCTTAGATTGGAAGTTATCTTGTTGTCATGCAATGCTGAAGTTTGCTAATTCCCCTTCCAAGCTCCAATCCATCTATCATCTTACTTATAATCCACATTCAGTTCTTCAACAATGACACTACTCTTCAATGAGCCTTTACTTATTAACTGTTCCATTTTAATCCAATGCTTTTCAACTCTTAAATTTTGCAGTTATAAAGTGCTTTGGGGTTAAGAATGGAAATACAAATGGACTTTGTAGAGTTAACTAGTACAACTCACGTTCGAAGCCCAGGGACGACTGGGTAATACAGGTGGACACCTTCAGGACTTTTCATCATTCCCTGGATGGTCAATTTATCTCAACGTCTTATTAACCATCCAACCATTGGGGCCACACTGTGCAGAGCGTTGGTGCTGCCTCAGCAGTCTCCTTGGCTTTTGGACACAATCCTGGACGGGTCGCCACTCCGACACAGAATACCAGCAAGCTAGCACTCATTTTGCCGACCTCAGAAGGATGACAGGCAGAGTCAACCCCAACCCGATATGACTTCAACAGCCGAGTGGGATTTGAACTCAGGATCCTAGGATCCCAAGCCCACCACCATAACCAATAAGCCAACATCAGGCAATTTTATTAACCCCTGGAATAAAAATGAAACAACATTCCTATCAATTGTCCTTTAAAATAAGGAAAGAACCAAAATATATAATTTTCTTTGTGGTCCATTGCCCAAAGGTCCTCCATTCTTCCCAACTGGTCTATTTATCAGCTGACTCAGAGCTCTGGCACATCATACGATGTGACGGCATCGCAATGACATATATGTATGTTCTGCTGCAGTCGATAGTTGTGTTGTAATTATTTATTTAAACCAAAATGGATACACTGAAACAAGCAATACGTGTGTACATATCTCAAAGAAGATGAGCAAATGGTTTCATGTCAATAATCCACGTTTACAAGGTAAATAGACGTGTAATACGGTGTGTAATACTTTACTCTTACGTCTAAGTCAACCGACGTTTCACAATACAGTACGAGTGGAAGCTTCACCATCTTGTGTGTGCAGTTTGAGACCAAACGATTCATAACGTTTGATTTGCAGCTATATTAGGAACAATGTAACCATGTATGTGTGTATGTGTATATGAACAAACAATGGCCTTCAAAATGGTCTTCGGCCTTTAGGCTCACAGGAACATTGTCAACTAGAAAGGCACACAATACCTGATCCACGAGAACATCTCAGGCCCAATACATTTTTGAAACATCGTGCTATATATCGGTTTAGCCCGATCTCTCGATGGTGAAGAATCATTTTTAGAATTCATCGGATCAAGATCTGGATTCGGATCTTCACCAAAATTGAATCAATTCTTCCTTGTCACACACCCAACCAGTCCACCAAGTTTCACAAGGATCACACAAGGAAATTAGACACAGGTGTAGGCCATTCGGCTCATCATGCCTGCACCACATCAACACCACACACATTTATCAACAACAGATCAAAAGAAGAAAATGCAAAATGTTTAAAAAAAATTTTTTAAGTGTTTTTGTGGTTTTGTTTTTGAAGTCTCTGTCTCCATAACTTCCAGGTACCTATCTAATTCCAATTTAAACTTATCTACCGTTTCTGCTGCCACTACCTTTCCAGGGAGGCCATTCCATGCATTAACGACTCTGATTGAAAGACCCCTGCCTTACTACCGTCTTAACTCTCCTCTTCTTTACTCTCAGGCTATGGCCCCTGTTTATATCACTCTCTATTCTGTTGAATGATTCATCTGCACTTATTTTATCTTTACCTTTCATTATCTGAAACATCTCCATCATATCTCCTCATGACCGCCTCCTTTCCAATGTATAAATCCCTGTCTCCTTCAGCCGCTCCTCATAGCTGAGTCGAGCGAGGCCCGGAATCAATCCAGTATCCCTGCGCTGATCCCTCTCTCCGGTATCTATGTCCTTCCTGAGTTGTGGTGACCAGAACTGCACACAATATTCTAGATGTGTCCCTCACTAAATTCCTGTACAATGTTAACACCACTTCTACTACAACCACTACTACTACCTCTACTACTACTATGACTACAAAACCACTACTACTCCCCTTACTACTACTGCTAGTACAAACACTACTACTACTACTACGACCGCTACGACTCCCTCTTCTACTACTACTACTACGACTACTACTACTACTACTACGATTATGCCTATAACTACCACTACTACTACGACTACTACTTATTTTAACAGCCCGAATAATTTCCACCTTCTTGTGTGGTCAGGCTGGTGAACGTTGTGGCCCAGGTCTTTCACGAACCTGCTGATCAGGCCTGATGTACGACTGGAGATGCAGGAGATTGTAATTTGTTCAGGATGCCGGCGATAACTCGCGTACTCTCTAATGGGTTCATTTGAGTGAGGTAGTGAGTGGGGTGCAGTTGTGGTGCTGAATGTGTGAGTTTGAGGTAGTGAGTGGTGTATAGTTGTGGTTATGACCGGTCCCTGTTGTGGTGATGAATTTGAGGTAGTGAGTGGTGTATAGTTGTGGTGATGAATTTGAGGTAGTGAGTGGTGTATAGTTGTGGTGAATAGTTGTGGTGATGTACGGTCCCCGTTGTGGTGATGAATTTGAGGTAGTGAGTGGTGTATAGTCATGGTGATGAATTTGAGGTAATGAGTGCTGTGAAGTCGTGGTGATGAACGGTCCCCGTTGTGGTGATGAATTTGAGGTAGTGAGTGATGAATAGTTGTGGTGATGAACGGTCCCCGTTGTGGAGATGAATTTGAGGTAGTGAGTGGTGTATAGTCGTGGTGAATAGTTGTGGTGATGAACGGTCCCCGTTGTGGTGATGAATTTGAGGTAGTGAGTGGTGTATAGTTGTGGTGATGAACGGTCCCTGTTGTGGTGATGAATTTGAGGTAGTGAGTGGTGTATAGTTGTGGTGAATAGTTGTGGTGATGAACGGTCCCCGTTGTGGTGGTGATTAATTTGAGGTAGTGAGTGGTGTATAGTTGTGTTGATGAACGGTCCCCGTTGTGGTGGTGATTAATTTGAGGTAGTGAGTGGTGTATAGTTGTGGTGAATAGTTGTGGTGATGAATGTGAAGTAGTGAGTGGTGTATAGTCGTGGTGATGAACGGTCGCCGTTGTGGTGATGAACGGTCCCCGTTGTGGTGATGATTAATTTGAGGTAGTGAGTGGTGTATAGTTGTGTTGAATAATTGTGGTGATGAACAGTCCCCATTGTGGTGATGAATTTGAGGTGGTGAGTGGTGTACAGTTGTGGTACCGAACGGTCCCCGTTGTGGTGATGAATTTGAGGTAGTGAGTGGTGTATAGTCGTGGTGAATAGTTGTGGTACCGAACAGTCCCCGTTGTGGTGATGAATTTGAGGTAGTGAGTGGTGTATAGTCGTGGTGAATAGTTGTGGTGATGAACAGTCCCCATTGTGGTGATGAATTTGAGGTAGTGAGTGGTGTATAGTTGTGGTGTATAGTTGTGGTGATGAACGGTCCCCGTTGTAGTGATGAATGGGTGACTTTGAGGTGGTGAGTGGTGAATAGTTGTGGTGATGAACGGTCCCCGTTGTGGTGATGAATGGGTGAGTTTGAGGTGGTGAGTGGTGAATAGTTGTGGTGATGAACGGTCCCCGTTGTGGTGATGAATGGGTGAATTTGAGGTGGTGAGTGGTGAATAGTTGTGGTGATGAATGGTCCCCGTTGTGGTGATGAATGGGTGAATTTGAGGTGGTGAGTGGTGAATAGTTGTGGTGATGAACGGTCCCCGTTGTGGTGATGAATGGGTGACTTTGAGGTGGTGAGTGGTGAATAGTTGTGGTGATGAAGGGTCCCCGTTGTGGTGATGAATGGGTGAGTTTGAGGTGGTGACTGGTGAATAGTTGCGGTGATGAACGGTCCCCGTTGTGGTGATGAATGGGTGACTTTGAGGTGGTGAGTGGTGAATAGTTGTGGTGATGAAGGGTCCCCGTTGTGGTGATGAATGGGTGAGTTTGAGGTGGTGAGTGGTGAATAGTTGTGGTGATGAACGGTCCCCGTTGTGGTGGTGAATGGGTGAGTTTGAGGTGGTGAGTGGTGTACAGTTGTGGTACCGAACGGTCCCCGTTGTGGTGATGAATTTGAGGTAGTGAGTGGTGTATAGTCGTGGTGAATAGTTGTGGTGATGAACAGTCCCCGTTGTGGTGATGAATTTGAGGTTGTGAGTGGTGTATAGTTGTGGTGATGAACGGTCTCCGTTGTAGTGATGAATGGGTGACTTTGAGGTGGTGAGTGGTGAATGGTTGTGGTGATGAACGGTCCCAGTTGTGGTGATGAATGGGTGAGTTTGAGGTGGTGAGTGGTGAATAGTTGTGGTGATGAACGGTCCCCGTTGTGGTGATGAATGGGTGAATTTGAGGTGGTGAGTGGTGAATAGTTGTGGTGATGAATGGTCCCCGTTGTGGTGATGAATGGGTGACTTTGAGGTGGTGAGTGGTGAATAGTTGTGGTGATGAAGGGTCCCCGTTGTGGTGATGAATGGGTGAGTTTGAGGTGGTGAGTGGTGAATAGTTGTGGTGATGAACGGTCCCCGTTGTGGTGGTGAATGGGTGAGTTTGAGGTGGTGAGTGGTGTACAGTTGTGGTACCGAACGGTCCCCGTTGTGGTGATGAATTTGAGGTAGTGAGTGGTGTATAGTCGTGGTGAATAGTTGTGGTACCGAACAGTCCCCGTCGTGGTGATGAATTTGAGGTAGTGAGTGGTGTATAGTCGTGGTGAATAGTTGTGGTGATGAACAGTCCCCGTTGTGGTGATGAATTTGAGGTTGTGAGTGGTGTATAGTTGTGGTGATGAACGGTCTCCGTTGTAGTGATGAATGGGTGACTTTGAGGTGGTGAGTGGTGAATAGTTGTGGTGATGAACGGTCCCAGTTGTGGTGATGAATGGGTGAGTTTGAGGTGGTGAGTGGTGAATAGTTGTGGTGATGAACGGTCCCCGTTGTGGTGATGAATGGGTGAATTTGAGGTGGTGAGTGGTGAATAGTTGTGGTGATGAACGGTCCCCGTTGTGGTGATGAATGGGTGACTTTGAGGTGGTGAGTGGTGAATAGTTGTGGTGATGAAGGGTCCCCGTTGTGGTGATGAATGGGTGAGTTTGAGGTGGTGAGTGGTGAATAGTTGTGGTGATGAATGGGTGAGTTTGAGGTGGTGAGTGGTGAATAGTTGTGGTGATGAACGGTCCCCGTTGTGGTGATGAATGGGTGAGTTTGAGGTGGTGAGTGGTGAATAGTTGTGGTGATGAATGGGTGAGTTTGAGGTGGTGAGTGGTGAATAGTTGTGGTACCGAACGGTCCCCGTTGTGGTGATGAGTTTGAGGTGGTGAGTGGTGAATAGTTGTGGTACCGAACGGTCCCCTTTGTGGTGATGAGTTTGAGGTGGTGAGTGGTGAATAGTTGTGGTACCGAACGGTTCCCGTTGTGGTGATGAATGGCTGAAGCTGGCGAAGCGTTTCTCGCGCCCAAAATGGATTCATTCGAACGAGCACACGTGGTGTTGTGTGTACATCATGCTTACCTTGCCTCACACGGGTCATACGTACGTCACTGCACCACGTGGACATTCAATGTAATCAGTGCGACGTGTGCTCCACTGGCCCTGAGTGAGGTAAAATTAACGAGAGGGTAAAACGTGAATCCTTACACCGAATATGCATCTGTGAGATTTATACTTCGAAATGAAAACAATTGAATTCAATAATTCAAATCATCGCATGTTATGTTGAGGTGAGCGTCGGCGTGAACGGCTGTGACGTACGTTTGCGTCGGCCGTGACGTCACGGACCGGAAGTGATGCGCGGGAAGCGGGCGTGGTTTGCCAATGAAAAGGATAAGGGTGGAGAATTTTGTCTGTTCGCCTGTCGTTGTCGAGCCTTGAGGCGATTTGTGTGTGACACAGGAACAAGAGACTGTTTAGAAACGTTGCTGATTCGAGCGTTGCACAACGGCGGGTTTAGGTGGAGAAAGTTGCCCGACGAACAGGATGCGCAGCCCCAGCACCGCCTTTTCGAGAGTGGACAAGGACGTGCGAGGGGAAGCGATCATGGACACCGTCGGGAGCCCCCAGCGGGTTGCAAACCGCGACGTGGACGAGTTTACGACTCGCAGTCGAGACGTGCTCGCTTCCGCTCTCGGAGTCGATTGGGCTCCCGGACCGTTGGCGCAGCCCATCCGGGACGAGAATCTGGTGAGGTCTCTCCGGACCCACATCGACTTCGTCCTGTCCAGGTACGGGGACCACCTGGAGGCTCTGGCCGATCGGCTGGACGATGGCTCGACGAGTCACATCACGGCCGAGTGGGCCGAAGGAATGGCCCACCAGTTGGCGAACGCGGTGTTTCAGGACGATGTGACCAACTGGGGTCGTGTGTTGACCCTCGTGGCTTTCGCCAAGGTGCTCGGACGTCGGCTCGCCGCTCGGGGTGCGCCTCGCTCCGCCTGCGCTTTGCTGGACGGTGTGGTCGGCTACCTGGCGCGCAGCAAGCGTTCGTGGATCCTGGATAACGGAGGATGGGTACGTGACCACTAACTGCACCATCCGACCAAGGGTCCCGTTTCCATCCGGTTTGCATTACGTTTGCACGGAGCAAATACCGCGCTCGGTTTACTTCATAAACTCGACATTCATTCGATACCTGAGCTTTTGTTTTCAAAAGGGGTGAGGTGTGGGGAGGGGGGGGGTAGTTGTGATGTGATGTGATGTGATGTGATGTGATGTGATGTGATGTGATGCACCGTTGGCAGAGTCACACGATGGTGCAATGGGGGATGTTTTGAAATGCATTTTCATTGCGAGTTTGACGATTCCCTTTGTACGTCTGTTCCCCAACCAGGCTGGCTGTGCACGGAGTCCGGTGGGTGGAGATGACGCGTCATCTCTTAACCGGGTCTTGCTGACCCTCGCTGGAGTCGGAGCAGCCGTTGCATTGATTGCTGGTCGGCACCTGCAGTTCTTTTAGAGCTCCAGCATCGAATAACCTCCATACCTCAAGAGCCCCGTCATCAGACATCTGAGTCATTGCTGCGATGACGGGGCTCGGACACCCGCACGACATGCGGATTGCTCGAACTTCCCCCATTCCGATAACTAAGGTGGAACTTGCTTGTCCCTGGTTCCGTTCCCCACGTGCTTGTCACGTGACGTCCTCGTGTCTGCTTTCGGACCGACGGCCGTTGAACCAGCACCCCGTGTGCAGTCGTATTGTTTAAAATGTACTTTCCTTTGTTGATGTTGCTTTGTAACTTATTGTTAGCTGTACAGTGTTTTATGGTTACATATTTGCACTTTTTATTTAAGTTAATTCTTTGATTGGTGCTTCCTTCACCCACCCCTTGAGTTCTGAAATAAAAAAAACCTTTATTTTAAACGATTGGCTGTGTTTAGGGGGAAACTTCTTTTTAAACGAAGGGGAAGCGATTGTCATAACCAGCGCCTGCAGCATTCATAAAATTGGCCGAGGAGACCGCATTCGCTTCGCGCTGTACCAAGGAAGCAGCTGCCTCGACCCTCCCCCTACCCGCAGGGCCATCCGGTGCCAGTGTGACGTCACAGAGCGTGGGGCTATTGTGCAAACCGGTTCAAGCACGAGTGCTCGGCTCCGCCCAGCGACCCACCCCCTTGGGTTTTACGTGAACGGGAGCACGTCCCGACTCCCGATGCTTCCAGAAACCTCGTGAGGTGCCGTGAATATATTCACGGGGAAAGCACGAGCTTGTGACTGTGTAAGCGGGGTGAAAAAAAAACCCTCGCTTTTATGACTTGTGCACATCCAAATGTGGTAATTTTACATATATATTTGCAAGCCTTCATCTGATGTTTAAACACCAGAAAGGAGACCATTCAATGAGGTCTGATGGAGATTTGAGGGGGGGGGATTCTTTCCCAGCAGAATGCACAGTGACAATAGGACCTGGTGTCCACCATCAGAGTAAAGAAGAAGAGGTAAATGCAGATGTCTTTCGCTGGGTGTACTTAATGCATGGAATGGTTTCCCTGTAAAGGTAATCAGCAGATTCTGGATCGAGGAGCATGTAGACGTGAGCAGGACTAGTTGGTGTTTGTTCATCCTTCAGCTTATAAATATAACTGTCTTCATCCATCTCACCTAACCTCCCCCCCCCCCCAACACGACAAAAAATATATAAATAACATTACAAAGGATAAAGAGTGATGTAACAGTGGTGAGTCTGTGATTGTCCCACTGTTCTTCCTCCTCCCAACCCCAGTGACATGAAGTCGATGAACTGATTGGGTGTTTTTAATATGGTGCAGGCACGATGGGCCGCGTGACCCTCTCAGTTAAAGTTCTTTGTACGTTCACTCCAGCTTTGTGTTAAATCCACCTGTATGAGCCTGCAGGTGCTCATCGTACCCCAGTTCTACTACACGGTGGTGCATGTCCCTGCAAGGATCCAATAATGGTAAGGAACCCCCTCACAATGTTCTCTAAAACAGCTTGTACCTTATTATTTCCGGTACAAACAAGATATGACTCGCCCGGAGGGAGATACGTCGTTATCATGAAAGGCAACAGATAAGTACAAAACATTGAATTCTGTCAACGATAAGGATCCTCCTCGAATTCAAAACTACGAGCACGTTTACCTTAATGAGCCTCGTGAAAATGCGTTATGGGGGTTAGGGTCACGTCGGGTACTGAGACTCGTGTTGGAACGACTATGGATCCCATTATATAAGCAGCCTCGACCCCACGTTCTTTTGGACCACTTTTTGCAAGGATCACTTGTACTAATGTTGCAAATGTGCCTGCTATGTCACAAATGAGGTTTTATGGAAGAAATGGGGTTTAGGGGACAAGGTGGAGTTGTACTGAACAGCTACCATCCCCTGGATCTGGTGTGTACCATATCGATAACTTCAGGCATGATGTCGTACTCTCGGTGGGGGGGGGGGGCTGCAGTGAATTAGCTTATTTATGATATTATGGGATCTTTAACGACCGTATGATGTATGATATCACCATATATGAACCTTTGACGACCAACACCAAGACGGTCGGTCTCCGCAAAACACCGTTGAATTAACACCAGGCGGGTTGACTGAGCCTGTCATCCTTCCGAGGTTGGAAAAAACGACTACCAGCTTACTGCGAACAGGGGGCACTGCATCAGCAGCACAGCCGTGTCCCCAGACAATGATGCAGCCAAGCAAATAAATAAATAAATAACCCAACGAGCTCATGCAGTTCATGAAGTTCATGACTCTATGTTTTGGGGTGCGCACGCTCCCAACTAATAGAGGCAGAAGTATGACTTCCTCGTACTGAACCTGGTCTTGTCATGAACAAAATGACTCGACACAATCCAATTTTATGATGCCATTCAGACGACCCACATAAGCTGCCAAGTAGCGATTAGTAACGGAGGCGTCATGTGTGCACGAGAGTTAAAGGTTTCCCCCAACATCTCCATTTTAAGTCACAGAAGGCTGTTGTTGGCAATGCAAGACGTGGTGCGGAACAAAATGAGTCAACTCAATCCAACTTCAAATTATCTTCTTTTTTTTCTCAACGTGATAACGAAATAGCAAACAACAACAAAACCCAAACAGTTGTGGATACGGAAGGCACCACAGATCCGCCTTGTGGCTTCTCTCAAGACATACTATCAAAGCCAAAAATACTGGCACCCTTGCACTTTTTTCAAACAATGTACCATTTCTTCCAGAAAATTGTTGAAATATAAAAAAAAATCTTTCGGGATCCACATGTATTTATTTGGTTTGCAGTGGAACAAAAACAAATAAAAAAGATGAAAAACATTCCTAAATGTTATCTTATTCCAAACAGAAATCCTAAAATGGCCCGGACAATATCGTTAGCACCTTTTAGAAATTGTTAGAAATAATTGCATTTCAAGCAGGTGATTCTCCTTTACTTTGGAATTGAACTCACCTGTGGAGTATATATATATATATAAAAACAATCACTCATTAAACCAATTTGAATGGAGAAAAGGAGTCATTCTGCTGTTTTGTGTCACTGCGTGTACCGCAATGAGCATGGAGAAAAGAAAGAAAAACCAGAGAATTGTCTGAGGTCAGACACAAGATTGTAGCCAAGCATGGACAATCTCAAGGCTACAAGTCCATCTCCAGAGACCGTGATGTTCCTGTGTCCACCGTACGCAATGTTCTAAGGACGTTTAAGGCCCATGGCACTGTAGCCAACCTCCCTGGACATGGCCGCAAGAGAAAACTTGATCAAAGATTGCAGTGAAGGATTGTTCGAATGGTGGAGAAAACACCTCAATCAACTGCCAAACAGATTCAAGCTGACCTTCAGACACGAGGTACGACAGTCTCAACTCACACCATCCGTTGCCAACTCAATGAAAAGGGGTTCTATGGTAGGAGACCCAGGAGGAGCCCACTGCTGAGAGAGACACATCAGAAAGCATGACTAGAGTTTGCCAAAACACCTAAACAAGCCAAAATCCTTCTGGGAGAATGTCCTGTGGGCAGGTGAGACCAAATTAGAGCTTTTTTGTAAAGCACATCATCTCTATGTTTCCAGAAAACAAAATGAAACCTTCAAATAAAAGAACACCTTTCCTACAGTCAAACATGGAGGAGGTTCAGTGATGTTTTGGGATTGCTGTGCTGCCTCTGGCACTGGGTGCCCTGAATGTGTGCATGACATCATGAAATAAGGAGATCAAGGCATTTTGGAGCGCAATGTTCAACCCAGTGTCAGAAAGCTGGGTCTCCATCGAAGGTCATGGGTCTTGCAGCAGGACAATGACCCCAAACACTTCAAAAACTACCCAGGAATGGTTTAAGACAAAACACTGGACTGTTCTGAAGTGGCCAGCAATGAGTCCAGATTGAAATCCCATTGAATACCTGTGATCTGAAAACAGCAGTTGGGAGAAGGCACCCTTCAAATCTGGGAGAACTGGAGCAGTTTGTACAAGAAGAGTGGGACAAACTGCCAGTTGAGAGGCGTAGGAAGCTCATTCTCGACTATAAGGAAGCGCTTGACTGCAGTTATTTTGTCCAAAGGTTGTGCTACCAAATATTAAGTTGAGGGTGTCAATAATTTTATGAATGTCATTTCTTTATATTATCTGATTTAAAAGGATATATTAAGTTCTGAATCAAAAACAGGTTCTGTAATATGAACAGTGAAATAAAGAATTGTGGAGATAAAATACTTAGGTCAAGTTCAACATATTTTTGGAGAAAATTGTGAGTTGTTTGAAAAAAAGTGCAAGGGTGCCAATATTTTTGGCCATGACATGTCGATACTGGAGTACAGACTATGTCTCATGGTCTGCTTTATACGAGTTCTCTTCCAAGGGACTTCAATGCAGGAAGAGGGCATTAGGCACATCAAAGCCTGTGCAATGGTTGCCAACCTATGGCTGTTTGTCCATGGTCTCCTTTTTAAATTCTGAGCATCAAGCAAGGAAGCAACATATACAATTTTCAAAGTCTTTGCTGTGACTTGGCCGGGGTCTGGTTCAAACCACCGACCTCTCGGACTCGGAGCAGACGCTCTAAAGTCTAAACCATTGTGCCACCGAGTCTGGTTAAACTGTCGCAAACCACAAACTGCTGTTCAATTTAAATTTGTCCCGTTAGAGAAATTTGTGTGATGTTGCCTTTTCAGAGGTAGGGTTGTAATCCCGTCTCGAGGTGCCCTGAAGGTTTTAAGAGACAACCACTGCACCACGTTCAACCGCAGTGTGTGGACTGACTTTACAAGTAAACGAGAGCAGGCGGGGAAAGTTGGTTACTCTCTGTTTCTCTTAATTGAGGTCATTAGTGAGTAAGTTAGGTGTCTATAAACACTAGGTGTGCCTACCTGTCGCTTCGCTGATGGGTTTAATAAAACGACAGCAAGTTGTACTTCACAAACATATTGCATATCCATCGGTGAGTCAATAAGGATGTAAAATGAAGTGAAAAATGTGAAAAAAAAGTTTTATAACATGTGGTTGCTGTTGTTGCTACTGCTGTCATTGTGGCTGCAAGTTGTTGTTCGGTTGTGTGTTCCTTCTGTGTAATTTTATATATTTTTCTACTGCTTTGAGAAGTATTACTATATTTAATTTGTGTGCTCCTTCCGTGTCCATCACCCTTTATTCTAAAATCTAAAGGGTTACTGCTGTGGTGAAGTTTGAACCGCGACATTAAAGCTCCAGGTCCTGCTTCTTCCTTTTCACTCCCTGAAAGACAGGAATTACTGCGATTAAATGGACACAAATTTTTGTTCCAAGTAAATGGATCATTAACTTTCCAAAAGTACCATTTTTATTGTTCTCCATCAGCAGGAACCCTTTCGTTAGAATAAAGCTTGATGGACACACACACACACACACACACACACACACACACACACACACACACACACACACACACACACACACACACACACACACAAACTTCTCCTTTTAGTAATAATATATTATAATTGTCATGATCTCATGAAATAAAGTCGATTTCTAAAAGGTTCAAATGCAAACCCTCAACAATGCTGCCTTAAGCTGTATTTGAGCGCACAACTTCTGGGATGCCATCGCAGTGCCTTCACCACTTGGGCTAATTGGGAGACCTTAGCTCAACTCATCTCAAATTGCAACAGAAGTACAAAATAATCATGTCGAAATGGATAATGGCTTGACAATTATGTGTCCACCTACAATTGGCAAGAGCCATTGATTGTCTTCAACTCCTGGTATGCTGTTGTGTTTGTTATTCCAAACCTCTCCAGTTTATAGCTTGACTGAGTGAGTGGTGCCTTCCCCAATGCTGGTGTGAACAAAAATCAGTTGCGATATGTTTTATTTATTTATTTATTTATTTATTTGTCTGTCCTGGAAATGCCTGAGCTTGCTGCCAAGCATGATGAGTTTTCATTAGTTTGCTGAAAACTCATTGAGCACAGTATTATAGAGATCGGTATGCGAGGATGAGGGAGGCTTATCGAGGGAGGTGTCGACACGACATACATCACGTGCTTTTCTTGTTACTTCGTTAAAGAGGATTTATTACCCCGCACACACGAAGCAAAAAGTGTGGTTAAGTAATTGGTTCACTTCGTCTGTTTGTTTGTCTGTCTGTCTACAAACGTCAGTTTATCATCGAGGAACAACTTCATTTCAGATGAATGTTACATTTTGAACACAAATTGGAAAACGAACCTGAACGTTTACCGGACTCTGGTTCTGGATTCGACAATTGTACAGAATGTAAACCCAATCGTGCATGCGCAGAGAGGAGTGGGATAATTTTTTTTTTTTTACTGTGTTTGCTTGTCTGGCAGTCAAACAAAATTGAAAAATGATTCAAAACAGGAAACTTACTGTGACATCGTTGAAGGACACAAACAACAAACATGAAGAACTACTGTAATGTGTTAAATAAGGTGGTGTCAAAAACACTGCATCAATGGTGGTAAACTTCCCCCCCCAAAAAAAGTTGGACACAAACAACAGGCACAAATAACTAATGTTTGTTTGTTTGTTTAGTTAGTATACCAAGTCGAGCACATACAATAAGCCAGGAGACAAGAGGAGAGAGGTAAGCACAAAATAGTGGGGAATAAAGACAATTGGATATCTGTGGAAGGGAGAGGGATGGCACAGGGTACATGGGGGTAAATAAGATGGTACTACAGAAACTTTCAGGAAGGAAAATTTTTATGGTATTATCTTCCATGAGCCTCAACATGTCAGATGTGTCTGTTTTTTTTAAACCTTGACCTTCAAAAAATTCCAGAACATCAGGCCAACGGTTGTGACCCTATAACTTTAATGGTGTGAATCTTTCCATTAATTATTTCAAGTTATGTTGTCCTGTTACAAAAGTCATGCTGAGGGTGAATTGTCATACAAAAGACCACTGAGGATACCCTTTCTCTACCTCCAAATGCTCACACACATTAAGTTTGCATTCTGCTACCAATCCTGTTTTTGGTCTGCATGACCACATCAATAACCTTTCTTCATCATTGTAGAATCTATTGTATGATTTTGCAGTTCACTGCATCGTATGCAGGGTAACAACTCCCCCCCGTATCCCTCTCTTCTGATCTTGAGAAGTACTTCAGTCGTCGACCTGGAAGACACTTTTAATGCAAGTGAGTCCCTCACTCTCATCTTGTCCATCCATAAAGAGTGGTCTTCCAGATATGTGTAGCCGAGACTTTGTCAGGCTGCACACAGCTGGAAAACCGCCTTTGCAAACTGCTTTCCTGGACCATAAACAGAGTGTATGCCAGAAATCTTTTCCCCACAATTTAGTGGAGTTTGTGTGTGCAAATCCCACTCCCTCCCCCACCAAGTTTTTTTTTCTGTGGTCAATCTCTGGAGGATGTAGAGTCTCTCGAGATTCTGCAACTCACGATCAAGTATAATTTGTCCTGGGCAGATTGTCACCAAGCTAGCCTCCAAAGCCAGTCATTGCCTCAGAAATCTCCCCAAGGTCAATTCCTCCCACAACTTATTCAAATGTATGAAGTCTCCATCCATGTTCTCCTTCCTCTGAGCTGGCAGGCTGGCTTAGAGGTATGCACACTCACCTCTGAGACATCTATCTTGGGTTTGAATCCCGACCCAGCTATAAACTGTCATCCTGGTGTTTCACAGGCAGGGCGAGGCATCAATGTACGTGCTGTCTCTCGGATGGACGATAAACTGGGTTGCACGTCTGCCAGCAATAGTTGCTGGATGTTCAATATCCCACAGTGTCCTTCGCGAAGAGTAGGTGAGCTATTGCCAGCAGTCAGAACAAACCCGAACTTCTTGCCCTAACCTGCAGATGATGTTGCATCATCGGCACAGCCATACCCTTGGCCAATGATGTTACTCAAAGCGATGTGCTGCATCTGAAAGAAGAAGTGGAAGGCTTCCTCCTTCGGAGTGATGCTGCTGCTACCCATCTTGTCCCCAGTCCCTCATCTCCCCCCAACCGACCTTGAGGCCTTGGAGTCAAAGGCCCTCCATGTTATTGGCATCTCAAAACAAGAGACTGAGCATCAAGGTTTGCTTGTACAAGGTCTTCATCCATGTCCCCCCCCCCCTTTGAACTAGTGCTGCTGCTTCCCATCTTGTGTTCCCACCCCCACCACCTCTCCTCACCCGAGTTGAAACCATTACATGCAGCCGAAGGCCCAACTCACAAGAGGCCGAGTATCCGGGTTTGCTTCCTGCTCATTTGATGCTGATAGTTTGGTGGTCTTACATTATTTTCCTGGCTCGATTATATGGTCTTGCTTCTCCTGCCTTCTCCCTTCTCTGCCCATTTCCATTAATTCCAGGCCAGACACATTCTAGCAGCAACCCTTACCTCGTTACCCTACCCACGTCAAGCTTAATGCTCACTGACATATTTTCTCGTCTTTGGAACAATATTCCCATTCCCAATTGTCTCGTGCTCTTCTTTCAAGGTCTTCAATTACGTCCCCCAACACCATCTTATTGTCTCTCCCGTTTTGACCTCCGAGCTTTCACCTGCAACTCTTCTTGTATTGTGTGTGGTGCACCTGGTTGTTCTTATCCAGGTGTTTCCCCTCTGTATTGATCCTTCATCGTCTATTGCTCCATAAAGCCTCAACATCTCTTTTTGTTTGATTTAAATTCCATCGTCAGGTCGTTTTTATTGTCGAATTAAAATTTACATTCGATGTTATAGTATTCCATTTCGAGTACGACCCAGTGTCCGGTCTGTTAGTTCTCTAACACGTATCAAAACTGACTTGTTTATTTCGCCGCAAGCTGTTCCATTCTCCCTTTACATTCATTTCTTGTGTAATGTCTGGAGCTGCTGATTGCATTTGATGGGAGTGCGGCTGTGCTTTCGATGCTGAGACTCCTGTATGCTAGAGCAGGAATTTGGAATTTGTTCATGGTGCTGGTGATGGCTCGCTTACTCTTAGTGAAGGACACTGTGGGTTATTTAACGTCTGCAAACAAATATCTGCAGAGGGACGCCAAGTTTAACGTCTATCTGAGGGATGGCACACACATTAATGAATTGCGCTACTTGTCAAACACCAGGATGACAGTTTATAGCTGGGTCAGGATTCGAACCCAGGTTCGACAGCTCAGAGGCGGGTGTGCGTACCTCGAGGTATGCTGTACGCCATTCTCCAAGCTCTCAATCGCTCTTATGAATGGCTCTTCAAGGTTAAGTTTCATGGGTATCACATCCACATGACCTTTTATGAATGTTTTATCTTCCCCACCTCCGGTCAGGATCATTCCGGCCAAAACTGGCGATATGATCGAAGCCCCGCGAGAGTGCTGCAGCACACTCTTCATGAATACTCGCTGGAAGGGCAGACATAATGGCACCTCACACCTCAACAGGGGTCATGCATCCCCCCCCCCACTGCCCCAACAACTTTTCTTCCCTTTCCTGTTTTACATCTCCAAAAGAGATGGAGATTTTAGTTCCTCCTTTAACATTATTAATGAACGTGCACACATTTCATATAACATATACAATACATGTATATTTACACTGAAATTGACACAACCAGATGGAACTGAAGGTTGATATATATATATATATATATATATATATATATATATATATATATATATATATATATATATATATATATATATATATATATATAGCTGCAAAAGTAGGTATACAGTAAGGATTATACCAGTATTACCAGTTTATAATAGTGGTGCTAGGATTCATTTAATACTAGAATTCATTCAATTCATTAAAATAATTATTACCATTTTTAATATTTTTATTTTCGTAATTTTTTCGTTTCGTTTGTATAATCAATAAAATACGTTTTGTGCGCACGTTTTGTTTTTAATTTCTGTATACCTACTTTTGCAGCCCCTGTTTGTATTTCTATATATATATATATATATATATATATATATATATATATATATATATATATATATATATATATATATATATATATATATATATATATATATAATATTTTTGTTGTTGCGGTTCTGTGAAGCCAGCACTCCCTCTCGATCAGAGTTTCTTAACCTTTTTAATGTTGTTTCCCCCTTTGAAATTGCCAAATAATGATATTTCCCCCACCACATTATCAACACTAAATTACTAAAAATATATATATATTATTTTAAAAATTATTCCAATAAATATTTTCATAAAAATATTGAGAATTTATTGCATAACATAAACAGTCATATTATTTTAACATTAGCATTCCTAAAATCAGCATTAATTTTTGTTCCGCGAATTTTTTCATCGCTTGGGAAGCGTATTCGGACGACGTATTCAACGTAATAAATACATTGAAAATTGTTCAACCTAAAAAATAATTTCCCCCCTGAAATCCGAAAATTTCCCCCCAGGGGGAAATTTTCCCCAGGTTAAGAATTACTGCTCGAGGCTAATGCAAACATCATATAGCAGTCTCCAAGCAGTTATATTTCATCAGTATCCATTTTACGTAGCCTTCCCTCATTTCCAGTGGGATACGGGATAAAATGCGTCGTAAGGGTTTTTATGCAGGTCTGATATCCCATTCTTTATTCTTTTATCTATTTTATTTTACCTCTCTTTATACACACGACCTCTCCCTTCTTCACACAGTCATGCACACAAGCAGCTCATTAACATACATGCACCATTTCCTATTCAAACCTCACACCACTCCTCAGAAACATCACCTCAGACCTTCGCCATACTCGGACCCAACACTGCAACATTCCTGGAACATTCCTGCAACCCCTACCACGCCTTTCCAAAATCCCCCACGACATCAAACCACAGCTCAAATTCACCTACAATCACCACTTGATGTCAAAATCCCGACCACAACCACTTCCATGTATATATGTATATATATACCACAACGAAGCAACTACGTTTGTCTGTTGACTGTGCCAGCTACAAAGAGGTCGTTCACACCTCATACTTTCTCTCATCTTTGTTTGCTTTGTACTTTCCATGGGTGTGTGTCTGATGGCACCTGTCATGTCAGCATAATTAAGATAGTAGAAGTTTAGTTTCAGTTTAACTCTGCCCTGTGTCTTCTCTTTTGTATATAACTGTGTTTTTTTTTTTGCTGCACCCCACTAATCCTTGCTTTCCTTGCTGTACATATTGCTTGTAATAAAACCTTTTATTATTTTTCACATGCCTTTCCTTGCCCTCTCTTTATAAATAAATTGTTTCAGTTGTAAATGTCCTCAGCTCGTTCTGTCTCTTCCCCCATTGGTCCAGCATGGTTTGCACATAGCCGTGAAGTTCTACCCCACTAATTTGCTCTTTTTAACCGGTGCTTACTTGGCAGCTCTGCTCGGCTGCACCTGACACAATAAGTTAACGCAAGTACGCATCAAGGGCATGAGACCCCCTTGGTATGGCTGTCCACAGGTAAGGTATCACGCAGAGTAGTGCAACCCTGCCAGGAATTGAAGTACCAATTGGCATTCATGGTTGCTTTGCAACGCATCAGTGTGTGGAGTTATCTGTGCCTCATGGCGCCAGGCGTTCGGGAGGGACCTAAGTGCGTCCCCTCATGGCAAATGTCGAACTCCACCACAACAATGTGTGTTATACTATATATATATATATATATATATATATACATATATATATATACACACATATATATACACATATATATATACACATATATATATATATATATATATATATACATATACATATATATATACACATATACTTACACATATACATACAGGGTGTCCGAAAAGTCACCTCGGGATTTAGAAATTAAATAACATTTCTGTTTTTTAAATAATTTATGATTATTTTTATACCAAAAGAAAATTTACAAAATGGAGATAAATTTGCTTTATTTATGAAAAATTATGCAGATTCGATGTCCTCCATTTTCAGCTTTGCGGAGACGGGTTCTTTCGACAGCATTTTCCATAACAGCGGACAATAACTCTGGCTGCAGCCCTGAAATTTCAGCACAGATGTTGTGCTTGAGCTGTTGAATTGTATGGGGCTTATTGATGTATACACACTCCTTTAGGTAACCCCAAAGAAAATAATCGGGAGGCGTCAAATCAGGAGAACCTGATGGCCAATAAATTTCTGAATTTCAAGAAATTATTCATTGTCCATGCTCTTTGGGTGAGAATAATTGATCGATGAAATTTAAAATCAAATTCCACGATTTTGGTTCTTTGTTCAGTTGTGAATTTTTCCATGGGTAATTTCCAAATGTTAATCTAAATTCTGAAAAAAAAAAAATATATATATATATATCTATACATGCATATACATCCACACATTCATATACATATATACACACACACACGTGATGGATTGACCCCTGTGATCTGTGATTGGTGAGGTTGCCAGATCGAGTCCAATCACTTCACAGCCATTGCTGTCTGGCACACGGACGCCTTGTCTTACATCCTACTGATCATGAGATGTGTGTATATATATATATATATATATATATATATATATATATATATATATATATATATATATATATATATATATATATATATATATATATATATATATATATGATTATAATCTGTTCTCAAACCTACAGCGACAGCATTGCGTCATTGAAACATTGAATTATATTGCAACTCCGAGGGGCCATCTCACAGCATGAAGCAAGCCTTATGGATAATGGTTCAAAAATACCACAAGCAAAAAAAATAGCATAATTGCAGACATGTTTATTCAAACTCAAGAGTACAATACTGAAACTGAACATACTTTCAGAATTATAAATGGTCAGATTCCCTGAGTGTCCCATTTAAGGACAAGACAAACTGTCTCCCATCACAGCTATTACTGCACCATTTATGACCGACAAGCATTATCTGCCACAAAAAAAATCATTGTCTATTGCCTTGCAAGAGCACCGTTTGGAGGACACAGCTTTGCAGTCGGGAATAGTGTTGATTATCACCATGACGCTGCGATAAACAGCAACCCATAGGGGGGCTCACAGCATAAATCAAGCATTGTGTTAAAAATGCAGTTAGGGGGTCTTACCTTCTTTTTATAATCATCTTTATTTCCAACCACACCACCGAAGTGATGAGGTCCTTGGGTGCGAGGGGTTGAGTCAATTTTTTTCACACCAGCCTCATGCAGGAATTTATTCCTCTTTATTGAAAAAAATATATATATATATACAGTATATTTCTCGGGATGGTATGGTCGATAGTTATTGTTGAAATGGATATTTCAGACAAAAGGCCGCAAGTCGGCTGTGTTGCTTGCACCGCTTTGTACATATACGGGATCTTTCAAACAGTAACAATGGTGCCCTTATATGATATATGTACATACATACATATATATATATATATATATATATATATATATATATATATATATATTTTTTTTTTTCTTCAAATAAGTCTTACAAACAGCCCACTTAGCATTCAGCTGACCTCATTTTTCATGATCAAAAACACGTCTGTGTCTGTAACCATGTCGAGTTGTTTGCTCAGTGCGTCTTCCATCAAAGAGACAAAGGGAAATGAATGAATATGTGCGGTGACGCCACAGGCATTCACAAACACATTTTAATCCATTGATAAACTTCAAACCAGACTGACTCTCTGCCCTTGAATGCTTATCAATGAAAAGAGACATTTATGACCTCAATATAACAGGTTTCTCTGCTTGGTTGAACATCTATTACAAGGTGTTACATCACTTACATAGTTCACATACAAAGGATGTTCTCAGTTCTCACATTGTACCAGTAATCATGTGCAGAAATTAATGGTTTAACACCAATAGTTCAGTGGTCTGCCTATTTGTAGTCTTCAAGGATTGCGATTGGTGCACATTTCCATTAGCTATAATGTGCAGCCTCTGGCTGTTGGCTGTATCATTTTCTGTGAGCACAGCTGTGCCGCTGATGCAGTGCCCCCTGTTACCAGTAAGCTGGTAATCATTCCACCAACCTCAGAAGGATGACAGGCTGAATCAACACACCTGGTGTTAATTCAACGGTATGAGCTCAAACTCAAGACCCTAAGATCTTAAGCCAGCCAGCCACCGTAACCGTTAAGCCAACATCAGGCTTGTGCCATTTCCATAAACAGGTGATTTTGTTTGGGAATTGGTCTTTGCTCGAAATAATGGGTAATTATTGCGAATTATTTTCTCACTCAAAAAAAACTTGTTCTCATGCAATGAAGACCATTGAATGGAGGTGGCAGGATATTACATTGGCCTCCTCATGTCACGGGTCGAAGGTGGCTACTGTGATCGCAGTATGTATGTATGGCTCCTACAACATGGCAAGTGACTTCGAAAGCAGGATCTTAAAAAAAAAAAAATCGGTTCCACAGCCGGGTTCTTGTGGTCATCATTTGGTGGCGCTGCTCTGCACTAAACGGTCCACCCGAGGCAAAAAAAAAAAAAATGGCGCCATTCTAACGCAAACGCCGCCCTCTACTGCGCACTCTGAGATTTACAAAACCCAATTATAAACCTTGTTACTCATTACAATTCGAATCCAATACTTGCCCTTCGATCGGTGACTGATTGTTGTGCACAAAGCTTTTGGATTGTGCAAATCTAAATTATAATGATGAAAAGGGTCAATTAGACAATCCAAAATCCATTGGGACCATACACTGTATAGAGTATTGGTAGTGCCAAAGCAGTCTCCTGGGCGATTGGCACATCCTAGACAGGTCACCATCCAATACAAGATATTCAAATGGCTCAACCATCCCAGCAAGCTGGTACTCTCATTTTGCCAACCTCAGAAGGATGACAGGCTGAGTCAACCCCACTTGGTATAAATTCAATGGTCAAGCAGGATTTGAACTCAGGACCTTAAGATCCAAATCCCACCACCCTTTCCATTAAGCCAACACCAGACATAATTAGACGACGGTTAATGCAAAAACAATGTCGCCATTGTTTCACCTTTAAATGACCTTTTCTGATGCCCATTTGACCATTCTGGAGGCTCGGGTCTATCTTACCAATTTTTTTTGAGCTAACCATTCGGGTGGCTCTTGGGTCTATCACAGCAGTTATAGACCAAAGAGGACCAGAGAGGATCCTAATGAAGAAATGCTGCCTCTGTGCATGACCCGTGTGGGTAGTTCCAGCAGGGTGCCAACCCCAAGGGCTACGATTTGCTTCCATACCCTCCCTAATTGTGCAAACCGCTAGAACTGCCAGCTTAACATCATCTTCAATTAACGAGGAGCTCTCCGATCTTGTGGCTCTCACCGATAACGCAAATATGAAGTGTTCATTGGATTAACTGCCTCATGTACATGAAGCGGAAAGCAGGGTAAAGGAATTGCTTCAATTTGTGTCTGTCTGTCTGTCTGTCCGTCCGCAAACATCAGTTTATGATCACGGGACAACTTCATTTCAATTAAACGTTATACTTTGAACACAAATCTGAAGATGAATCGGAAAACTAACCTGCAGTTTAACAGTACTTTGGCTCTGAATTTGTCCCGATCACACATGCGCAGAGAGGAGTGAGATAATATTTTTTTACTGTCTGCCTGCGTGAGTTAAACAAAATTGAAAATCATTCCAAACAGGAACCGTTTCGAAGGACATCATAAAGGACACAAACAACAGGAACGAATAACTAATGGTATGTGTTAAATAAGGCGGTGTAAAAGATACTACAGCAATGGCGGTAAAATGCCGAATTTTTTTTCCCTCCTTCCTTTAAAACCCTTATTTTATTTCACTTGAATTATATACTTGAACACTCACTGTAGAACACAGCCTGGTGTTGGCTTAGTGGTTAGGGTGGCGGCTTAGGATCCTAGGGTCCTGAGTTCAAGCCCTGTTGGCCGGTGAATTAATATACACCAGGAGGTTGACTCAGCCTGTCATCCTTCTGAGGTCGGCAAAAATGAGTACCAGTGCACTGGTAAGGGGGACACTGCATCAGCGGCATAGCCGCGTCCCAACCAATGATGCAACCAGCAGCCACAGGCTGCACTCGATAGAGAGAGACTGCAGAACACAAATCGCCCTTTTGGCACTTTCAAAACCCTTCCGTGTGGCAGTACTTCGCCAAAATATTACGGCGTTTTACGTAATCACGACCAATCGAATTTTCCCCTTGCAGACCCTGCCCATGTCTGTTTCTGAAGACTGCATATGGTGAGGTGTTCTATGAACTCTCTAGTGCAGTGTTTCTCAAGGTTGGGCGTGGCAATATTTTGGTGGGGCATGAGGATTCAGAATTAACGAATCAATATATGATCGCTTTCATAGCTTTGCACTTTCAAATTTTCAAAAGTTTCAAGCTGCGACTGATGCCTCATAGCATCATAACTAAAAACTGCTTCACGGCGCCCTTGTTAGCCAATCCGCGGTTAAGGTGTGTCCTTGATCAATTCAATGCTGTTACGTCACTATGACTCGCTTTTCGTCAAGGGGAATTCCTTATACTAGTGCATGCCTGTACGTGCGTGGCCATACGTGCAAAAAAAAACAAAAAAAACTTTCAAACCGTGTGCCAGAAACAACAACCACACAGGCTGTTCCTTCGCTCTCGCGTGCCCGTACGTGCGTGGCTGTACGTGCAAAAAAAAAACTTTCAAACCGTGTGCCAGAAACAACAACCACACATGCCGTTCCTTCACTCTCGCGTGCTCGTACGTGCAAAAAAGATAAAATAAAATAAAATAAAACTTTCAAACAACCACACAGGCCGTTCCTTCGCTCTCATAAATGACGACTGGATTGGGGCATTGTGTTTATCTATAAATGCGCATAAGAAATCGAGAAATTATTAGAATTCAGTAAGTCATCACTATCCAGAAGTCCATACGTTGTAACCCGTAATGAGGAAAGCGCTTTAACTTGGGAACCACTTGTCCGATTAATTTCAAACCTTTTTAAAGGCAAACAAACAGAGATTGCTGGAATTATAGATAGATAGAAGATAGATACTGTGGGTGCAAAACGCCAAGCAACGTGTCCTGTCATTGGTAACTAAGGCGCCCTTTCCCCATCGGCCACACCTACGCAGCAATGTGTACTGTCATTGGTTTGGTAAATAAATGGCCATAACTTGGGAACCACTTGTCCGATTAATATCAAACCTTAAAAAGGCAAATACTCAGGTCCCCAGCAATATGCCTGGCAAGTTTCAATTAGATAGGACGAGTGGTTGTCGAGAAACAGCGGTCACAGACACACACAGACACACACAGACAAGCCAGTAGGCAGACATGGGTAGTCGATCAAGTCGAATTTAGTCGTTTTTCAGCCGTTACTAGCCAACAAAAGCGTCCATAGCAACTGTTCTTTCTCACACATAACTAGGACATACCATGAACCTACCGTACCAGTTTCATGTATATCTGACTCATAGTCTCGAGATATAACGAACTTCGTTTTTTTTTTTGTTTTTTTTTTCCGACCAGGGTTCATTCAAAGTCTATCTTCTCCGACAGTTTTCATGGGAGCGGGCTGAATTTTTTTGTCAAGGAGGCTGAATGTGTTGCCCACAAACAATCATAGTTTGATTTTTGAATTCCGAAATTTTTATTATTTTATTTTTTTGAAAATTTCAAAGGCCCTTTGCGAGGCAACCGAGGGGTCCATAGCAACGGTTCTCAAACGCGCACAACTAGGTCATGGTATGAACCTACCACCAGAGTTTCATAAAAATCGGCCTACGATTAACGGAGTACTAGCCTGGACAGACAAACAGACAGACAGACAAGCCGGTAGGCGGACATGGGTAGTCGACTACCCAATAGAACCTGACGCGATGGGCCCGTTCGATGGTAAATGACCTGAGGATTATGCACAAGAAAATTCATGATTCTAGGTTCAAGGATTAATGCTGCAGATTGTTTTTTCGATAAAATACCCCCACATTTAGAGGTTTTTCGGCCGTTGCTCGGCGACGAAGGGGTCCATAGCAACGGTTCTTTCTCACACATAACTAGGACATACCATGAACCTACCATACCAGTTTCATGTATATCTGACTCATAGTCTCTGAGATATAACGAACTTCGTTTTTTTATTGTTTTCCACCAGGGTTCATTCAAAGTCTATCTTCTCCGACAGTTTTCATGTATATCTGACTCATAGTCTCTGAGATATAACGAACTTCGTTTTTTTATTGTTTTCCACCAGGGTTCATTCAAAGTCTATCTTCTCCGACAGTTTTCATAGGATCCGGCTGGAAATTTTTGACAATATGGCTGAATGTACTGCTCACAGTCGCTCATGGCCCGATTATTGATTTTCGAAAAAATTTATTTTTTATGATTTTTCAAAAATTTCAAAGTCCTGTTGCTAGGCAATGGTGGTGTCCATAGCAACGGTTCTCATTTGCACACAACTCGGTCATGGTATGAACCTACCAACCAAGTTTCATCGAAATCGCCATTGTATTAACTGAAATAGCAATTTTAAATACTGATAATAAGGGTACAACAAATCTCAAAAAAAAAAAAATTGAATTTTTGTTTTTTTTCGACGAGATCGACTACCCAACAGACATAACGACGGAAAACCTGCCAATAAGGGGAGATAGATCGACTACCCAACACACAGAGATTGCTGGAATTATAGATAGAATTATGGAATTATCCTTATATTATATGTAGTATATACTGTAGTGTCTCCAATCATGGTGGGGCGTACGATTTTCTTGAAAATCTAAGTGGGGCGTGGGACAAAAAAAGTTGAGAAACACTGCTCTAGTCTTTTCTGGATTAAAAGCCAACTGCAGCAATCAACCTCACTGTGCTATATGATGAAACACTGGGACCTAACTTTTCAAGCATTTCATATATCCCTAAACAAATGAAAGGGCTGACAGGATAGCTCAGAAATATACACTCATACCTCTGAGCCATTTACCCTGGGTTCAAATCTTTGTCAAGCTATAAACTGTCATCTTCGTGTTTGGCAGGTAGGCCGAGGCATCAATGTGTCTGCCGTCCATCAGTATCCAATCTGCCTGTCATTAGTTCATGGAGGATGTTAAAAATTATGATCACATGGTCTCCTTCATGAAGAGTAGACGAGCTATCACCAGCACCATGAAAAATTTTTTTCCAAATTCTTGCTCTGACTACTGGGAAGACAAGGGCAAACTACCAGCATAACCAATAACCCTTGCCCAGGAAAGTTCTAGCTCTTCCATGAGCCTTGACTGTGTGCAAAACAAAATGCTTCAGTAACACCATCTGTCTCTGTCTCTGTGTATATGTAAGGAGTATGATACATTGATGATGATGAAAAGAATGAAATGTTCAAAGAGGTTATCTGATATCAATCTCACCCTGTTTACAATGGAAAGAAAAACGCCCAACGGTTGCCGTTGTTAAAGATCAGGTCATCAGGGGTCAAAAATGCAAAGGTTAACATCAACTTTGACCATTTCGGTGTTTTCCTAGTACATAGATAAGACTGAGCAACAGATTTCTTTTGAAAAGAAAACAAGTTGGCAGGTGGAAATACACTTCAGTTTGACACTTTCATGACCTCATCGATGGCGCATAGTTAACAAGAAAAAGAGCAATCAGAGATTGCAGAAAGCTTTTGGATTGTACAAACCAGGAATTTTGTGCGGTGTTTGTGTAGTTTCTGCAGTGTATTTTGTGTGGCCTTTGTGTCCTGGTGTGTGACATAATTAACGAGCAAAAAGCAACGATGAAGTCATCAGGAGGAACCTGGATAGGATTCGGGTTTCAGCTGCTACTCCTCTACCCTCAAACCCATCCAGGCACAGCCAAGTGAGCCTTATTCAAAAAAATAAAAATAAAAAAATAAATGAAATAAAAAAAGAACCCAGATGAAAAAAAATTAATAATTCTGGCTGCTACACCATGCATCCAATCAGGTTAAAATTTAAAACCTATATTCCCCATCACGACAAGATCATAATTGTGAAGTTTCACATCGATCGATGTGAAGGCTTGGGGAACATTTGTGTGGTTTCCCCCTCGATCTGTCCAGCCATTTCAGAGAAGAAGATATTTCATAGGTTTTCGGGTAAATCCAATGTGGCTGCCAAATCACGTGACCTATGACGTCTTTTTTATTCTGCGGACAAATTTATCTTATTCTGCGGACAAATTTATCCCAAGATGACCATCAAAAGTTTTCATACTGATCCGATGTAGCATTCTACATATGCAATTATGATGTCATAAACGAAGGAAGGCACCTATGACGTCATAAAAAAAATTACACATTCCCCATGACGAGTTCATGCCGTGTGGCAAGTTTCAATTTGTACCACGGTGCGGTTTCAGATAGAGGTCCAAAGTTTTTCCTGTTTTTCCAACATTGCTGCCACACCACGTGACCTATGATGTCATAATTAGAATTAGTCATTATAATGTCACATTATAATTATTATCATTATAATGTCACATTATAGTCATAATTAGAATTAGTCATTAGTCATTCTAATAATGTCATTATTAGAATACAGTGAGTCATCACTATCTGGAAGTGGTGCGTGCCCGTACGGAATGTTCACATGCATTCCACGAATTATCGCTTACATTGAAGTAACAACTGCTGTGATACTTACACACACACAGAGTTAATTAAAATCCAAATTAAAATCAAGTTTACCTCCCTGTCTTTGCTTGTCATGACATTCGCTGCCATTGACCATTGCCACTCCTACGCCATGGTAACTAAGGCACCGATCCCCATCGTAACCGGCATGGCACGTGACGTCATCGTCGGTCGGTCGCGGACCGGCCTACGCAGCAACGTGTCCAGTCATTGGTTTGGTAAATAAATGGCCACAGCAACGTGTCCTGTCATTGGTTTGGTAAATAAATGGCCACACCAACGTGTCCTGTCATTGGTTTGGTAAATAAATGGCCGCAGCAACGTGTCCTGTCATTGGTTTGGTAAATAAATGGCCACAGCAACGTGTCCTGTCATTGGTTTGGTAAATAAATGGCCACAGCAACGTGTCCTGTCATTGGTTTGGTAAATAAATGGCCACAGCAACGTGTCCAGTCATTGGTTTTGTAAATAAATGGCCACACCAACGTGTCCTGTCATTGGTTTGGTAAATAAATGGCCACAGCAATGTGTCCTGTCATTGGTTTGGTAAATAAATGGCCACAGCAACGTGTCCAGTCATTGGTTTTGTAAATAAATGGCCACAGCAACGTGTCCAGTCATTGGTTTTGTAAATAAATGGCCACAGCAACGTGTCCAGTCATTGGTTTGGTAAATAAATGGCCACAGCAACGTGTCCTGTCATTGGTTTGGTAAATAAATGGCCACACCAACGTGTCCAGTCATTGGTTTTGTAAATAAATGGCCACAGCAACGTGTCCTGTCATTGGTTTGGTAAATAAATGGCCACACCAACGTGTCCTGTCATTGGTTTGGTAAATAAATGGCCGCAGCAACGTGTCCTGTCATTGGTTTGGTAAATAAATGGCCACAGCAACGTGTCCAGTCATTGGTTTTGTAAATAAATGGCCACACCAACGTGTCCTGTCATTGGTTTGGTAAATAAATGGCCACAGCAATGTGTCCTGTCATTGGTTTGGTAAATAAATGGCCACAGCAACGTGTCCAGTCATTGGTTTTGTAAATAAATGGCCACAGCAACGTGTCCAGTCATTGGTTTTGTAAATAAATGGCCGCAGCAACGTGTCCAGTCATTGGTTTGGTAAATAAATGGCCACAGCAACGTGTCCTGTCATTGGTTTGGTAAATAAATGGCCACAGCAACGTGTCCTGTCATTGGTTTGGTAAATAAATGGCCGCAGCAACATGTCCTGTCATTGGTTTGTTAAATAAATGGCCGCAGCAATGTGTGCAGTCATTGGTTTGGTAAATAAATGGCCATAACTTGGGAAGCACTTGTCCGATTAATATCAAACCTTGAAAAGGCACATCCTCAGGTCCCCAGCAATATATCTGGCAAGTTTCAATTAGATCGGACCAGTGGTTGTCGAGAAACAGCGGTCGCGCGCGCACACACGCGCGCGCACACACACACACACACACACACACACACACACACACACACACACACACACACACACACACACACACACACACACACACACACACACACACACACACACACACACACACACACACACACACACACACACGCACACACACACACACACACTGCTGGAATTATAGATAGACTAGTGCATGCCCGCAGATGCGTGGCCGTACGTGAAAACCCTCCCCCCCCCGCCCCGCCAAAAAACTCAAACCGAGTGCCAGAAACAACAACCACACAAGCCGTTCCTTCGCTTTCACGTGCCCATACGTGCGTGGCTGTACGTGCAAAAAAAAAAAAAAAAAAATATATATATATATATAAATATATATATATATATATATATATATATATTTATATATATATATATATATATACCTTAAAACCGCTTGCCAGAAACAAACATACAGGCCGTTCCTTCGCTCTCGCGTGGCCGTACATGCATGGCCGTACGTGCGTGTCCGTATGTGCATGGCTGTACGTGCATGGCCGTACATACAAAAAAAAACTTTCAAACCGCGTGCCAGAAACAACCACACAGGCCGTTCCTTCGCTCTCTCGTGCCCAGATGTGCGTGGCCGTACATGCAAAAAAAAACAACTTTCAAACAACCACACAGGCCATTCCTTCACTCATAAACGACGACTGGATTGGGGCATTGTGTTTATCTATAAATGCGGATAAGAAATCAAGAAATTATTACAATACAGTAAGTCATCACTATCCAAAAGTAGTGCGTGCCCGTACGGAATGTTCACATCATTCCACGAATTATCGCTTGCATTGAAGTAACAACTGCTGTGATACTTACACACAGAGTTAATTAAAATCAAGTTTACCTCCCTGTCTTTGCTTGCCATGACATTCGCTGCCATTTACCATTGGCACTCCTACCCCACGGTAACTAAGGCACCGATCGATCCCCATCGTAACCAGCACGGCACGTGACGTCATCGTCGGCCGGCCGTGCACCAGCCTACGCAGCCACGCCCACGCAGCAACGTGTCCTGTGATTGGTAACTAAATGGCGCATCGGCCACGCCTACGCAGCACGTGTCCTGTCATTGGTTGGTAAATAAATGGCCATAACTTGGGAAGCACTTGTCCGATGAATATCAAATCTTGAAAAGGCACATCCTCAGGTCTCCAGCAATATATCTGGCAAGTTTCAATTAGATCGGACCAGTGGTTGTCGGGAAACAGCGGTCACACACACACACACACACACACACACACACACACACACACACACACACACACACACACACACACACACACACACACACACATACTGCTGGAATTATAGATCGATGAAATGAGGTCAATGAGATGACAAATTAAGGGGTTGAATGCAGACTGCAGAGCAATGAGTAAGGAAACCCGTCGTTGTGAATCGTTTTTACCACCAAATCGAGATGTATTTCGTTGGCAAGCATGTCGAGTAGAGCTGAATTCCTTAACACTTCCAAAGGCCACACCGTTTTGACAATTGGAAACAAAAAGAAGTTGTGCACTTTTTTTGATAAATTATTTTTGGAACAATTTTTCTTCAATAAATAAATAATAATAAAAATCGTCTCCATGTACATTGTACACACCTTTATCTCGTTAGCACCTCTTCATAAACAACATCGCTGAGGAAACGGCGCTTCTTCTTTGTTTCCTCGTCCAGGGCGAGAATACGGAGGCTTTTAATGGCCAATTATTCAATTAGCGCCAACGTATTTTGCCTTTTCGCAAGGAAAAACACGGAGAGGAGAGGAGAGGAGAGGAGAGGAGAGGAGAGGAGAGGAAAAACCCGTAATGGCGAACGCGGCTGAGTTTCTCTTCACCATCGACCACGGCTACGCAGCAACGCTTCCTGTCATTGGTTGATATAAAATGGCCGCAGCAACGGTTCCTGTCATTGGTTGGTAAATAAATGGCCATAACTTGGGAAGCACTCGTCCGATTAATATCAAACCTTGAAAAGGCACATCCTCAGGTCCCCAGCAATATACCTGGCAAGTTTCAATTAGATCGGACCAGCGGTTGTCGAGAAACAGCGGTCACAGACAGACACACACAGACACACAGACACACAGACACACAGACACACACACACACACACACATTGCTGGAATTATAGATAGATGAGAGCCTTTATTAGAATACAATCTCCAATGATGGCTGCCAAAATTGAATTTATCACACTTTTTCGATCATGTTTCAAAATGTTTTTTTGTTTTTTTAATATACAGTATATAATTCTTCTCTAACTTCAGTCTATGGTGTCTAATGTTGAAAACCTTCCAGGAAAACGGAAAAAAGGTGGAGACTAATTTCGAGTGATGCCGCAAGTGCCAAAATGTTCGCGAAGACCCTGTGATGAATCAACCAAAGGATTCTTCATTTGAACATTTTCTCACACGTGTCCATCAGCGAGCTGAGTTTGGAGGGCCAGAGTTTGTTTTTATTCCTGCAACACCTTTATGCTCTGACAACAAAAATGTCAGAGAAAAACAAGTGGTATGGCAATACAAGTGTTATGCTGTTACAACAAAGAAGATAAACATTAACCGGGCCAAGTTACATCACACTAAAGCAATCTCCCAATTTGATCCTACACTACTGACGAAAAAGAAAGGACGTCCATCATCAACAGCATCAGACAGTTAACTGACTTCATCCAGTAAAATAACACTCACATTTGGCTCTCTTAAACAAAAATGTGACTGCACATCCTGAAGCTTACCTGGAACCAGGAGCTACAGTCACTCAACCTCCTCCCGCAGACCCTCTTAGATCCTGATTTTTTTGTAGTGCCGTGAATAAACTTAAGTACATCACTGGTGATGAAGGTTGTGGTCAAGTTTCATCGAAATTGTGTGTGTAGTTTCAGAGAAGAGAGCAAATACCAATTTTGTTTATTTTTGGAGGGGAGAAGTAAAAAAAAAAAAATCCCTGTAGATCCCGTTAATGAGCGCAGATTTTGATGCGGTCAATACACCTTCGTTTGGCATCAGATATGAAGCTTGTGGCCAAGTTTCATCAAAATCATGTGTTTGATTCAAGCAATAATGACTGAAGTGTTTGCGGAATGACTGACGGACACTGCTCGATCGCACAAGTTCACCTGACTAAAGTCCAGGTGAGCTAAAAAGAATGCTTGGAACTCTTCATATGTGCATGAGCAGAAATGTTGGCATTCAAATTGTTGAGATTGTCAAGCAAAGTAACGATTCCCTGTGGAAAGTAAACGACAGTGAACTGATCAGTGATTGCTAGATGCCTTGTCATGAGATATGTTGTCCCATAAGAAGTGAATCACAGTGTTTGCCAGCAACAAACAAGAACTTTGTCATCAATGACGTTTGTGATGAGGACAATGAAAAAGGTATCGACTTCATTGCTGCAGAAATGCGTTTTTACAGTGAACTGCAGGGGAAAAAAAAGAATCGATTTTGGAGAACTTGTTCCCATTGATGAAGCAGAGAAAGACTATAGAAGTGTTATGAAGGAGCACAATTTGGAGTGCGTTTCAGTGACCCGTCGTCACTTGAAGTCCAAGCTACAAGATCATATACACGGTGTGGAATTTACTCGTCCGAGTGATCCCTCAAAGCCAACTCTTATCCATGCCATTGCAACTCGTGATGATGCAGTTCGTGATACAGCACAGAAGAGTGGGAAAGAAGACGTCACTGGTATTTTCCAGTGTGCTAAAATTATAAGAGAAGCTCAAGAGTGAGCACAATAATTGACGTGTCAAGGTACCTCGAAAGGTAGACATGGCTGTGTACCCGATGAGCTCCTGTTACTTCTGAAATGGATTGTTCAGGGACACAATATGACTCCAACAGAGGTTCGCACCGAGGAAATTCGATAATTCTTGTAGCAATTTAGCACACAAGTCCAAAAGGCAAATCTTGCACAAGAAGTAGCTGGTTTGGAAAGCTCCCAGGTCGAAGCAGATACACGTATCATGTTGTATACCTGCTGAAGTGCACAAAACTGGAAAACAAGTTCACATCTATGCATCAGGTACAGATGTGGTAGTTGCCAGCATGCCAGCATGCCAACACTGGACGATCATCATGATGGGGACAGGTTCAAATCGTCAGCGTGTGAATCTGAAACGACTGTATCATGCCCTTGGTGAATGAAATTAGTGTTCAGGCCTTCAGAGGTTTTCAAGCAATTAGTGGCAGTGACACGACTGGTTGTATTTTTGGAAAGAGCAACAATGCCTGGTCGAATACATTTGTATTTGTATCGGAATACCATTCCAGTATACATCAATAACCACTCAACTGCAACATGAAAATACATTTAAAAAGTCAGGTTTTGCTACAATTCCTATTGATTATTATTGGTTCGCGGGCGCCAGCAGTGACCACTATTTTCGTTGTGTCTGTCTGTCTGTCTGTGACTCTCTCCAGAGCATAGCTCCATGACGTTTGATGCAATCTTGATGAAACTCGGACACAAGCTAGATATTATGGTCTAGTTGTGTCTTTTTGTATGAAGGGCGTCCCACACCCCTTGTGCGCAGAGCCACGTCCACTTGAACTTTTTATTTATTTTAATTTATTTTCTCGATTTTTTTTTCTCGCAATTTCATTTCCCAGAAGCTGTGTGTAATGTCCATAAGTACAACATATAAAATATCTGATTTGATTTGGTCAATTTTGACGGAAGAGATAGGTTTTTACGGTAGGGCATCCTCAAAAGCTTCCACTAACTCAATTGTACCTATTGTGGCATTGTTCAATAATGCCCGCAAACCATTATCACCTCCCGGCCAGTATCTACTATAATCTAATGTCTATATATTTTTCTGTCTCTAAATATGAAAAAAAAATTCATTCCAACATATTTTATCCTCCAATAAGGCTTTTTCAGTTATCGCATCATTTTGCAGTATCTGTGATCTCACGTGGCGGCTATTTTGTATATGATGGACAATCTTAAAATACATCATTTCAGTGAAGTTGTATTTATGCTTTAATAAATTACTATATGCAATGTCATATGTCCTCAATTATTACTTTTTAAATTAAAATGGTTATGACACATTTTACTTTGTATGGCTCCAGAGGCGGCGTTAGTCATTTGGAGGCCTCATGCAAAATGCAAAAGTAGCCCAGTGGGGCCCTTGCGAGGCCTGTCAATCTGTCATCACACTAAAATATGCAATTTGGCATCTCTGTCTGACGGACGTCGATGTATTCAGTCGTTATTTATGTAATCTCAACCAATTAAACTTGCCAAGGGAACTACGGGTCATATGGCAAAAGTTGTTCACTGTACAGTGACTTTATTCCTTTCCTTTCCTTTCCTTTCCTTTCCTTTCCTTTCCTTTCCTTTCCTTTCCTTTCCTTTCCTTTCCTTTCCTTTCCTTTCCTTTCCTTTCCTTTCCTTTCCTTTCCTTTCCTTTCCTTTCCTTTCCTTTCCTTTCCTTTCCTTTCCTTTCCTTTCCTTTCCTTCCCTTCCCTTCCCCTCCCACATCACCAGCAGTTCCCAAGGTGGTACAACACAAATGATCGTCGTAAATATGTCGTGCAACACCTCTCCCGATGGTGGTGAGAAAAATGGTATTACGAGTGACGCTTCACAACCCTCAATTGTATCACGAGTCAGAGGATTCTGTGTTATTTTCACTCACTTAACGGATGTTGCTTTAGGCTCGATTGCAAAAAAAAAATACCAAAGAATTCCTATTTTATTGCCTTTAACAATAAGCTTACTATCGCTTGCCAAGCCAGCCGTTCCTTATCAACCATTTTGTTAGAGTGCTGAAGCCACTTGGTGAGCGCTTGCTAGCTGCTTGGTAATGGAACACACCTCAGCACATGTGCTCGACCTCGGACCTTTTCCTGGCTTTTCCGCTTGTAAAATGAAAAAAAAGTTAATTTTTGGGTGATTTTTTACCCTTTTCGCCATTGTTGAGCTTTTTCGCTTTTCAACACCGCTGGGGTAGTTTCCTTTCATCCCCGGGACAGGTGCTCTGACACCTTTTATTTTAAAAACCGCAACGTTCCATCGTGCACTTAGGTTAGTGCATTTACTGAGGGGTTGTTTTATGATTGAACAATAAATTGTAATGTGGATTTGCAAAATTATTGACAAGTATTAACATGAGGAATTATACAAATTTTTTTGTGATTATTGGTTGTATTTGTATCCATTAAACATCGTTACTCCACTTACTTTCGCAACTAACCTAACCTCATCCCATACTTTTGCAATAGTCCAGTAAGTTAAACATCAGGGAAAACTTTTTTGTAATCGATTCATTAAATCACAATGCTTTCTTTCCTCGAGATGGAAATGAAGGTCTTTTTTTTGCCATGAGACATTCCCTTTGTGCTGTGTTTGTCACCACTCACAAGTTGATATGTTTTGTTGGCGAAGTGAGATGTCACACATTGGGGATCCTTCTTAAACGATTGTGAACAACGATTGGTCGTGTGGGGGCCCCTCGTTATCTTGGGGCCCCATGCAATTGCATGGGTTGCACGCCCCTACCAGCACCTCTGAAGGTCTCCATATACAGGGACATAACAGGCGTTAATAGGTCTTTATTTCAAAATGTCTGCCATTAGCTGAAGATAACAGAAAAAAAAGCCAAACATTGTTCAACTTAGACCACAAATTAACTAAAAATCCACATTTGCAACAATCTACATGAAATTCCAATGAGAACACCTCCACTTCATAACACGACTTAGACCATTTTTGGAATTGGAGCGAACTATGAGCAGTTCAGTCTAAAAGGCGATTAAGGATCACAATTATGATTTCATACCAACCGGTCCTGGTTGGGAAGTCTCACATAAACCGGTCCTGGTTGGGAGGTCTCACACCAACCGGTCCTGGTCGGGAGGTCTCACACAAACCGGTCCTGGTCGGGAGGTCTCACACAAACCGGTCCTGGTCGGGAGGTCTCACACAAACCGGTCCTGGTCGGGAGGTCTCACACAAACCGGTCCTGGTCGGGAGGTCTCACACAAACCGGTCCTGGTCGGGAGGTCTCACACAAACCGGTCCTGGTCGGGAGGTCTCACACAAACCGGTCCTGATCAGGAGGTCTCACACCAACCGGTCCTGGTCGGGAGGTCTCACACCAACCGGTCCTGGTCGGGAAGTCTCACATAAACCGGTCCTGGTTGGGAGGTCTCACATAAACCGGTCCTGGTTGGGAGGTCTCACACAGACCGGTCCTGGTAGGGACCAGCGCTAGGGACAAATCTAATCAGCGTGAGCTATCATCCTCCTGAATCATGTGGTATAATTTGACATTGGTATCTTCTTCCATTCTCGAGTTATCGTGCCTACAAACAAACACACAAACACACAGACAAGCAGTCATAGACTGGTACTTACGAAATCGTCAACTTGACCTCTGACCTTGTCTAATAAAAGCTGTCTCTCGAGAAGGTAGCAACGCAAACCAGAGGTTTCTACGATGATTCTGTACCAAACCATCAAAAATCGAATGTTTGACCTCACTGTGACCTTGACCTTTGACCCATTTTGACCAAAATCGAATCAGCGCGAGCCATCACCCTCCTGAATCACGTGGTATAATTTGACATTGGTAGCTTCTTCCGTTCTCGAGTTATCGTGCCTACAAACAAACACACACACACACACACACACACACACACACACACACACACACACACACACACACACACACACACACACACACACACACACACAAACAAACACACAAACAGATGACGGAAGTCATCAATATACTTACGAAATCTTTAGATTTCGTAATCTTTAGATTTCGAAATCTTTAGATTTCGTAAGTGACAAACAGACAGGGGTGAAAACAGGAACCTCCGTCCGTCTTCGATGGCGGAGGTTAACTAGAAGAGCACTCGGTAAAGCACATACATCCGCCACGTAATTCCTGATCTATGAAAACATATCAGGCCCAATACATTTTTGATGTATCATGCTATATATCGTTTTTGGCCCCATCTCTCAATGGTGAAGAATCGCTTTAAATAATAATAAAAAATTCTCGCATCCAGATCCAGATTCAGATCTTCAACAAAATCGAATCAATTCGTCCTTGTCACACACCAAACATGTCCACCAAGTTTTGTCCTAATCCATCAACTTTTTGAGAAATCGTGATCAATATCGTTTTTGGTCCAATCTCTCAATGGTGAAGAATCACTAAAAATAAATTTGAGTAGCCAGATCCAGATCTTCACCAAAATCGAATCAATTCGTCCTTGTCACACACCCATGTCCACCAAGTTTCATCTGAATCCGTCAACTTTTTGAGATATCATGTTTTATATCATTTTTGGTCCCATCTCTCAATGGTGAAGAATCATTAAAAAAAAAAAATTTGTATCCGGATCGAGATATTCACTAAAATCGAATCAATTGGTCCTTGTCACACACCCAATCTGTCCACGAAATTGTCCGAATTTGTCCACAACTTGAGATATTATGCTATATATCGTTTTGGCCTCATCTCTCAATGGAGAAGAATCACTTAAAAATTCTAGCATCAGGATCTGGATCTTCACCAAAACCTAATCAATTGGTCCTTGTCACACACTCAAACTGTCCACGAAATTTCATCCGAATCCATCAACTTTTTGAGATATGTTGTACATCGTTTTTGGTCCCATCTCTCAACGGGTGAAGAATAACTTCAAAAATTCTCATATCCAGATCCAGATCCAGATCTTCACCAAAATCTTATCTTTTCGTCCATGTCACGCACCCAACATATGACACAAGTAACCACCATTTGTCATCGGAATCCGTCCATAACTTTTTGAGATATCCTGCACACAGACAGAGAGACAGACGGGGTGAAAAAAACATAACCTCCTTTCACCTTCGGTTTGGAGGTAATGAAAGGAAACGGTCTACGAATGCTGAAACGTCATGAGGTCGAAGGAGGTGTACAGACAGACACCAATCATTGAGAAGACCGGAAAACAAGGCTTTGTTGGTACAGTTCCTTTGTTAGACCTATTTTGAAAGATCTCATCTCTGGAGGGAGGCACAATGCATCAATCTTTGAGGATTAAAATTAAGGGAAACAAGATTGTGGCTGTTAACTGGCACAGGTGCTCAGGTAGTCCAAGCACTACACAGTGTAACCACAAAGAAGCCAACACCCAGATTGTTTTGCCTGCAGCATTCAGTGCTGTTCCACTGGGTGCACAGAGACTTGTCTACAAACACGACACCGATATGATCGTATTTATCCATGACACAAGTAAAGTAACCAACCGTACTAAGGTGGTGCAGGTAAGGGACATAGCCTGCTATTTATACTTCACCTATTCATCAACATATACAAACTCACCTTGGAGGTGAATGACCTATTTTGCCTTTTCTACGCGCACTATTCTGAAAGGACGGACGGATGCAAGCTACATCTGCAGTGTTGGGAGCCGAGCCATTTGGAAAACGCACAAGAATGTGGACTGCTCTGAACTCACCCTTTGCAGGCGATTTGCCATGTGAATCCTGTAACGGATGACGTGCGGAAATAAGCAAGACATTGTAGCTCCATGAAAAGGGAAGGACCGGTTTTCCGAATTGGCACAACTGATAGCAACATTCTCAATGGTTCAGACGTTTTTGAGGAATCTGCTTCCAAATTATGATGTACGTGAGCAGCATCTGAAAACATGGCTGTGATGGACGTGAAACGTCATTTCTAGATCTGTTAACTTTGCCACGCAAGTCATCCCTCAACTTGACGGCCTTAGGCTGGCCGGTTTGTGTTCCCATTCGAATTCCTGGGTCTTTAAAAAACAAAACAAAAAAAATGGAAACAGAGTCGAGGCTCCTGGAAGAGCTAGAACACTGAACAGATCACGATGCAACAGCACAAAAAGGTGTAGTGTCGTGAGAAACTCCAACGGCAAGGTTGAAGGGCAAAATAGATGGAGACTTGGACAAATAATGGGTGTCGGGAGGAATGAGAGGTAGAGGACGCATCGGGTTGACAAGATAGATACAGAAGCAAACTCTCAGGAAGGAAACACTGGAAATTTGGAAGGAGATGGGCTTGGGGGTGGGATTAACGAGGGTAGAAAAGATCATGGTTTGGGATTGGGGATGATCTGAGATGTTGGTGAACAGCTGTGTTGGAGACTTGGAAGGAAGAGAGGTGAACCCGGATGATGCAGGTGAACCCGGGTTCAAACCCCCATGTGTTTGTCCCCATCAGTTTCCAATGTCCTTGCAATTCAAGTAAAAGCACACTGACATCTTCTAATCTCCTTGTCTGAATGTGATGAATATCCAAGGTCCCCCTGACCCTTGGATCAATGAATAAATACTGAAATGAAAGAAACAAAATGACAATGGTTGTTGAAATTTGAAAGTCAGGTTGTGTGCTGTCAGCGGACAAATTTGATGAGGACTATCTCTTCAATCGAGAGGACGAGATTTAGAATGCAAATACATCATCTTGTAGGCATTTTCACCTTTGTTATGTTGATTACATCCAATGGATGCATAGACATGGCAGTGGTCGTCTTGCCACGTCAGGGTGCCACACGATGCATCACTTGAGGCAGGTAATGAGTAATAGGTTTGATACTCTCTTCTGTTGGGTTAAGATATGACGTGCACACATCCAACTTGATTCTTCCCAGGACAATTAATCCACGTTAATATTGGTAACGTGTAATGTCAGGTCAGGTGACCCCGAAAGCTGTATGACATCATGAAGTTGAAGTGAAAGTGTTTTTTTTAAAATAATTTTTTTTTCATGACCACTTTGCAACGATTTTTAATTTTCACTATTCCAATTTTATCCTTGTGCAGTCAACCAAAAGCAACCACAGATATTGAGACAAGACCTGTATTCAGGTCTCTGCTATATCTTGTGTCGTCTTCCGGAAAGTTTGGCCAAGCTGAATCAACTGGGCATGGTCATGTTACCAGTAAATAAAATGCCAACCTTCAACAGCAGAGCCTCCATCATTGACCAACAAAAAGGGGGTTCCAGAGCCCTTCGGTGAGGGTGACGTGTGTTAAAAGTTTAAAATGGATCATGTGACCTCCCATTGTGCTAGTAGTGAATCATGTGACCTCCCATAGTGATGTGGTTATGGTGAATCATTTGTCAATAATTTACTATGAAAATCGGATAAACAGAATAAAGAATGGACATGGTGCTTGGAACAGCAATGGCAAACCACCCAATGTATTTACATAGTGATTGCTTTGGCAATCCCAAATGCTCAAGAAAAATCATGGTAATGGATTTAGGGCATGGGGGTGACAAAGATGTCGTACAAGGTGCAACCATGATCAAAAAATATTCAACCTTATTCCCATTATTATTATTTGTTTTAGAGGGCTGGCAGGATGTCTTGGAGATAAGTGCAACTGCTTTTGACCTGTCGAGCATGGGTTGAAATCCCAACCGAACCTTCAAATACCCCCGAGTACCAAACACCAGGGTGCACAAGTCTACTCTACAAGGACATGAAGTCAAAGGACTCGTCCGTCAGCAATCGCCATTGGTGGACATTGGCCCATGGTGCATTTCATGAAGAGTAAGCAAGTTATCATCGGAACCCTAAACAAATTTCCAATGTCTGCCCAAATTACCATCAGTTGAAAATCAGGCCTGCACAACCGGTTCGTGAAAGACTTGAGTCAGAAACATTTCCCAGCAAACCCTGCAAGAAGGGAAAAATTGGAGCTATTACAGTAGTAGTAGTAGTAGATCAACTTTTTATGCTCGCAAAGGTGAATTAAAATTTAAGGAGGTAGAAATTCCAAACTCATGCACACTCGGTCATGCATCCTGCAGTGGAGGGGCAATGCGTCCAGGATTGTAATGTCGTTAATAAAACCGTTCAATAGGTCAAATAACTTTCCAACTACTCACTGCAAAATATTTGCGATTGTTCATATGTTGGAATTTCCATTAAAAAAAATAAAAAAAAATAAAAAATAAAGCAACCCGAAAGCTTTAATCATCATGAAACATTTTCATAGCCTTCAAACATCGATTGTTGATAGTTTCACTGAAAATCTATGGGCCAACCCGAAATGAGAGAGAGTACAATCAGTCGATTTTGTCCATCCCACAGATGAGTGCATTCTAAGATATAAAAAGCGACTTCAATCTCCCCCAAAACCAGGCAAATGAAACTCATTTCCAAATGCAGAGTTAGAACCATTGAACAAAAGCAAATTCATATTAAGTTAAGAACACATGAATGAGTTTCATTTAACAACAAAACTCTTCTTTTCACAATTGCATCAGAAACAAGAGCATTTAACAAAGCAGAATCTCACCAGGTTATATAGAATATAGTACATTTGAGAACCAGTGCAGACTTGCACACAGCACTGTTAAAATAGCTTATTGTTTTTGTAAAATAAATAAATAAATAAATAAAGTCACCAAAATTAATAAATATCTAATATATAAACCTATTTCTCACCACTGACTAATATTAAAGATCGGTACATTCAGGGTGACGTACAAAGCTAAAATTTTGTGTGCCAATGGACATCGAAACAAGTACACCCGGAAAAAAAAATCACAATCGTGGGATGTTGGACAACTAAAAAAGAAATAAATGAAAAATCAAAATGCCTGGTGAGCGACCCGAGACCATGGGGAAGCACAGTTCATTATTGTTTACAATGTGTAAGCAGACCCTGCTAGTATATAATGTCGGTAATGGTTGATACATTATCCTGAAATAAGCTCTTCAAATTATCTTGATAGCTTAAGGAAAATATTATGTGCAAGGGAAAGGTCAGGGGATAGGGCGGTGGTGTAAAAGTTTTTTTTTTTTAGAAAATGTTGTTCGGAATATGTTAAAGAAAATGGCAGGGGTCAATCAACAGAGCACAAGGAGGCCTGGAAGGCTGCATTCACCCGCCACCCCTCCGCACTTCCTTTTCATCCATTTTTAAGATCCGCTATCCATCCCCACGAAGCCACTTGGACCTGGTTTATTTTGTATGGCGCACGGGCACACAACTATGGTCGGTGTGAAACTCCATCCCACGTGCTGTTATAATATTTCCAACGGCATGACATATAGGAAGAAGTGGCAGCCACACTTGGATCGAGTCAAAGAAGAAAAGATGGAAGCCGTTTGTTGTAGTTTTCAGCATTGGAAGTCAGAGAAGAGAGGGGGGAAACGAGCTGACTGCATTCTGGCAGCTGTTTTCTCCTCCATTCTTTCCTTCCACTTTTTCTTTCCCACCTGTAGAAATGACCCACATTTTCCCCTCCAGGTTGCTGTTCAACACCATCTGAGATCATCCCCCACCCAAATCCATGATCTTTTACACCTCCACCCTCAAACCCAACACTTTCCAAGTATCAATTTTTCCTTCCCGAGTTTGTTTCTGAATGCCATCTTGTTCACCCCGTGTGTCCTCCCCTGCTCCTCATTTGTCCTTGTCCATCTCCATATCTCCTTACCTTTGCTGTTGACATGTCCCTCCCCCCCTCTTTCTCCTGTTGCTTTTGCTCTGTTACTTCCTGATCTGTACTATATTTTCGATCCTCCACGAGCCTCGACTGTATACAAAAAGAAAAAAAAACATGAGATAAAATAATTTTTCAAAGAACCTGTACCCACCCACCAGCAACCCCTCGTTATCGATTATTTATTACCCTGCGTATACAAAGTGAAAAGTTGGGTTCAGGAAAATTGGTTCATGTCCATCCGTCTCTGTGAATTTGTGAGCCTAGAGGCGTGTCCTCAAGAGTGTTTGGGAGAGCAGAGAGGAGTGTTCGGATCCTCAAAGGGCGGAGGAGCAACTTGTGAGCCAACAGCCATCCATTTGTAGCACCCAACTGTGTCTGCGGACGTCTTCCTGCAGTTGGGTTACTTTTTATTTTTATTTTTTTCTTCCGGAGGTTGGTGGCAGGATTTGCACTCCGGCCACCATAAAACACCTCATTCCGCAAAACCCACAAATGTAAGGAAATCTGAAAACCCATTCCATTCCATGGAAAACTCATTCCTGTGCTGCTGCCTTCCACAGGGCAGCTCACCGGATGATGGGATTGGGGCAAAGCCTTCAGGACCCCCATTTCTTGATGAAAGGAAGAAAACTGCAGGGAAAACGTGCAGGGTCAGATTGTGCTGGTGTGTGGCAGAGTGGTGCTGAGGTGTTTTCCACAAGACGGCATCTCCTTGGGTTAACCTGAGGCGGTCTCTTCGGGTGAGTGTCTGGAATGTCCCATCTCTAAGAGAGGATGGTCACATCTCTGTTATCATCTGAGCTCAAGAGTTAGAACATAGGTACTGCAGCTCTGAGGTTCAGAGACTGGATAGTGGTGAGATCATGGCAGGTGGTTACACAGCCAAGTTGTCTGGTCACTAATGGTTACCATGCCCAAGGAGTTGCTGTAGCTGTGTCCTGTAAGCTCACTTCAATGATAATTGAGGTAACACGAGTCAACAAGCGTATTATGAAACCAAGGATTCCTCACTCCTTTGGTGTCGTTTATCTTGTCTCTGTATGCTCCAACTGAGGTGAGTGATCTTACCGTGAAGAATGCATTCTATGCCATGCTCTGAGTCTGCGGTTGATCAGTGCCCCAGGCAAGATACTCTTCTCGTCTTGGGGGATTTCAATACATCAACTGAAACTGATGGGGATGGTTATGAGACTTGCGTTGGTCCCCATGGGTCTGGAGCTGTGAACCACAATTAGCACCAAGTTCCTTGACTTTGCAAGAAGTCATAGACTTAGGGTGGCTGGTTCATGGTTTCAGCACCCACAGGCTCATCGCTGGACTTGGTATTCCAATGCTGGTGGTATGTATGGCAAAGGAGATTGACCATGTGCTCATTGTTGGTTGCTGAAGGATGATCCAGAACTGCAGGGTCTACCGGAATGTTCAGCTCCTCAATACCGACCAGAGGCTTGTCATAGCAACTCTGAAATTGCAAATGAAATCCTGGAAAATGGTACCGTCCCAGCCTCGGCTGGATGTTGGCAAGCTCAAGGATGACAAGGTAGCTCAGGAGTTTACGAACAGCTGAATGGGGAGTTAGGGGGTCTGAGTGCTTTGGGGAATCCTGAAAAGTTGTGGAGTGCAATCAAGACCACTGTCCTTGATGTTGCCGGTGGATGTCTTGGAGCTCACCGCAGGGCAAAGAAGAATTTTGTCTCTCAAGGGACACTGGATACCATTGACCAGAGTCGCAGAGCCAGGCTTAATGGCAGAGTTGAGCTGTTCAAGGAGCTGAGGCATAGAACTGTACATGCATTAAGGGTGGACAAGGAGGCCTATGTGCAAGGAATCTGTGAGGGGGTAGAGCATCACCTGTGGTAAAGTGATTCTCATCCTGCTTACAGGGGTATTTGCACATTGCATTCCTCCAAGCCCATCCCTCAGTGTGTTGCAGTCAGAGCGGAGGGTGGTAGGCTCTTGACAAAGGAGTCTCAAGTGAAGACCCACTGGCCAGGTTACTTTGAGTGGCTCTATAAGGCCGATCCACCAGCTGGTGAGTTAGATGTCACGGGTGTAATTATCCCTATTGCTGACCCTACATTCAACTGTGATCCACCTTCATTTGTGGAAACACAGGCTGTGGTGAACCGGTTGAAACGGGGTAAAGCTCCTGGGATCTGTGGCATCCATGCTTAACTTCTCAAGGCTGGTGGAAATGCTGTACTCATGTCATTGCATGCAGTTCAGTGCTCTGCCTGGAACACAGGCATCATCCCAACTGACCGGAAGAGCAGCCTTGTTGTCCCTCTCTGGAAAGGAAATGGTGATCGCCAGGACTGCAACAACTACCGAGGGGTGACGCCGCTCTCAGTGCCAAGCAATGTCTTTGCTCGGTTAATTCTTGATAGGGTTCGCCACCATCTGCTTGAGCACCAGCGTCCAGAGCAGTCAGGCTTTAAACCAAAGAAGTCAATGATTGATCGTATCCTTGCTCTTTGGGTCCTCACCAAATGCAGATGAGAGTTTCGGCAGAGACTGCTTGCAGCCTATGTTGATCTCTGTAAATCGTTTGATTCAGTGAATCGGGATGCCCTCTGGAGGATTCTTGGTCTTTGTGGGATGCCACCACAAATGATCAATCTGATGTCTGAAATAATACTTTGGTACTGAGAGTGCTGTGAGATGTGGCAATACCATCTCCGACTCATTTCCAGTTGTTACTGGACTTTTTCAAGTGTGTGTATGGGTCCACACAGTTTTCAGAGCTTGTATGGACTTGATTCTGGGGAGGATGTCAGAGAGATCAAGCTGGGGTGCATCGTTTGGGAATGTCAAGATCTCTGACCTTGAATTAGCAGATTATGCAGTCATCTTTGCGGAGACTCTGGATATCCTTTTGGGGTCCTCGAGGTGCTGAATGAGGAGGCGGAGCCGCTGGGATTACGGGCTTCCTGGGTCAAAACTAAGATCTACGATTTCAATGACATCTTGGATGCTGCTATCTAGTCAGTCCCTGTTTGTGGTGAGGATGTTGAGGTCACAGAGAGATTCACTTACCTTGGCAGTGATATTCACGTCTCTGCTGGCTGTAAGCCAGAGGTCAACAGACGTCTTGGTCAGTCCTGGGGAGCATGGATTCACTGGATCATGGGGTGTGGTGGCGCTGTCAGTACCTGTGCAGGATGACGAAAGTTCTGAGTCTTCAGGTCCTTGGTGCTTCCAGTCTTGCTCTACGGATGTGAGACTTGGACACTGACCAAGGATCTGAGACGGAGACTTAATTCCTTTGGTACCAGGTCTCAACAAAGAATCCTTTGGCTATCACAGGTTGGACTTTGTGTCCAACGAGCAGTTGCTGAAAGAGACTCAAATGAGATTTGTTACTTGCGTAATCCATTGAGCTTGTTTTGCCGACGCTGATCCTGCTCACCAGATTCTCTCAGCGAGGGGCCTCGTGAGTGGGAGGCGGCCAATGGGTCATCCACGTGACTCGTAGTTGCAACAGGTTGATCAGCATCTTAAGGAGATGGGGATGGGCCAGGCATCTGCCTGGGGGATGGCCAGAGGCCCAAGGAGTACTGGCGGAATGTGGATACAGCGGCACGCTGCTCTGGCGCATGCTCCCATTCCTGACCTGACCTGAGGAGTGAGATAATATTTTTACTGACTGCCTGGCAGTCAAACAAAATTGAACATCATTCCAAACAGGAAAGTTACTGTTTTTAAGGACGTCATTATGGACACAAACTAGAGGCACGAAGAACGAATGTAACATATTCGATAAGATGATGTTATAGGCACTGTGTAAATGGTGGTAAATTTATTTATATGACCTTTACAATCTTTATTTTGCTTCAATTTATTCATGTCCTTGAATACTGAAAAACACAAATCGCCTTCTTGTCACTTTCAAGAACCTCCAGTTTAAACGTACTCAGGTATGTTAAAGCAGGTCGTGTATAAGGGGCGTGTATAAGACTGCTTCAATAGCGCTAAACTTCTGGAATTCCTTTTAAACGATCTTTAAAATCATGATTATATTAAAATTCAAAGATATTCTTAAACACTGCAGAGGGTAATGTGTTCGATGACCTCTCTAGTTGCTGCAAAATGGTTTGCACTCTTTAGGCCGAAGTGACATTTGCTCTACGGCAAGGATACGGCGGCCGTACGCCCTCTGAATTGACAGAAACGTGCGGCGGCCGCATTGTTTCTGCGGTGGCCTCAGGGTGGCCCTACGCCGTTTGGCTATCTTTTACAGAATGTAGGGGTCGCCGTGGAATTATAACTTTCTTCATTTCTATGTTCGCCGTAGCAATTCGACAAGCCGAAAAAAAAAAACTGGTAAAAAAAAAATAAAAATAATAAATTAACCCATTCGTTACCATCCGTCTGGCCGCACGTTCGCCTTAGGGCCCCCTGCGGCCCCCCTGCGGTCGCCTTGCGGGAACCTTGAGGCTACCTTGCGTCTGCCTCGAAAATTATATGGCCGCCGCAGGGCCCCTTTAAGGTCACCGTGCAATATCAAATCAAAGACCGTACGGCAACCCCACGTTTTCGGTCTCCACAATTTCTAAATACGCCATGCGGCTCCCCGAAAAATAAAAACACATGTGACTGCTACATTGTGTGACCGTGGAAATACTGCGGCCGCCGTATAATTGCTAGTGGCCGTAGATTTTGGAGACCCCACGGCCGCCGTGGCAAATATCACTGAGGCCTAAGTCATTAGTCTGCTTTTAATCTTACAAAATTAATGGCATGGGGAAGTCTTTTTTTCAGTCATGCTCTAAGAGAACAGCAGGCAGTCATTGTGAAAAAGCGTGGAAGGCTTCAAAATTGGCGAATCACTGCTCACTTATCCAGGGCCACGCCCCGCATGCACTTGGAACGGGTAATCTAAAATTCGCACACCTCATGCACGTGAAAATAGAGTTTTTTTTTTTAATGATGTACATACTTCTGTGCAAGAAAAAAAACAAATTGACCACTCGATCCTTGTTGTTGAATTATATGAGGACCACATACTCACACACAAAAATAAATAAAAAATTGAATAATGAAGTGGAGATCAGACAATCCATTTTAATTCTTTTATTTGAAATAACATCATACACATATTTTGATAACAAGCCAAACATTCAGTAAAGCAGTTAAACAAGGACATGCCTGTTCATCGCAAAGGGGATTTTGATTCATTAGATGGCAACCTGGAGGTAACAATTATTTCCTACGAAAATTTGTGAAAAATATCTGTCCAACCTAATTATTACATGAAACCAAAAAAAAATGGAAAAAGAAAAAAGTGGGGGCGGAGGGGGAGGGGCAGGCAGAACAGAAAAAAATGTGACTAACTAACTAACTAACCCACAATGTATGTACAAATAAGAAGTGAACGGCATGCGTTTGTAACACTTTGCAGGCACGGACTCCGAAAAGGCAGGTCGGAATCAAAATGGTGGCTCGCATCTCGCTCCGAGTTAAAAGTTTGCAATTTCGGCAAAAGCTCAGGACCTCTCCCACGTGCACCACAGTTTTCAAGCATGTCTTCCAAATAAATTATCCCAACAATTTTTATAAATAAAAATCTAGACGAGCAAATAAATACAAGGAGCAAATCATGATTTCATTTCCATTTGTCCTTCCTGACCCCGAGATTAGAGCTGCGATTCGCTCGGCTAATAGTGTCGCTACGCTTATTGCAGAGGGCGATCGACACGAAATGCCAACGTTGATGTTGCCAAGACTGCGGGCCATGCAATCAGGACGAGGTAGTTTCCTCAGGTGACGTTACCAGCTCAGTCTCAGGTTTATGTCAGCGCAATTAAGCAGTATAGCAACACTTTTCTGGTATCGAGATGTGGATTTAAGAAGAAGAAAAATAAGAAAAACAACATCGGGAGCCAAATTAACTTCAACTTGGAAAAATAAGTAATTTTTTTCTTTTTTCCAAAAAGATGCTTCATGTCAAATCTGCACTCAAATAGACAGGGAAGCATGGCAGCTCTGAATGAAAAACGGGAAACAACTCTCCTTTTTAAAATAATGACATGAAGCTTGAGACATTTTAAAAGAGATGGGGAGGAGGGGAGAGAGGAAAAATACTTGTGGGCAGAACTCCCAACAGCTACCAAAATATCGTTAAAAAACTATAAAGAAAAAAAAAAAAGTTTGCTCTTACAACCGCTGGACAAACTTGTATTACCTTTCACACTTCCAGGCTGACAGCTAAAAACACAGGCATGGGGAGGGAAAGAAATAAAAACAAAAGAGGAGCATGGGTGGGGCCAGGGGGTTGAAAGGTAAAATGAGGGGAGAAATCAAAATCTGCTGGTGACATGTTGGCAAGGTTCAGCTCCTGGATAATTAGTAACAACTTACTGTGTTCGCTGCTTTGCTGTTTTTCACGTGAGGTAGGCTGGCTTCCTGCAAGGACCCGCCATTGAGCGGGGCGAGGCCATCTGCCTGGGCCTGTGTTTGACACTTCAACGGAACTATCTGCCGCGCTTCCTGACCCGCAGCCACCACGATGGCTGGGACAGTCGTCATCAAGGCATTCATCGAACCGGCACCGTCCGGCTCTGTCACATCAATCACCTCCTCCAACAGACGTTTAATGGGAAACTCCTCCACACGGACATCTTGCCAAGCACCTGTGGCCGTCAAGGGAGAAGAGTCCTGCACGGTCAAGACGCCCTGTGCACGAGATGCCTCACGGTCTGTGACATTCTCGCTCGATAAAAACTCAAGTGTATCAGGTTGTTTAGAGAAACCTCTCTGTTGGCCTTCCGAAGTCAAACTCGAGGCAGACCCAACAGGGCTCAGCTGTTCACCTTCTCCTTCGAAAAATACAAACGAGTGAGGGATTTTGCCAATGAAAGTCTCCAGACACGTAGATTCTTCACTCCACTTCACAGATCGATCATCCTTTACCGGATCTGCCTCATAGCTGGAGAATCCCGCTAGAAACTCGTCATCAGCCACAGTTGTAATGGCTTCATTTTCCACGTCGTTTGTATCTCGTTTGGGAAGTTCAACCACAGATCGGCTCATCAAGTTTTGAATTTGCATGGACACCTCCGCCATTACGTCACTCTTAGACAATTGCATAATCGGATGAGGAGAGGGAGTCACTGCTCCGGACAAGCAGTCATCATCAGAAGCAGTGCTCTTCTGACAAAGTAGACAATCGCTCTCCTGGTTCGACTGTAAACCAGAAGTCACAGTATAAAAGGCCGAAACACCCTCTCCACTAGAAATATCTTTCTTCCATCTTTCTGCTTTCAACCCCCCGGATAAATTTGCTGCTCCCAAGCTCGAATCATGCCGCAGCGTAACAAACTCCGATTCCACCTGAGGACCCTCCACGAGGTTTTGCTCACTCGTCATCTTGATGGTGTCCACAAGAAAAGCATCAATGTCAAAATTCTTTCGCACTGGCGTCGGTTTAGCTTCTGGTCTCAGTTTGGCCTGTTCACTTGGCCGATTCTCAGCCCTCCGTTCCTCACTACACTCTTTCCAGTTGGATAAGTCAAGGATAAGTTTTGGCTCATAGTAATAGCGGGCCTCGGCATTAAGCTGTGCTGCAGCATTGCGCAGGAATGACGGCGAGCCTACTTTGTAATAAGAACGTGCACGCAACGAGTTGTCGCAGGGACAGCACCGCTCGAGAGATGATGAAGATGAAGAGGAAAAGGTGTGGGAGACCTCAAACGGAGGGCTCAATGGTTCACTGAAGAAACGGTGCGGTTCATTCTCAATAAATTTACCAGGATCCAGGAGAACGCCATCCTCATCTGAACAGCTGCCTGCTGCCGCACGCGGGTCTCTTTGAACAGCCTCCACATCACCGTGGCTGTTTAAGTACCACTCCGACTCAGAGCTGTCTGGGAACCTGTAACCCAAAACAATATACATTCCCACTTCCATATCTCACAGAAAACACTACTCCCCCCTCACAAAATAAACATTGAAGAGTGTGCAATTTCAATTCATGAAATGGTAGTCCACTCACACAATGTCACTAAACTCCAGCTCCAAATCACTCTTCCCAGGCACTGAGTCCACAACATAAACCTTCCAATCTTTTTGACTTGACCACCACCGTGTCCGTTTTACCTTCCCATAGCATATAACAAACACAGCACCTTCAGAAAGTATTCACACTTGACTTTTGGCAGATTTTGTTGTGTTACAGCCAGAATTTAAAATGGATTAAATTATCATTTTTTGTCACCGATCTTCACAAAATACCCCATAACGACAAAGTGAAAACATGTTTTTATAATTTTTTTACAAATCCATTCAAAATGAAAAGCTGAAATGTCTTGCATCACAAGTATTCAACCACTTTGCTATAACACTCCAAATTGAGTTCAGGTGCATCCAATTTCCTTCGATCATCCATGAGATATCTCAACAACTTGATTGGAGTCCACCTGTGGCCAATTCAATTAATTGGACATGATTTAGAAAGAAGCACACCTTTCTATACAAGGCCCCACAGTTGACAGTGCATGTCAGAGCAGAAACTACACCATGAAGTTCAAGGAACTGTCCATAGAACTGAGATATAATTGTGAGGAGGCATAGATCTGGGGAAGGGTAGAAAACAATTTGTAGTGTTGAAAGTTCCCAAGAGCACAATGAGCTCCATCATTAGGAAATGGAAAGAATATGGAACTACCCAGACTTCTTAGAGCTGGCCATCCAACAAAACTGAGCAACCGGGCAAAAAGGACTTTGGTCATGGAGGTGACCAAGAACCCAATGACCACTCTGACAGAACTACAGAGTTCCTTGGCTGTGGCCAGACAGAATCCATTCCTGAGAAAATGGCACATGACAGCATGCTGTAGCTTGCAAAAAGTCACATGAAAGACTGAGAGCATGAGGCAAAAAATTCTGTAGTTTGATTAGATAAAAATTGAACTCTTTGGCCTGAATGCAAAGGGCTACTTCTGGCAGAAACCGAGCACAGCAGCTCATCACCCATCTAACACCATCTCTAACGTGAAGCATAGGGGTGGCAGCGTTGTGCTGTGTGGATGCTTTTCAGTGGCAGGGACTGGGAGACTTGTAAGGATGGAACAATGAATGGAGCCAAATACAGGCAAATCCTTGAGGAGAACCTGCTTCAGAATGCAAAAGACCTTAGACTGTGGCGAAGATTTACGTTCCAGCAGGACAATGACCCCAGGCATAAAGCCAAAGCAACACTATAATGGCTTCAGAACAAGAACGTGAGAAAGTCCTTAGAGTGGCCCAGCCAAAGCCCAAACTTTAATCTCATTGAGAATCTGTGGAAAGACTTGAAGATTGCTATTCACCGACACCACCAATCCAACTTGACAGAGCTTGAGCAAATCTGCAAGGAAGAATGAGAAAATCCCCAAATCCAGATGTACAAAGCTAATACAGACATACCCAAGAAGACTCGAAGCTGCAATTGCTGCCAAAGGCGCTTCTACAAAGTATTGACTCAGGGGGCTGAATACTCATGTAAATGATTTATTTATGCATTTCATTTACAATTAATTTGTAAAAATTTCGAAAAACGTTTTCACTGTAATAATGGGGTATTGTGTGTCGATCGGTGACAATTTTTTTTTTTTAAGATTTAATCAATTTTGAATTCAATTTGGAACAACAAAATGTGACAAAAGTCAAGGGGTTTGAATACTCTCTGAAGGCACTGTAAAACAAACTTCCTGAACCGTTCTCACCTTTCCCAAGACAGCAGCTGGCCTGCGTCCTCGCTGAGCAAGTCATCCACTTCATCCTCAATGTGGAAGGGACGGGAAGCGACCGGTTCATCCTGGGGAAAGGCATACAGCCTCATGTATGGATGCGCCAATGCTTCTTCGGCCGTCAGTCGATCCATTGGATTGAAGGTCAAGATCTTTTCCAGGAATTCCACGGCTGCGTAGAGGAACAAAGACCATCAGATTACCAGACTCTCACAGGTTGATGTAGGAGCACATAATGAAGCCAAAGCCCCATTCCCACTCGTTAAATAAAAGTTGCGCGCTTTCTTTAAAAGTGGCACGTTAAGACACAGCTGCAGTTTTCTTTTGGCATGTGGATAGCTGCCGAGACAAGTCGCATTCCAAAGATGTGTTCAGCTGTCAGGCAGCTAACTACACAACTACGGCTCACAAAGATGGGGATGAGGGAGGACAAAATGCGAAGTCAATCACAATGTCTTTGTAGAACTAATTGTGAGGTGGAAGAATGCGGAAAGGTTGGTAGAAATCTTATCTCCTGAGAGCCCCGATTGTATGTCCTGATCCTGAGGAGGATCGCTTTCCTGCACATTTTTTGTAACGAGCATAACCAGTGCTCTGTGCGACATGTTGGGGTGGGTGTGTTTGAGAAAGGAACTGATGCAGATTATCAGTAGTAATTTTACTTTAATGCAGTAAGTGGAATACGATTTCACTGTTTCAGAACCATTTTATTTACTTTTTTTTTGTACCATGCACCTCATGTGGTCTTTGAGATAATGTAAGCCGAATATCACGTTACCCGAGCGCAGAACAAAGTCGAAGATAGCGTGACACGAAACCACAAACTCGGAAATAATATATAAGATGCTTGCCACAGCAATGCATAAAATTCTTCCTGCGAGTGCGTAAAGGTCACAAAAATCCGAATCCATAATGTAGTAACACGACCTGTCTGAGAATTGCCTAAATTTGCGATTTATGCAACGTTGAACCGTATTTTCAACCAAAATGTAGTACACAAGCCGAGCTGACTCCAGCCTCAACGTCTTCACTGTTTTACACAAACTCGCTAAAAATTAAAACCTTAGGACACGATAATAACCACGCCTAAGCTGTTTTCCATTGACAAAACTCTGGAGACATTCCCTACATTCTGGACGTAAATAACGAGTTTCCTCAAGAGGCACCAAGGAGGTAAGTGCAGACATTCATCTCCAATCCAAAAGCCATGATATTTTCTACCCCTGCAAATCCATCTCTCCCCAACCCAAATTCCAAGTTTTTCCTTCCCAAGAGTTTGCTTTCGTGTCATTCTTATTCACTCCTTGCATCCCCCCTCCCCGCCACCCCCACCTTGCATCCCTTGTTGTCCATTTTATCCTGCTGTTGGCATTTCGCCTTGCTCTCTTGACTGTTAATTTTGTCATGGTACGTCCTGATCAATTCTGTGTTCCAGCTCTTACCCGCACCTCGACTCCATTTCCAAAACAAACAAACAAAAAAGGCAAATGAAAGGCTGGCCCAGTCTCCACCAAATTTTACATGCGGGCTCAAGGTACCCAGGGTCGGATCAAGGGCACAAAATAATTTACACCATATTTCGTTCCAGCTGGGAGCAGTTATTACTGGTAGAGAAAAATATCTGCAGATAATCATCCAGGATGCGAGGCAGGACACACAAAGCAACCACGAGGGGCATGCAAATTGTTACACGGATGTAAAATAAATAAATAAATAAATAAATAATATCACATCACGATTGTGCGCCACCTATATAGTGATGCTCTGAATCAACATGAGAGGTGAACATGCTTCTTGGACACAAATATTCCAACAATGAAAGCTGCACACAATATACAGGGTGGCCTGAAAGTTACTTTACCCCTGATAAATTTCTCGCACTTCCCTCCGTCCCTTCCCCTCTGCCCTCGCCCCCTCGCCCGCTATGGTATGCGGAAACACTGACTCAGAAGAATGATGGAGCACATACAGATACAATGACAAATTAATTATTGTTAGTACAGTACAATAAAACCTGTATATTAAAAGAGTTCAAGAACAATGCATCACTGGGAAGGGGTAAAGTGACTTTCAGGCCACCCTGTATATATATATATATATATATATATATATATATATATATATATATATATATATATATATATATATATATATATATATATATATATATATATATATATATTCTCACACACACACACACACACACACACACACACACACACACACACACACACACACACACACACACACACACACACACACACACACACACACACACACACACACACACACACACTAGTCCAAAATCGCTCCACTGTCAATGTACATCGACATAAAATCACAAGCTGGGATCTCCTGTTAATCTCCAAGCTCATCTCCAAGAGACCTTTTAACACTGCAATGTTCTCTTACGGATCTCCTAAAATGAACATGGGCTCAGTTCTGGCACTCCAATAGTTCACCTTTTCATTTATGCAGGATTTGCAAACACACTTTTGGGATCCCGGTTACAATGTTGTTTCCGGATCCTTTTTTTTTTTTCTGCAAGGAAAAACAAAGACCATTTGGCCTGTCATGCCTGGACCGTATCCCAAAGTTCTAGCTTCATCCACTAATTTACTTGTCTTTTATGTACTAAACCATTCTTTCTCTCGATTTAACAGCAACGACAGTTTACATATCCTTTAATCTCTGGGCAAGGAATGTACTCAGGGTACCAACACACAATGGCTTACTCTTGAGATGCACGATGGGAGCTTTGATGTCCACAACCTAAATGCAGATGGGATAGTTGACTTTGCAGTCCCAACTGAAGGGTGATATGTTCCTTCCAATATGCAGCACAAACTGCAGGCATTGCACCTGTATATCATTCCTTGTATAGCGAATATTGGAGACAGGGAAGACATGACAAATCATGTCTTCCCCGTCTCCAATATTCAGTCTAAGCTTCACCCGAGCACCTCGTGGCCTGTACAGAAGTACAGAAAGTGATGGTAGAAGCAATTGTTCAGTGGTATATCGACATAATTTTTTCATATCGATAAACCGGTATTGGAATTCTGAATATACCAAAAAAAAAATCGATGTGGAAACCCCCCCCCCCCGGTATGTCACCAACAAATCAAAGAAAGGTGTTTACAATCTTTAAATACCATACATGATTGAAAAAGCTTTGATGCACTTGGCATCCCGGCTAAACATGGAACAGGAACAGTGAAACGTATGATGTCAAAACATACCAGGAAGTAAGTGCAGTATGTTTTAACTTTTAAACCTCAACATCCGAGCTCAACAGCTCCGTACAAGAAACACATTTTTCTTTGCCCCCGTGATCGGTTTTAAAGCAATTTCCAATTGGTTATTCATATTAATTGTGTGCGATTTAGAAACCCTGTGCAGAGTCGATGATCCACGATAGCGCTACCAGTACAGAAGCGATACCGGTATGAACTATGAACTGGTTCCTGTTCCCAGAATAAGATACATCTTCAATCTGCATGGAGAATAGACTTCCAGTTCCCGCCCATTGTTTAGAGTGATGGGAGGGGGGGGAGGGAAATGGCATTAAGTTTAGCATGTTTCATTCCCTGAGTAATCCCATTAGTCCCCCTTGAGTCACTACCGGATTTAGCGGTGGCCAGGTGGGGCCATGGCCCCGGGGCCCCCCACATTTTGGGGCCCAAAACAATTTCTATGACATTTTGAAAATCCCTTGAAAATGTGCTTCTAAAGTTTTATTGTCGGTGAATGAAGATTGTAAACTCTTTGTAAGGACATCTTTTCAAAATTGTCCGTCATTGTGAGAGTCCTTTTCAAGCCATTTCTTCCACGGTCCACAGAACGGATCCAACGTGGTCAAAAATTCCCGGAGCAAGCCTCGGGCATTGGGGGCCCGCATTCGGATCTTTTTTTGGATCGATCATCGATGCTTCGGATGGTTGAGCGTGACCAACTAACTACGACACTGCCTGCCAGAACCCAGCAAGCACAGACGGAATACAGAGGTCCAGCCAGAGGAGAGGTGAAAAGGTGAAAGTTGACGTGGTAAAACTCGGCCAGGCTAGCACAGCACACGGCCGGCAGAGGTAGTATTGTACACACTGAAACTGTGGCTGGCAGGGAAAGCTGTCAGTACCCTGCTTACTGGCGCGCACAGCACAGTAACACAGTGTGACTTTCTATGTTCCAGGTTTTTGAAACATACTTGTTAGAAAGTCTTTGCTGTTTCACCATATGTATGAACGTTTGGTACTCTTGTGCCCATGAATGTTTCATGCAATTTATGAATACCATGTCGGTGTAGTGCAAGCCTGTAATTCTTACTTTCTTGGCGTTTTCCCACCGGATATGGTGAGAGCTTCCAGTTTCTTGTCGGTTGGTGTAAGTGAACCGTCGCCATATTGTCTTTGCTCACTGAGCGAGACTTTCGTTATTTGTGCCATTATATTAATAAACATTGTGCAGAAAGGGAACTTCGGTGTCTCGTCTCATCCAAACCGTTTGATCACAGTATTTTCCTGGATCCGCTGTTCATCGTTATCCTCCGTATTAGCAGACTTACCGTAGGTTAACAAAACCTACTTTTCTATACTTGTTGTTCGTGATTCTGGTACGTCCCACGTGCACTCTGACGATATCTCGGTTACTCGGTGCATACCAGCTGCAGAAACCACAATGAGCGGCTTTGGTGACGACAGGCACAAATCCAGGGCTCCACGGAAATACGACAGTGGTGCTCAAAATCGGAAACGTTCCAAGGAAAAAGATGAAAGACACAAGGCCGTCGTCGACAAGACCCAGAAAATCTGAGTTTTTCACTCCTGCACAAACAGGCAATTCGTCCATGATAGAGGCTGGAACACAAACAGAGACAGAACAAGTGGATTTGGCAACGCAACCCCGATGTCAAGATTCGCCCAACATCTCGGAAGGTTCCACCGATGAAGAACATGCATCAGATGAAGAAGTGTGAGATATACTGACTGATTGTGGACCTGGCTTTGCTAATGACATTGGATGTTGGCCTCCTGAGCGACCGTCGTCAGAGATGATCGACTACTGGGCATCACGAGATTTGGAGCCCCTGCAGAATTCGACTGGTCCCTTTGATTCATCCATACAGTTTGTTGAAGGTCGGAAACGCTGCTGCTCCAAGAATCTTTTTTACCGTAGACTACAAAACAGAGAGTCCGTGAAAAGGTCCTGGCTTTGCTTCTCCACATCAACCGGAAAACTGTACTGCATCGCTTGCAAGCTCTTTGGAGGTGCTACTGCCCTGGGCGGGGAAGGATTCAATGACTGGAAGCATGCCAGTCGTTCTATCGAGACCTGCAGCAGCATTCTTTGAATTTGTGGAACAAGTGTATGTATTTTTTTACAGCTTCCACGTCGCGCTACGCCAGATTATTTGATGCCCTGAAAGCCAAAGGTCTGCAAGTACCAAAGCGCCTCAGCGACACTCGCTGGTCAGCTCATTCTGATGAAACCCGAGCTCTTCTAGATGGTTACAGCGAAATCATGGATGTCCTCGATGAAATCCCAAACGATGAACAACTGAATCGTGAAACGAGAAACACCGCTGAGACACTTCACCAAACGATGTGCACGCTCGAGATAGGGTTCTATGCTGGTTTCTGGTCTACTGTCCTTGGTAGATTTGATCGTACGAGTAAAACCCTTCAGTCACAAGCTACCAATCTCAATACAGCCCTGCAGCTCCTCAAGTCACTGGCGAGCTTCGTGCAGTCATTACGCGATCAGTTTGATACATTCGTTGTTGACGGAGTGGAGCGCTCAGGTACGGAAAGAATCACTCGCGGATCGAGTGGTTCTTCACCGGGAGTACGTGTACCCCCTTGGGGTACGATATATGTTGTCAAATTCAACACTGTATAGTACTTAAATTCCAATAATAATAAATAAATAAATAAATAAATAAATAACTAAATAACTAATAAGAAATTTTAGACAGGGGGTACGGGGAAATATTATGAAAGCTCAAGGGGTACGAGCACATAAAAAGGTTAAGAACCACTGGCGTAGACGAAAGCGTAATGTCCACCTCGCTCCCTTGGACTACGGACACACTCCAGAAGTAGAACTAGAAGCCAAGGAGTCCTTTCGCATCAGTGGATACGTTGCAGTGATCGACGCACTGCTGTCGCAGTTGGAAAAGCGTACAAACGCTTACAGCAAGATGAGCGACAGATTTGGATTCCTGCGTGCTCTTGTTCAACTCGAAGTGGAGCAGATTCAAGAGTCATGCTCGAAGCTCGTCGAGCTGTATCGGGAAGATCTATCACCTGACCTCACAGAAGAAATGATTAAGTTTCAAGCCATGATGAAGGAGTCAGAGCCAGACTCGGGCCATACTCAACTCGAGATGTACAGTTTTCTCATCGAGCAAAAACTCACCGATACTTTCCCAAACGTGGAAGTGCTGCTTCGGATTTACCTCTCACTGATGGTGTCGAACTGCTCCGGGGAGCCCTCGTTTTCGAAACTCAAGCTTATCAAGAACCATCTTTGCTCCACGATGGGGCAGCAGAGACTGATCAATCTGACCATCATTTCAACCGAATCCGATGTGCTCAATTCCATGCAGGTTGACAGTATCATATCTGAGTTCGCTGCCGCGAAGTCGTGCAGGAAGCTTGTCCATTGATTAAGGCACCGTGTGTATGTTCATTGATGTGGATGGCACTGCCGTATATTTGCGGTCGCTGGAAGTCGGCTATTAATCACCATTTCGGATTTCTCTTGTCCAGAGGGTTTTTAGAAGTTAGAAGATTTTTAGTCAAAGTTCATAGTATGATTAATGACAGTGCGTTGTTTGTTATTTTCTTACATTGGTCCATCTCTATCTCTTACTCTTGCAGCAACAGCATTTTTGTGATTTGATTTTAGAATGAGCTCAGATAAGTCATCAGCTCATAGATAAGTCACCAGCCATATCAATAACAATCCGTCCATCTTGTCATATTGTCAGATTTAATTGTAATTTGTGAACATGTATGCCAAATCATTCCTGATCAGGATCTGCCAAATCTATAGATACAAGTTCAGTTGTTGATGAAGAAGCAGTTATAACTTAAGTTGTTGATTAATCTCCAAATTTGGGGGCCCCCACAATCATTGTGCCCACGGCCCCCCACATGGTAAATCCGGCCCTGCCCCGAGTAATCCCACCATCAACTCATTACCTGTCGGCTATAATATACAATGGATCCCTCAGCGTGCGCAAATCACCGTGGAATTAAATAAATCTGGCAAAACTCCCTGATAAATCCTGATCATTGGCGCAGCGATTGTAATCATGAGAGATAAACAACAGCTGCTCATATGATAGAGTGGAAATTTAAATAAAGCAATTTAACCGGAAACCGAAAAAAAAAATTATTTAAAAAAAAAAAAAAAAAAAAAAAAAAATCGCTACGAAAAATATTATCGGTAGCTATACTGAACTGTGATACCAACAATGAACAAATCGAAGAAAGGTGTTTACAATCTTTGTTACCGTACATGGACTACACGATTTAAAAATCTTTGATGGACTTGGCTACACCGAGAACAGTGGAACGTATTGTTACGAATCTGGAAGCCATTTGCACACAAACAGACAGCAGTCCCTAAGCTTAGATATTTTGATAAGTATGTTTATAGTTAGGGAATTTTGTATTTCGTTTATAGAATGGGAATTTCGTATGTGCACTGCGAGTTTTTTTTTTAGTTAGAATTAACAACAACATCCTCCCTCGCTCCTGCCAACATCGGCCTTCCTCACGTGCATGCGTGCCGAGCACAGACGTGGGCGGGGCTTCCATCACCTCAGATTTGTTCCATCACCCATCACCCAGAAAAGGGCATGGAGTGTTTCCTCTGCCCAATGAGCGAAGGGCGAGCATCGCACGCGAGCCCCAGCCAATGAGAAGCGAGAACGCCCAGGAATAAGTCGGGTGGCGAGCAGTCGGTCGGTGTGACTTGGTCTTGATCATGGTTCAAGCGGTCTTGGTCTTGGGGGTCGCGGGTCTTGGTGCTGGCTGATTCGTCTGGTCCTGGGTCATCGTCATCTCTAGTCTGCTCCTTGGTCTTGGTTGATTGGAACGTGGCTGGTTGGAGAGCGCGGTCCCTAGTGCTTGGTGCGGCGACGAAGGTGTGGGTTCGAGTCCTCCCTCCATCCCCCCCCCCCGAACCAGCTCGTCTCAACCAGACCGCACGAGGCGGAAAGGTGTCCAACCGGCCCCATTTCGTGTGTGTGTGTGTGTGTGTGTGTGTGTGTGTGTGTGTGTGTGTGTGTGTGTGTGTGTGTGTGTGTGTGTGTGTGTGTGTGTGTGTCTGTGGCGCCTGTCCTGTAAGTAGAAACTGTTAAGTGCCTTGTACATAAAATTGCATTTCTGATAGTCGGTTTAACTCTGCTCTTTTCGTGCTCTCCTGCCAAATTATAAATAAACCCCCAATTGTTCAATGTACCAGCTCGTTGTTGTGCTTTCTATTATTGACCCAGCATGGTTCGTGCTTGAGAACCAGTAAGACCGACGGACTTTGGTAATTCCGCTCGGTTACACAAGACCGAGGTCGCCAGAGTGACCCGGTTCGACAGAGTCCGTTGAGGGTGTGACTTCCCCGGTAATTTTACGACGTGGGAACTTAGGTATAATGAAATTTGGCTATTAACCCTACCTCATGCCATCAGAGAATTGGCAAGCACGGTCCTTAAGTGACCCGTGACCTTCGGAGTTGTCCGAAGGTTACAACCTGCAATTCCAGGTGTTCGGTGAGAGACGGCTCTACTGCTCCACCTGGCGGCCGTTCCTCACCGACTCCCGGCGCACAACAGTATGACGTCAAGACGTACCACGAAGTAAGTACAGTGGGTTTCAACTTTTAACCCTCAGCGTCAGACCACCGTACAAGCAATCACGTTTTGTTTGCCCTCATGGCCGATTTGAAAGCAATTGGTTATTATTTAGATGAATTGGGTGTGCTTTAGAAATCCCGTACAGAGTCGGTGATCCGCGATGCCAGAATGAGCACGACACTGATACAGAGTTCCGTGATGGTTATACCAGTTTGGCAATAACGATGGATCTCGATTCTCAACCTGTGCCGACTACCAATAGTGATCTCGCTTTAAAGCAAAATCATTTTAAATACAAGTCGAAGTTGGAAGTAAAATAACCGTTCTCATCATTTGGGGGTGGGGAAGGGGGGGGGAGGGAAGTCCCATGTGGGAATACTATGAAAAATTGCTGTGTCTCAATGGTGTGTAGTCAAATATGAATACGTATTTTTGGAACCTGCATAATTTTTTTTTTTGAAATAATATCGATATATCGGTATGACCTCACTGGCATATCCATATCGGGGGGGGGGGGGGGATTAAAATAATTAAAAAATATATCCCACTGCAACATTACTGATCTGCTTAGAGTACCAATCTAATACGATTATAATGTTGCAATGCAAAAGATAAGAAACTGCCAGTCACCTACGTCAATGTTTGGAAGGGACTTTTCAAATAAAGGGACAGATGCATTGTTGGCTCTTTCAGAACTGAACTCAAAGGTAACCAATAAACCAATAAAGTGGGTTTTTTTCTTCTTTTTGCTGCATTGTGAAACGCATCACGTATGTTGAACATATTGCGATGAATGTTGGGAACCAAGGCATACCTTCTTTGCTGGCGTTGGAAATGAGCACGGAAAGGGGGTGCGACAGCCCTTCAGATTCGGGCCGTACATAATCAGGTATGACGTTAAGGAGTTCCTGGCGGTCCTCAGAGTGGGGCACAGGGATGGTTCGAAGGATCAGCTGCATCTGTTCAAGTTCATGAGTTCCTGAAAAGACGAAGGTAACAATAAGGTTAATCCATGAAAATCCCCCCCCCCCCCAAAAAAAAAAAAAAAAAAAAATCAACTGAAATCAGTTAGCTGAATAACATGAACTACAATACTCTGACCATGAGATGATTGTCCTAAAAGCACCGGCTTATCATAAGCAGAAATAATTTGAACCAACAAGTCTTGTTTGGCAAGTCAAACCCACAACCGCATGTCATCCAATTATGAACATGTCCTCAGCCTGTCGAGCCGCAATGACAGCATGGTCATGTTGGGATCATATGGCCTGCCCAATGGGTTATGGCTCAAGCCGGTGTCGAATGTTCACAAGCCGTAATTTCAACACCCCACATCCCCTGCCAACCAAGTGACCCAATAAATCTCATCACAATATCAGTTTCAACAGTGGAAATATTAATCTTACAGTAAACAACCCAAATTAAGTCAAACTATAGGCAGATATACAAGATCACAGGTTTACCAAGATAATCACCAGGGGGGGGGGGAAGTTTCAGCCCTTTTGCTTTGGAAAATAAAAAAAAATTACTAGCAGAAGCCTGTGGTAAAAATACCGCAATATAAAAAGAAAGACTAGAAGGGCACTCAGTAGAGCGCATACCTCCACCATGCAACGCCTGATCCACGAGAACATATCGGGCCCAATACATTTTTGAAATACCATGCTATATATCGTTTTTGGCCCTATCTCTCAATGGTGAAGAATCAGTTTGAGATTAAATAATTCTCGTTTGTGGATCCGGATCTTCACAAAAATCGAACAAATCTGTCCACGTCACATGCCCTGTCCACCAAGTTTTGTCCGAATCCGTCCACAACTTTTTGAGATATTGTGCTACATATCGGTTTAGCCCCATCTCTCAATAGTGAAGAATCACTTTAAAAAATCATAGTAGTCCGATCCAGATCCAAACCTTCACCAAAATCTAATCAGTTCGTCCTTGTCACACACCCAACCTGCCCACCAAATTTCATCCGGATCAGTCTCCAACTTTTTGAGATATCCTGTACACAAACAGATACAGATAGACAGAGGGGTGAAAATATTGTTGCGAATCTGGAAGCCAGGAGCACTCAACATACAGGTCCTATAGCTCAGTTATTTCGATAAGTAAATGTGGATAGATAGCTCCCCTTTGCCTTGTTTAATGGGTAATTGAATGTACATGGGCTGCGAAGTTATTTTGATAGTCAGGGTTTTCTTTTATTTTTACACCACCAACATCAACTACAACACCACCAGCATCACCCTCACCTTCACCTCGCTCTGGCTGACGCTATTGTGGGCAGAGTTCAAGGAGGAGCCTCGCGGCGGCCCTCGACCAATCAGCATGCTACGAGTGAGGTGGCCGCCGCTCAGCCAATCAGACCCCTCGACGGTGAGAAAGGTGGTCCGCGTGACGTCACCACGCCCCCGGGACAATCGACGGACTTGCCATTCGTTTTGGCCAATGACAGGGCGACAAGCGATTCTGCGTGCCAAAACAGTCCAGTGAGGGAGAGCGGGGAGGACGGAGGGGTCCCCTCCCCCCCCTGAAGGGTGAATAAGGTTGTGGCGCAATCGGACCGAAGAGAGATCCTTCCTCCACAAGAACCGCAAGTTGGTTGCACGCCTTCTCTCTGTCGGTGAACAAGAGAGTTTTTGAGATAGTTGATGACCATCGAGCAGGCAAGGTTATGGTCAATCTGACAGGCAGGTTGAACAAGCGTGGAGTTATCAGCCCTCGCTTTGATGTTCAACTCAAAGACTTGGAGAAGTGGCAGAGAAACCTCCTGCCTTCTGAACAGTTTGGGATACAGAGGAGAGTTTTGGTTGCCGGTACGAGCGCCGAAGGGAGCTCTGGACTCTATCATCGCATCTCGACGCTGGCCTGGTTCGCCCGTGTCAGCCGAACCACATGAGGTGGACAGATCCATGTCCTTCTGGGTATCTGTGTGCGTGTGCGTTTGTCGGTGGACCTGTCTGCAAGTAGGAATTGTTTCAGTGCTCTTTGCTGTACATACTTGCATCTCTATAGTCGGATAACTCTGCTTCTTGCGTGCTACCCCCTTTCCCCCATTATAAATAAATACATTTGTTAAATGTATCAGCTCGGTTCTGTGTTTCTTCCATTGGCTTAGCATGGCACGTGTTGGTGAATTACAAAGGCTGTTGCCGCTGTAAATGTACATTTGGACCGACGGGACTTCGGCAACCATCTGCTCGATTTGCGCATGGGTCGGGCACGCTAACGGCTCGACTCGTATGGGTGCCGTCGAGGGTGTGAATACTCGGTAACTCGCCACGTGGATCTCTAGGTATTTTGAAGATTGGCAAATAACCCTGTACCTTGTGGTGGAATTATTGACGATTCACGGTCCGGTAAGGGACCCGTACCCTCAGAGTTTTCCGAAAGGTGCGATCTAGATTCTGGGTGTTCGGTAGAGTCGACCCTACCACCCCCCCCCAACCTCACGGTCGTGCTCGCAACCGATACCCGGCTCCGCAACAATATAACCTCCTTCCACCTTTGGTGGCAGAGGTAAAAAAAGGGGGGGGGAGGGAGGGGGAGGGCATGAGTAACGGACGTTAATAGCACCAACGGCATCTTGCCGGGAATGTCCTGGGTGAGCACATGGGATTGATACGACCCTCGTCCAGTCGCCAGAACACGGCAAGATGGGTGGCGAGGAGGGGTCGGGGGAAGAGCGATCCAGGAGTTTTGCACAGAGCTCCGGGCCGTGTCACGCCGGATGTGCGAATGAGACCGCTTCCGGCCCCAGGAGCCTGGCAGGGCGTGGCTATGGCCGCTGTGGCCCAATGGAGAAGCGGGATTCGGTCACAGTGCACCGCTTCGGGTCGTCAACCCAACTTTCGTCCGGGGCTTATAAAAGGTGGATCACGGAGCCGCTCACCCTCTTCTTCGCCACCTTCTTCTCTGCTCATCTCGGCTCTGCATTGGCTGCTCCTCGTTGCCTCTGCCCTTCACTGGCTCTTTACTCGTAGTTGGTGTGTGACAGACGTGCTTATTCCGGAGGACCAGTGCGGAACATACATTGCCACGAGCCCCGGCAAAGTGACAAATCCAGAGATAACACGCCAACTCCAAGGTGGGAACGTTCAAGTGGAGCGTTCCATGGATGTACACGCTTCTGCGTTCCTCGCAGACCTATGCACGACTAGGTTAGGGATCTTTGGCCTCACGCATCATCTCTTCTTTCTCTCTTTCCACCCTCTACCTCGTCCCCTTTGGACACACAAAAGAGCATCCTTGCAGAATCGCAATCACATTTTCCTTTGGCACGACACCGCACCCCCATATTGCATTACACCACACCTCCCATTCCCACACCTTAGACATCAGTATTTCTCCCCTCAAAGCCTCCTGGGTTGCGTTCGTTGGCCAACCGTGGCAGATATTGCGAGCTCATTTATCCTCATCCGCTCTCTTTCTTTCTGGCTATGTAATCTTCCTCGGGTATGTGTGTGTGTGTGTGTGTGTGTGTGTGTGTGTGTGTGTGTGTGTGTGTGTGTGTGTGTGTGTGTGTGTGTGTGTGTGTGTGTGTGTGTGTGTGTGTGTGTGCATGTGATGGCGCCTGTCGTAGCAAAAGTTAAGATTGTAGAAGTTCTAACGGGATAAGTCTGCTCTGTGTCAGCTTTTGTAAATTGCTTGCTTTTTGTCGCACCCCACAAATACCTTGCTGTCACTGCTGTACATAATAATAAACCCCATTTACTGTGCCACATACCTTTTCTCGCTTGAGCGTAAATATATGCTTTGTGTAGAAATGTTCCCAGCTCGTTTTCATATTTTCCTTCTTTGGTCCAGCATGGTTCATATCCTAGTATAACCGGGGCGTTATTCCCCAACGATCTGTTTTTTTCTAGCCGGTACGTCCTTGAGCAGTTACGCTCGGCTGCATCTGTTCCGGTAAGGTGATCTGGTTTGAACAAAGCACACGGAGGGCGTGTCTCCCGGTAAGTAGATCACGTGACTATTAGGTAAACGGTATGTATTAGACGGAAAACCCCAAGTCACGTGGTCGAGTTATTGGCGTTCACGGTCGATCAGCGACACGCCGCGTCATGAAGTTATTCTTGTGCGACGGCCTGCGATTCCGGAGAGTCTGGTGGGAACCCGAGGTAGCTTTCCCCCTCGTGGTCTTCTCGCCCCTGACCCCCGGTCTGCAACAATATATTTCATAACAGCAAATATATATATATATATTTTTTTCCAGGAGCGACCGAGGTAGGCGGCACTTATCGCTCCCGGTACCATGCAGCAAGGGCTGTATGGGACACGGTTCCGGCACTTTCATAACTCATTTTGGAATCGCACATTATCTGGTTTATAAACGAAAGGTTTTCAGTCATAAGTGTATGGAAGTTGCCCTGATGATCCCCTAACAAGGGTGAAACTGGTCATTAACTGCATTTCCCATGCACTTGTGACTATCTGAAAATACATCTTTATAATTAGCGTTGCGAGATGGAGCTATCTCAGGTCGGAGAACGACATATATATATATATATATATATATATATATATATATATATATATATATATATATATATATATATATATATATATATATATATATATATATATATATATATATATATATATATGAAGAAAATGGAGGATGTACAAATCATGTCATAAGCCTGGTGTTGGCTTAGTGGTAAGGGTGGTGGCTTGGGATCCTAGGGTCCTGAGCTCAAGCCCCGTTGGCCGCTGAATTAAAATACACCAGGAGGTTGACTCAGCCTGTCATCCTTCTGAGGTCGGCAAAACGAGTACCAGTGTACTGGAAAGGGGGACACTGCAGCAGCGGCATAGCTGCGTCCCAAGCAATGATGCAACCAGCAGCCACAGGCTGCGAGAGACAGAGACAGAGACAGAGACAGAGACAGAGACAGAGACAGAGACAGAGACAGAGACAGAGACAGAGACAGAGACAGAGACAGAGACAGAGACAGAGAGAGAGAGAGAGAGAGAGAGAGAGACAGAGACAGAGAGAGAGAGAGAGAGAGAGAGAGAGAGAGAGAGAGAGAGAGAGAGAGAGAGAGAGACAGAGAGACAGAGAGTGAGAGACAGAGAGAGAGAGACAGAGATCATGTCATTCCCTGAACAGTTAGTTAAAGCATTTACACCACCCTTACCCTTAGTTCAACAACCTCAATGGCTCGGTCCTATGACTACACTGTCAGCACTATATGGACAACACTCAATTTTACCTTCAATGTCAAGCCTTGCCCAACATTAAAATAAAAAAAAAGGAATGACAATCAAGTCAGTCAAACAAAAGTCTCTCAATTACCTTTACTTCAAAACTAAAAAGGTCTTCTGCTACAACAACAATAACAAAAAAGGTTATGCACATCATTAAATTAGTGTAAGGAAGTACAACTAACGTGAACAATAATTACTACAAACAAGCATCGGCATCGTCTTGCACTGCAAAACTCCCTTCGCAGGTGTCCTTTACTACCAATTAAAGTCGCCATAATAGTGCCACTCACGAACACCATGCAAATTTGGCCCTGGATGCAAGGTGAACCTTCAAAATCCTTCAATGTCCGGCATTAGAAAAACAAAAAGAACACTCGATAACTGTGAGTGCAATCAACTGTTGTCGACTGAACATCTAAACGTTGTGGGAAAATATTATTTCATCGCGGTTGTTTGTGGTGCAAGCCACGGTTTGGTTCTCGGGTGCACTATTGATTTACAACAAGTGTTACTGTTGGACAAGCTTATGCTCTTATCATCATTGCGCACAAACTAGAAGAAAAGAAGAGCAACTATATTTACTGGAAGGTTTGCAGCTTAGCATTGTGCAATCCAGGTGAGGCTCAGGAAGGAATGTGGAAAAAGCTACGTGGCTCAAACAGTTTACCACGTCACGCAATCGTTAAGAGCCATCCATGCGCCCTCAGGACACATCAGCTTGAAGGTTGCCACCATCTCCAGATGGAATAACAGACGTTTCAAGGTGAGCCCACACAGGACAAAGCTTAAGGGTGGAATTTCCACATGGGCTAAACCACACAGTGACCCAAAGCAACCACCGCAGCCCCTCATCCAACATCTAGGTTTACATCTCTGAAGAATTTATGGATTGAATGCCTCATACTACTGCCTCGAAAATGCCTCGTAAACAAACAGACCATTCCCACGTCATTGTCCCTCGTGACGTATCTCTTCCGGCGATCGGCCAACAAACCCTGCACCGTCCACAATGAACCTTGGACTACAACGACCTGAGCCCTTTATCGAGCGGATTCCTTCTGTTGCTAAAGAAGTCACTGAACATACAGTAGTGACAAAATAATCAGGAATTCAGAGGTAACATTCCAACCAAAGTCCTCTTCACAGGAGATTTTAGAAAACTCCCTCAAATTTGCCGCAAGATATACCACATTTCGAATATTCCCACCAATATGCTCCAAAATTGATGATTTTGGATTTTTCGTATTTTCGCGAGGATTTTCGTAAGAACCTGCATGAAATCACAAAGCAGTATATCTAACAAGTCAGCAAAGAATCATTGACCAACAATCAATCTTTCAGCTTGGGTTAACACAAACAAGTTAATGCAAGAGATCAAAATCGATGACGAATCGTACAAAGGCAAACTGTGATCACAGCATACAGCGTCAGATTGAGTACGCTTCACAAGATGTGCACACCATTAAGTATGTGGAAATTATCTTCGACAAGAAACCAGAAAGAGTGTGGGTGCAATACTAGGAAGGGATTTGAAATGAGTAAGTTTGGACCTACAATTTGAAAAAAAAAAACAAAAAAAAAAAACGAAAGACTGCAAATATAAAATCTTACATCCCACCCCAAAAGACACTCTTTCCACCTACAAAACCAGCCCTCAAGACTGCTCACCAGCAAACAGGGTCTTGCCCATCAACATCTCAGCAAAGATGCATCCTGCGGCCCACATGTCGATTGCCTTGGTGTAGTTATTCGGAGACAGAAGCAGTCGGGGTGAGCGGTACCACTTGGTCACCAGGCCCTCCGAGAGGTACCCCTAAAAAGGAGGGGAATAGTGAGCGAGGTCAAGGGCCAGGGCAAGCCTCCTACCAAGATGACTCACACAAACCAGGAGTGCAAACTCTTATGAACCCAAACTGGGCGAGATGCAACAACACAGAGCAAAGTACTGTACCATCAAATAGGCAAGATTGGTGAGGTGACTGACTGACTCACTGGCACGCAAGCACTCACATGCAAACACACACCCTATATAGTACACACATAGCAGATGTTGATCTGCAGAACCAATGTCATTGTTATTCTGATAAGATAAAGGTGAGTTAATAATACTCAAACACAGTAGGTGATACAAACATTAAGACGATTACAAAACGCGATGTTCTTCATAAGAACACACATTAACCACACAACGCTATTAATGAAACTTCACGAGGGCTCGGCAGACTTGATTATGTGACGAGACTGCAGGGCCAAGAATCGTGAATCAAATGCCGCAGTGCGCACGTCTGTGTCAGCGACACAAAACGTGACAAACATTATGGCGCAATGTCACCTGGCACAGTCCTAGTCGAGCATGACGCTCATGGACAAAGCAAAGAAAAGGCAGGAACCAGGACACATGCATGAGTCACAGGTACACACAAAGCAAGAAGTGTACTAGCACAAACACTTAGCCCAAGGCTTTCATGTGAATGTCGGCACAGCATTGGGTTCAATATGATGGCAGATTTAGGAGACGTGGCTGGTTTTGGAGGGGTAGGAGGACGACGAGTCTCGAACACAACGGAACCGTAAATTACAAACAAAATGGCTCCAGACAGACTTCCAACAGATGCTGCATGTGTCGATGGTCGGGATTGAATCGGTGAAAAGCATGGAGCGATTCGCGCAGAGTGTGGTTTGAACCACCACAGAGCATTAGCGCTGCCAGGTTGGTTTAAACCACTGCAGAACCGCAGCGAGTGTGACGACGACGATGCCAACAACAAAAAATAAAAATCACTTTAATGGAAAGGTCTTCACACTCGAGTTACGATAAGAAACAAACAGGAAATGCTAATGCAGAGTACCATTAGACCATTTCTGAAATGCTGATCCCTTCATTGCTGAGATACATTGGACCGGCATCGAAATGAAAATATCACCAAACTGGATGTGAGGCTTACAATGGTAAATGCAGAGATAAAGTCCTCAAAATAAAAGTGTAATGTTGATGCTCAAAGTGATTTTTGCATTCCAATTACTCTTCCTGCAGGTATGCATTTATGCTTTAAAAAGGATTTCCCCACTGACCCCTCTCCTCACCACCACAAAAATACAATATTAAAACATCAACGGGGAAGTAATAATAATAATAATAATAATAATAATAATAATAAAAATGCCTTGTTTACATTGTGGATCAAGTGACGACACTGCATTGACTGACAATAAGTTGGCCGATAGGTATTTCCTCCGGCATGAGGAACAATGCATTGCATGCAGGTAACCACCGTTCCTGGCATGGTAATATAGTTGCTTCCGTTGAAGTGTAGCGAACACAGTGAGAGGGAAATGGAGGATGAAAGGAGAGATGTGGGGAAGGTTATAGTCTTAGTTGCACATGAAGTGGGACATTTAGAGGGCAAAGCACCAAGCTATCGCTTGTAGTGGAGAATTAAGTGAAAGTACTTTACACACAAAAAATCAGCCGTGAATTGTAGAAAGTCCTGGGTCACACCTCAAATGATGAATAAGATGACAAGCTTAAATAAATTGTGCCAGTGTGTATCAAGGAGGTGGTAACAACAAAATGACGACAATAATTATCCTTCATTGATTTTATGGACTCTTCAAGAGGCCGCCTGGGCAATCGGTGGTTTAAGTGCGATGTCAACCACACGTGCATCGTCACCAAGATAGAGCAGGAGGGGAAGCATGAAAAAACAGACACTTACACTCCTGCACAATGGAAGGAATGCAAGGCTATCCTACCTATCTACACTGTCTGCAGTTTTGGTGGAAAAGGGAAGTGGGTGTCCAATGACATGTGCAAACCATTTAATAAAGCCTTTTTCGTTTTCGTGTGGCCAGGCCTGAAAAAAAAATAATTATGGTTATACTTATCATTTGAGGTGTCAAACGCATTCAACAACCCCAGAACGTCCCAGAACTATTTGGATTTGTGCTATGAAAAAGCCCCCTTCCCAAAAAATACACCATTAAAATGTAGTTTTAAATATGGAAAAATACTGAACCAAATGTTTCCCAGAAAAATGGAGATAAAATATAACAATAATATATTTTTTTAATGTTAAGTCTGCGAGTCATAGACCTTTAGCAATGTCAAACTAACGGCTTTGCAACAACAAGGAGCTGATACTCTCGGCTCCCCACCTTTTGGGTGATGTGAAGACTAGATAAACATGAAAGCTAAGTCTTGAACGTGTAACATATATATATATATATATATATATATATATATATATATATATATATATATATATATATATATATATATATATATATATATATATATATATATATATATATATATATATATATATATATATATATATATATATCTCATGTACACAAGTCAAGTCACCAAGATGGTTCTTATGTAGTGTAGTAGATAGTAGAAAAATCGTGCAAATTATGATACAAGCATCAAATTTGGCATTTCTGTTCTACAGGGCTTTCTGATCAAATCTGCCTGATTGGCCATTTGAAAATCCAAATTTTGAAAAATTTGAAAAAAACAATTTTTTTTCAAAAATATTTGAAGTCACAGCTGGCTGAAATTCTTGAAGCACAAGTGAACATCCCAGACAGAGAACCAAGGGGAGATGCAGTCATCATTGATGGCTCAGCACTTATCAATGCCCTACCTCCACGCACTTCAAAGATATTTGATGACTATGCTAAAGAAGAAATCATCCCAAAGGTGGAATCCTATGGTGCCAGGTACGAGAGGGTGGACGTAGTGTTTGATGTGGATAAGAAGTCAAGTCTGAAGTCCAAGGCAAGGTCGAAACCAGTAAGACCCCAAGTAACTGGAGAAGCTTTCTTCGAGATGACAGCAACAACACTGAGCTGTTTCACTTCCTTGCGGAAAAGATTTGTGAAGCACAGACGACAAGCACTGTCATTGTCACAAAAGGAGAAGATGCCATTAGCAACACAAGGAAGTCACTGGATGCTGTGTCTCCATGTTGTCATGAAGAAGCTGACACTCGAATATTTGTACACACCAGGGATGCAACGACGGATGGTAGCAAGTCCATTATCATTAAGGCTAATGACATGGACGTACTAGTCATAGCAATATCTGTACTGCCATCCTTACAGGAACTAGGTCTTGAGAACATGTGGATTGCCTTTGGCCGAGGAGCCAATGCACGATGGATTCCAGTCCATGAGGTAGTTTCTGCAATAGGGCCTGAGAAAGCTAGAGGGATCCCATACTTCCATGCGTTCACTGGATGTGACGTCGTGTCTGCCTTCCGCGGTAAAGGGAAGAAAACTGCATGGCAGACTTGGAACGTCTTTGATGATGTTTCTGAAACATTCACCAATCTCAGCTCGCATCCAACATTGATTCATGATCTTGATTTTTTTATTTTTATTTTTTTTCAAATTTTTCAAAATTTGGATTTTCAAATGGCCAATCAGGCAGATTTGATTAGAATCCCCTGGAGAACAAATGTGCCAAATTTGATGCTTGTATCATCATTTGCATGATTCCTCTCAAAAATTGCTGTTATCTGCCCCACTAATGGCAATGGAATTCAGCCAATCACAGCTGTAATCTAATGAGGTCGAGATATAGTCATGAGAAATAGATATCTGTGACACAAAAGCTAAATGTTCAACGGTTTTTGAAATATGTACAGAAAAATACATGGACAGATGATCGGTCAGTCAGTCGGTTGAAGTTCATTTTAATGTCGGCTGGAGGGGTGGGGGACCAAAAAAATGGTTTCAACATCGATATGGTCAGCAAATAACATGACGTACTGTTTCCAACATACAAGTATTCTATTACAACATAAACTCTTCACGGAACGTGCCGTCCTGCAGGGCAGACGTGCGTGTGAAGAGGTGCCCTTTCGGTGAAGGAAATAAACCACATTCAACGAGGTTCGTTTTTAACAGCAGTCCACTTGTAATGTAACCGTTAAAACTCATACAGCTTCACGGCAAAAGATTCCCATCATCATGCTCGACCTACAAAGGCCTCACCTTGTGTGGAGCCTTCACTGAGTACACGGAATCCCACTAACGGATCTTCAGGGTAAGAAATACCAATGATTGAGATGCGATACTACACTCAACATGGCAAAATCATTTTGTGAGCGAGTCACTGTGGTTAAGTACCACATTACCAGAGAGCCATAAAACAATGGGGGAAGCAGAGGGGTTGCGGTTTCAAAACTTTTGCTTTGTATTGATTTGCAGTTTGAAATAGAAATAAAAATCTCCGGATTTCATGAAAACTTGGATTACACCGAAATGTTGCTTTCGCTCATCCCTTTAAAACAGCTCTAACATGTGAAGAAGGCAACCGCAACACCGCTCAAAAAATTTTTTTTAAATAAAAAAAATATATAAACGACGCAAAATTGAGTTTCCCAAGTGAGCGAGGAAGTCATTAACTTTAGTTGCATCGGTCGTTGCTCATCAATTTGCACATCCGTTGCTTTTGTTTCTGTTTAAATAAAGAGCAAAAAGTTTAAAAAGGAAAAAAACAAAACAAGAAGAAATAATAACTTACAGGATATAGTTCTGTGTTGGCTTCTCACAAGATATACTCCAACAGCACACCGTGGCATAATGTGATAGCAATCATGATCCTTGGATCAAAAGTCTTATGAACATCAAATTAAAAATGGTAAATGACATTTGAACCCCAAAAAATAAGCAATCATCAAGCTGACAACAAAAAGGAATTAAAAAAAAAGCTAACCCAAAGAGAGACAGACAGACAGACAGACAGACACCAACAGCTAGTCTCAACGAAGCAGCCATTATCACCTCAAAACAAACCTAATGGGATGTTCTCATATGAAATGACTGTGTACAAAGCTGAACAAACAAGGGCTTATTAGGTTATACCTTATGGCAATAGTGTGGGTCGAGTACGCGGGCTAGACCAAAGTCTCCGATTTTGAGCAGCAGGTCATCCGTGTTCACAAAGAGATTGGAAGGCTTGAGGTCACGATGAAGAACGTTGGCCGAATGGATGTATTTGAGGCCTCGAAGGAACTCGTACATGAACAGCTGAGCGTGTTCCTCGGTGAAAGCTTCGTTATGCACCAGAAGCTGCCCTAGGTCGGTCTCCATGTACTCTTGCATGATGTAGATGCAATCAACGTCTGTCAGCAAGGATGTGCCGCTTCCTGATGCCAAGAAAAGGAGAAAAAAAACTGAGGTCATGACATCAACAAGAGAAACTACAGGAATTGCAGCAATGTTAGCTATTGAAAATAAATGCTTTTAGTCAATATAAATAAGAACTAGAACGGCACTCGTTGAAGTCGACTGATATGCCTCTGCCCACATTATTACATCATTATAATACCTGTACCAAGTTTGATTTAAATGCCTTCAGCTGTTCTCAAGTATCACATTTTTACCTGACGACCTCTGACCGCTTGATGCTGAAATCTAATCAGTTCATCTTTACATCATTATACATACTTGTATCAAGTTTAGTCAATATCCAATCACTGGTTCACAAGTTTGCATGGTAACAATTTTTTTTTTAAACCTAAAATTACCTCTGACCTTTTGGCTCCAAAATCTAATCAGCTTATCTTTGCATCATTATACATACTTGTACCAAGTTGGCTTGGATCCCTTCAGCAGCCATTCTTAAGTTATCATTGTCACAAAAACCTATCACAGGTGGACAGACAGACGGACTAACCCGAAAACAATCCCTCAAGCGACTGTCAGCAAAGACATAAAAACTCCTCAAACTAACGCTTAATGGCCAAGCCTTGGTAACAAACAGCATTCAATTAAAGGTATTTAAATGGATGATTGGGGGGGGGCTGGAGGCCGGGGGGATGCAGTTAGAATTAATGCTGCTCACACATTATTTGCAATACTGTCACAAAGCTAATCTGAAACCAAAGAATTTCAAAACGTTTATTTCCAGCCAAAGTCGCCCTAAACTTGGGCCAAGAGGAGACATGATGAAATGGGAATCCAGGGAGAAAATAAAGGGAATGGGGGTAGGGAGGGCAGCTACTGTTTCTGACCAAACTCACCACTCAGATCACACATTAACGGGATGGTCGTGCCGCACGATGTCTTGACCTCGAATACACGAATCACATTTTCATGGTTGAGGCGTCGGATGATCTTGACCTCTCGCAGGGCATGCTTGATGCTACGTTTGCCGCTCAGAGCGATCTTTTTGACAGCAACGCGTTGCTTGGAACGTATGTCGAAAGCCGAGAAAACGAGACCGTTTCCACCAATTCCCAACGGTTTGATATCGATATAAGAAGGCCCAAGGTCAATGCCATGGAGGCTCACCAAGCTGCAGAACTTCTCCGCCATTGTGGTGAAAAAAAAATTCCTTGGTCTTTATGGATATTTTCACTTTCCAATGTCCGGCACTTATCCCTTCCAGCCAAGCCGACCCACTTCGTACTCTCAGGTTGAGCAAAGAAAAAAAAAAAAAAAAGAACAGGTGTCAAGCTCTCAGGTCAATTGAAGTGCGTTGACCTGATGGCAAGTGAGAATTGATATGCTCACAATTAAAAAGTAAACTATTGCAAATGAATGAAGAATAAAAATAAAAATTACAAGATGGGTGCCTGGGAAAAAAGCCAAATCAGCTTGTGTGCAGAAATTAAATGCATCAAGAGCACGCCGAGTGCGCTCCACAAATGAAAATAAAATTATATTCCTGAGAAACATTCAAAGGACTTGTTTGCATGAACTTTTTGAAGGCATTATGAAATGGTCCAATTTCCGACGAAATGAGCAAGACTTCTCCGAGGTAAATGGAAAGGCGCAGCGTTCAGATTTCGTAATCCTCGTCAGGAGTTGGCTTGGAGAAGCTCCTCCACGAGGTTTCCTCTAATTATCAGGTGGCTCCAATTCACTGCATTCACACTCAAAGCAGTCTTCCATTGTATGATGTTCTGCTCTGAAAGAAAAAAAAAGAAAAGAAAAGGGGGAGGGGAGCATCACAAATTAGTTGCAGTCAAATGTCAAAATGTGCCAAAAAGAACAACCACAAATAGGGATTGATTATTGTACAAAAAGGACAACCACAAATAGGGATTGATTATTGTAAACAAGCTGAGAATATCGGTTTAAAACTTCAATGGGAGACCGAGAGATCCATTTGTATTGCAATTTTACTGTGGGCCTGGTGAGCGGGATTTCACCTCCTCCCCACTCTCCAGAGGTAGTCCACCAAGGGAGTAGCATGATCCCCATAACCCAAAGAGCTCGTCTCCTAAGGGAATATAATCCACCCCCCCACCCTCCTCAAGAGGTTGTCTAAGGCAGCAAATAGCATGACCCCTCCCCCCAGCCTCCCAAGAGCTAGCTGGGCAAGTGGCACTTCCCCACCCAAGGGTTGACCCAGCAATCAGCACGGGCACCCTCCAAGAGCTAGTCCAGTGAGCAGCATTGGACTTCCCCTACCCCCACCAAAAAGGCTAATCCAGCAAGTCGCAAGGCCCCAGCCCATCCACAATGGCAGAATTTGCATTAAAAATAAATAAATAAATAAACGACACTGAGAAAAAAGGAAAACAAAAGAGAAAAGTATGGCAATGGCCCATTGGTGTACAGTTACCAAGTGCAGGATAAAAATAATAAATAAAGTTGTTACAAGTTCAGTCATTTCTATATTTGCTTATCATGACTAGAATTGATGCACTGGGGTCAGATTACAAGAGGGACAGAAACAGCAAAGATGAGGCACCAATGGTGTGGAGGAGGATGAGGAGGGGGAGGAGGAGGGAGCAGAAACCAAACAAACCAAAAAAAAACCCAAAAGGAAAACCCAGTTATATTATAATAAATTAATAAAACACAAGAGCTCAACAGGAAATCTGACTTCACATGACATGGTATGGGCATGACCAACAACACATACAGAACATGCTCAACGGGCCCACGCAGTGTTACTTAGAAATGAAGAGGTAAAGTCACAGTGCCATTCATTCGGACACAGATGCATCTGTTGGAAAAACGTTCCAAACAAGGGGGGGGGGGAGTAGGGGATGAAAAATGGACATTTAAACTGCAGATTTTCAAGGTTCAAACAAACAAACCAAAACTCCACACAAACTTAAACAAGGGATCTGCGAACACTGTAAACAGTAAACACACAGGGAGGGTGTGCGCAGATTAGATGCACACGACCCGTGACGCACACCTTACACCCACCTGGCACGGAAAGAAAGCCAAACGTAATGATATATCAAAGATCTTCAGTTTGCTTTCACGACTCTCTCCACAAACCCGTTGTGCCCGAATCTGGTCCGCATCACCCTTTAGAAACTTCACACCTGGAGAGCGGCGACGATCAAGGACAAAACGACGATCAAGGACAAAACGGTCCCGGCTCCATCATTACACATTCCCATTCACCTGGTCAAGGTAATTCTCCAACACAAGGGCACACACTGTGCAAACAAAGGCATGTGGGCTCTGAGTGGAGGAGAAAGATGAGCATGGACTTCAAAACGACACAACACAAAGCAACACACACTATCCACATTGCACCATGACGCTCACATTCCACCTCCCTTAAACAACCACCACCCTTCAACTTGTGATGATGCCGAAATACTCTTACTACTACGACTACCCATCTCGCCTGTGACGCCGCGCACACACCCTCTAGCACAACTATTACTACTATTACTCCTTTGGCAATGACGCACACTAAGCACCACCCCCACCAAGTAATGCACACAGACAACCATCACCACCCCCAGGCCATGACGCACATCCACCACCACCGAGTCCATGATGCTCACTACCCCTCCACAACTACTCTGGTTAGGAGCATGACGACAAGCTACGAGGCACATTCACCACCACTACAACATCATCATCATCAGCCATGATGCATATACTCATCTTTCTCCTCCACTATTCTCAGTCATAACGCACATCGACAACGACTACAACAACCACAAAGGCACTATGTACGGAGTTCGAATCTATCTGTATGCTTCCCTCCATTCTCAACACAAATTTGAATTTTTCTCCATGTTCTTCTGGACATCTTCCATATTGAGGGTTGGAGGTCATAAAAGCAGCCCTTGAAGGCTCTTTTGAGGTCTTCAACTGTCAAGAATCAGCTATCCTGCTCTCTTCAGCTACCCTGCAACAAAGATGGGGCACCAGCACATGATGCCCTCGCAGTTAGAGAATATCTCGACGACGAATTCAATAGACGGTGGATTGGACGCGGGGATCTGAGGTCATATGGCCTCCTCGAAGTCTGGACTGAACAACATGTGACAACTCGCTTTGGGGGCATTGTGAAAGAGGAAATTTCTCATCTCCACCTAACAACAGCTGAAGACCTCAAAACAGCTGCCAGGAGCTTCTTTTATGACCTCCAACCCTCAACATGGAAGATGTCCAGAAGAACATGGAGAAAAATCAAAATTTATGTGGAGAATGGAGGTAAGCATACAGATAGATTCGAACTCCGTGCATAGAGCCTTGTGGCCACTCTGTACAACAGCGGCCACGACGCACATCCTCCTACTGCTCCACCACCACCACCATAACTCACATCTACTACCCTGGCCATGATCAGCCCACCACAACGAACCCAGGCATGATGAATACCAACCACAACGATTAACCCACACTAACCTGATCGTGGTGATGCACCCCAACCCAATCATGGCCATTAAAAGTGAATGACCATTTCCCCCATAGCTCCTGGAAGAACAATCGTACAAACACAGGAGTGCTTCAGAGTTGCCCGAATAACGATGGAGTCATCCATTCAGAAAAACGGGCCGAATAATCCCGTACAAGTTAACCACCAGTCCACCACTAGTAGACCACCACCCGAACGGAAACACCATTCAAGTGTTGTCTTAAGTAAACTCTCCAACAACACGAACCAAGTACTTACCGCATTAACTAAAAAAATAAAAACAAAAGAAGGTACCTCCGAGGACTGTGAAGTCGTGCAGGATAATCACTCGGAACAAGGACCAGATACTTTAAAACATCCCGCCGTTCCTCCCACAATACGAGCCATCCGACGTAAACCAATAACAGTGACGTCAATTAAAAAATAAATAAACAAAACTAATATGAATAACAAAGCTGCAGAATATTACAAGCATGACTTTCTGGACGTCGGACAAACGGTGCCGCGTTGTGCCTGTGTGCTTCCAACCACTGAGCACGCGAGGGCCCAGCTGAGTACACACGTGACTTCACAAGCCATGCCCTCTTAAACTGGTGACACCCACTCACGAGAACATGGGTGGTGTTGCAACGTCAGAACAAGTCGTAAACGGCCAACATTATCCACACTACCCACCAAGCTCCACCAGCAAAAAAAATATAAAAAACAGCCACAACAGAATCTTAAAAGACTACAAGAGAATTACTTTGAGCCGTAAACTAGAGACGATCAACGCCAAAGCATTATAACGAGATCGGAACACCAAACAGGCAAACAAATTTTTCTGTTTCGCAAGGAAAAATTTCCCGATTAAAAAAAAAGTACAATCTGTCGAGCAACAAATGAAATGATGTGAAATGTAGTCCTTAAAACGACGACGTGCGCTTGCTTGTGACGTCACCATCACATGACCTTTCACCTTTCACAACACCATCTCAAGTTTCTTGTTGCAACCAAATGATGTGGAAGCACAAGTGAGAGGGGACAGAGATACCGTTGGATTTTTGTTTTCACGATGAACAAATGTTTCGACGCAGTAGTGCATGATAAGTCATAACCAATTCAATGCTGCCCTGAATCTGTTAAAAAAACAGACAAAGACTGTCTTGGTATACTTGACCATGAGTACAGTGTTCATTTATTCTGAATTTTCAATATGCATCTTGTTAATAACACTAACTTAGTCAAACATGTTAAATAACAACAACAACAACACTAACTTTGTGCATCTTGATAACGATGATAACACCAAGTTTGTTCAATGCGTGAATAACATCACAACTTTGCGCTGCAGTCCGTGGAATAAACTTAAGCGAAGTTGATGGCGCACCATCGCAAACCGCCACGCTTCCCACCAAAAGCAAGGTTGGAACACAGCAAAAGGTTTCACAAGGAATGATCCAACATCAAATTTACAGTTAAGTTTTCACAGATTTGACCCTTGTCAACTCAACTCTCAAGTCCCCACCCCCTGGGGTCAAGTCCAAGAAACTGTTACAAATCTCATGTGTCCCAATGTTGATTGATTTCAAATACAGTTTCATGTTAAAATATGCCCGGAATTGCATTTTTTGGTATTTGACCTTTTGATTCTGGCCCATTATGAGCAAGTGAGATGAATTTTTACAAAACCATTTTTTTACAAAAGGCGGACGCACGGACAGACAGACATACAGACTTCATTATATAGCCCAACCCCCACGCTTTTTGAAATCACACAAACTTTATACACTGTAAATAAGAATGAGCAAAGAACACATCCTTATGGATGGGTTAATTCCCCCACTTTTATGACGTCTATGGATATTTTTGTATGATTTGTAATGCCTCTTGAAGAAATCCTTTCATTCAAGCTTCTGCGTCTCACGATCTGCCATGATCTTTCCTGGGAAAGCCACATTTCCAAGCTGGCCTCCAAAACCAGTCACCGACTGGGAATCCTCAGTTATGCAAAGTCCTTCCTTGGCACACCTGAGCTCCTGATCACGTACAAAGCTTTCATCCGCAGCCTGATGAAGTAATGCTCTCCCCACTGGGCTGGTGTTCCTGCCTCTCACCTTTCTTGGCTTCGTGTTGTTGAAACCAAGGCATTTAGGATCATTGGTATCTCCTGCGGTGAGGCCGAGTCTTTTGGTCTCTCACCGCAGGCAGGTCGGTGGTCTTTCTCTCTTCTACTGTCTCCTCTCTGGCCTCACCCCCCCTCCTCTATCTGAGATATATAGTTTACTCTCATATGAGGCTCGACATTGCATACAAAAAAAAATAAAAATAACAGTTAGTGTTTTTAAAACGGTGTATAATGTTGGTGTACTTCATATTAAGATGGTGTATAATGTTGGTGTACTTCTTATTAAGATGGTGTATAAAGTTAGTGCCCTGGTTCTTAACATGGTGTATAAAATTAGTGTTATTAACATGGTGTGTAAAGTTAGTGTACTTCTTATTAACATGGTGTATAATGTTAGTCTTCTCTTTATTAACATGATGTATAAAGTTAGTGTATTTCTCATTAACATGGTGAATAATGTTAGTCTACTGGTTATCAACATGGTGTATAAAGTTGGTGTTATTACAGCACGGCGACATCGCGCTGTTATATATTTGGCTATTCTGTCCTGTGTCTTCTGTCACACTTATGGCCGCATACGTCCCTTTGATCTGAGGGCTATAAATAGAAATTTGTCCAACAGCACAACTCTTCCCATCATGCATGCTAATTCACCGTGTCTACATTTAAATTTTATAACTGCAAAATTGTTTCATCATTCTTAACCTTGACTTTACTGCCCCCAGCCATGCGATATCGAAGTATTCGCTTCTTGTTGTTATTCACATGGTGTATAAAGTTAGTGTTATTGTTATTAACATGGTGTATAAAGTTAGTGTACTGGTTATTAACATGGTGTAGAAAATTAGTGTTATTGTTAACATGGTTTGTAAAGTTAGTGTTATAAAAATTGTGTATAATGTAAGTGTACTTCTTATTAACATGGTGTATAAAGTTAGTGTCCTGGTTCTTAACATGAAGTATAAAATTAGTGTTATTGTTATTAAAATGGTGTATAATTTTAGTGTACTTCTTATTAACATGGTGTATAAAATTAGTGTTATTGTTATTAACATGGTGTGTAAAGTTAGTGTTATAAAAATGGTGTATAAAGTTAGTGTTATTAACATGGTGTGTAAGGTTGGTGTAATTTTTATTGACAAGGTGTATAAAGTTGTTGTCATATTTATTGACATAGTGTTTAAAGTTAGTGTTATTAACATGGTATATAAAGTCAATGTAATTTTTATAAACATGGTGTATAATGTTAACATAATTGGTATTTACAAGGTGTATAAAGTTAGTGCACTTGTGATCAACATGGTGTGTAAACTTAGTTTTATTGGTATTTATATGGTGTATAAAGTTAGTGTTATCTTTATTAAAAGTGTATAAAGTTGGTGCTATTGTTATTAAAATGGTGTATAAAGTTAGTTCACTTGTGATCAACATGGTGTGTAAAGTTAGTGTCATTGGTATTTACAAGGTGAATAAAGTTAGTGTTATTGGTATTTACATGGTGAATAAAGTTAGTGTAATTGGTATTTACATGGTAAATAAAGTTAGTGTTATTAACATGGTGTATAAAGTTGGTATAATTTGTATTAACATGGTGTATAAAGTTAGTGTGATTAAGATGGTGTATAAAGTTCGTGTTATTAACATGGTATATGAAGCTTGCATAATCCTTACTATAATTCATGGACAGGGTGTGTGTGTGTGTGTGTGTGTGTGTGTGTGTGTGTGTGTGTGTGTGTGTGTGTGTGTGTGTGTGTGTGTGTGTGTGTGTGTGTGTGTGTGTGTGTGTGTGTGTGTGTGTGTGTCCGTGTGTGTTCATCGTGCTACTCCTCAGACAGTTCTTGGCCGACATAGAATCAGGTCAGGTCTGGGAGCATGCGCCGGAGCAGCGCATCGCTGCATCCAATTTCCACCAGTACTCCAGGGGCCTCTGTCTGTGCATCCCCCAAACAGATGCCTGCCCCATCCCCATCTCCTTGAGATACCAATCAATCTGCTGCAGCCATGAGACACATGGTCTGTCTATTGGCCTCCTTCACTCATGAGGCTCCCTCACTGAGAGAATCTGGCGAGCAAGATCAGCATCAGGAAAACGAGCCACGTGTCCACACAGCCGCAAGACTATGCAGGTAATAAATCTCATTTGAGTGCCTCTCAGAAACCGCTCGTTGGACACAAAGTCCGACCAGCGATAGCCAAGTATTCTCCAAAGAGACCTTGTACCAAAGGAATCAAGTCTCCATCTCAGCTCCCTGGTCAGAGTCCAAGTCTCATATCCGTAGAGCAAGACTGGAAGCACGAAAGACCTGAAGACTTGGACTTTTGTCCTCCTGCACAGGAACCAACAGCGCCACACCCCATGATCCAGTGAATCCATGACTCACCAGACCCGACCTCGACGTCTATTGACCTCTGCTCACAGCCAGCAGCGACACAAATATCACTTCCAAGGAAAGTGAATCTCTCCGTGACCTCAACCTCCTCACTACAAACAGGTACAGACAAGATAGCAGCATCCAAGATGTCATTGAAAGCCTGGATCCGACACTTCATTCAGCATCTCGAGGCCCCCAAAAGGATATCCAGAGTCTCCACAAAGATGACGGCATCATCTGCGAAGTCAAGGTCAGAGATCACGACATTCCCAAATAATACACCACAGCTTGATCTCTCCAACATACTCCCCAGAATCCAGTCCACAAGCGCTGAAAAGTGTGGGGGCAGTACACACTTCTGAGGAACTCCATTAACAACTGGAAATAAGTCAGAGATTGTATCACTACATCTCACAGCACTCTCAGCTCCAGAATATAGTTCAGACATCAGATTGAGCAGCTTTGGTGGCACGCAACGAAGACCAAGAATCCTCTGGAGGGCATCCCGATTCACTGAATCAAACACTTTACAGAGATCAACATTGGCTGCAAGCAGCACCTGCCAAAACTCTCACCTGCATTCGGTGAGGACCCGAAGGTCAAGGATAAGGTCAATCGTTGGCCTTTTGGTGAAAAGCCTGACTGCTCTGGGTGCTGGTGCTCAAGCAGATGGTGGCGAACCCTATCAAGACTTATGTGAGCAAAGACCTTGCCCGGATGATGCCTGTGTTCCAGGCAGAGCACAAAACTGCATGCAACAACATGAGTATCGCATTTTCACCAGCCTTGAGAAGTTCAGCATGGATGTCACAGATCCCATGAGCTTCACCCCATTTCAACCGGTTCACCGCAGCCTGTGTTTCCACAAACAAAGGTGGATTACAGTTGATTGGATGGTCAACAATAGGGATAGTAACAATCCTGACATCCAACTCAACAGCTGGTGGATCGGCCTGGTACAGCCACTCAAAGTAACTGGCCAACAGGGTTTCACTTTGGACTCCTCTGTCAGGAGCCTACCACCCTCTGCTCTAACTCCAGTACACCGAGGGAAGGGCTTGGAGGAACCCAATGCACGAATTCATCATTGAGTTTACCAACATCCAGCCGAGGCTGGGATGGTACCATTGTCCTGGATGGTACCATTGTCCAACTTCAGAGTTGCAATTCTGGATCATCCTCTAGCGACCATCAATGAGCACATGGTCAATCTCCTTTGCCACACCACCAGCGTTGGAATACCAAGTCCAGTGATGAGCCTGTGAGCACTGAAACCATGAACCAGACACCCTAAGTCCATGACTTCTTGCAAGGTCAAGGAACTTCATGCTGTTCTAGTTCATAGTTCCAGACCATGGGGACCAACACCTGACTCATATCCATCCCTATCAGTTCCAGTAGATGCATTGAAATCCCCCAAGACTATAAGAGTATTTCACTTGGGGCACTGATCAACCACCGACTCGAGAGTGGCATCGGATGCATCCTTCACGGTGAGATCACTTGCCTCGGGTCAGACCATATACACAGACCAGGGAAACGACACCCAAGGAAGACGAATCCTGTTTCATTACACACCCGTTGACCTGTGTTATCTCAATTTTCATTGGAGTGAGCTTATTGGAGACAGCTACAGCAACTCCTTGGGCATGGTAACTATCAGTGACCAAACCAATGGTAGGTGTAACCATCTGCCATGATCTCACCACTATCCAGTCTGTTAAAGTCAGAGAGTGCTGCTATACAGATGTTCAAATGCTTGAGCTAAGATGATAACACAGGTGACCATCCTCTCTTAGGCATCGGATATTCCAGGCACCACCCGAAGGGACCGCCTCAGGTTTACCCAAGGAGACTGCCTTCTGGTGGACGACACCTCAGCACCATGCAGACACACATGACCGCAATCTGACCCAGTAAGGTTATCCTGTGGTTTTCCTATCATCAAAGAGTGGGGGTCCCGAAGGCTTTGCCCCAATCACGTCATTCTGTGAGTTGCCCTGCGGAGGGCAGCAGTACAGGAGGTACTCTCATGGAGTGGGTTTTCAATTTACTTTGCATTTTTCAGAGTGAAGCGTTTTGTGGTGGCCGGAGTGCAAATCCTGCCACCAACCTCCTGAAAAAACAACGCAACTGCAGGAGAACGTCCGCATAAACAGTTGGGCACGAGATATGCATGGCCGTTGGTTCACAAGGAGCTCCTCCACCCTTTGAATCAACATAACCCCAATTAATGTACACGGGTGTTTTTATCTTTTCCAGTCGTCTTGAGGGGCGGGGGGGGGGAGTGAGGGGTGAGTGGTGAGGGGAACGTAAATTCTCTATGTAAATGTGTATCGTATAGTGCTTCATCCAGGTGGGGTATTACAAGTCTCCACCATTTACAGTGCAGTATTCCTATCTCCACGTTTTGCAGTACATCAAGTTGTTTTGAATTATAAGCAGAAGGGAAGTTTTTGCTTCATGCACGTAACCCAGGTTATTTATTTTTGTCTACACAGGTTTCCCTGTGGTTTTCAGTCAGTTGCTGATACATCACCCAGATAAAGGTATGCATCAGAAAAAATGTGTTGCATGCTTGGAGCAAGATATCCCAAAGGGCAGGCACTCTGCTAGTTGTTAATGACATGATGTATAAGGTGAGTGATATTAATGGTCAGGTGTACCATGTGAATAACAATTACAACTTGTGCATTGATGATAAATACAATTCCACAAACTTTCTCCATCATTTTAATAACAATAAGGGCTGAAGGTGATATAATAATCTTATTTACAAATAAAAACCAAATGTCCAATGCCAGTCCTGCCCAATGCTCTTTTCACCCAAACATTGTTGTCATCGTCATCATAATCCATCTTAATAACAATAATGATATTATTTTTATTATTATTATTCCTGCTGCTACTCCTCGTCCAACTCCTCATCTTCCCTTGACTCCTCCTCCTCCTCCTCCTCGTCGTCATCATCTTTCCCCTCCTACTCTTCCTCCTCATCTTCCCCACCCCTCCTCCTCGTTTCCCTCCTCCTCCTCCACCTCCTCACGCCATCGACACTCCACCCTAAACTAAGACTACAGCGAAAACGGTCCACACAACACTGCTACCCTCGTCCATACTATTTTCCGAGAATTGCAAATTCACCATCATTTCCCAAAAATGCCACCACAAGAGTGAGTCAATTTTGTGAGATGGGGAACAAAAACAGGGCACAGATGAATCGGGGACAATAAACTCATTATGACAGGCAGGCAAGGAACAATGAAGGCAAACAGGTAAACACCAAATAATAAAAATCATTTGGCACAGCATAGAGATAGTCAATAAATGGATGAGTCAGTCACCACCGGAGGGACAAACCAATAAGCCAGCAACAAGTAAGTGTTTACACAAAGAGTGAGAAATAGAATGCATCTCAAAACATAAAGCCAGTCCTTGTCCGCTTTGGACTGAAACTAAACCTGATGAAAACTAGAGGGAAAATATATATATTTATACATTATTTAGTGTTCTCCATATTTTCAAAATAAAGCTTTGTTTAAAACTTGACGACAAAACCTCAAATGGCTGACGCTGACTGACACACACAGACACAGACACACACACAAAACTCCAAAAGGTCAATTGTTTCAGACAAGCGCATGAAAGGAGATCCTGGGACATGCACATGGGCACATGGAAGGGTTCATCATTGGGGACACGCACTCGGACGGGCGACCGGGCACATCGTTGGGGACACGCACTCAGACGGGCGACCGGGCACATCATTGGGGACACGCACTCAGACGGGCGACCGTGAACATCATTGGGGACACGCATTCGGACGGGCGACCGGGCACATTGTTGGGGACACACACTCGGACGGGCGACAGTGCACACCGTTGGGGACACGCACTCGGACGGGCGACCGGGCACACCGTTGGGGACACACACTCGGACGGGCGACCGGGCACATTGTTGGGGACACGCACTCGGACGGGCGACCGGGCACATTGTTGGGGACACGCACTCAGACGGGCGACAGTGCACACCGTTGGGGACACGCACTCGGACGGGCGACCGGGCACATTGTTGGGGACACACACTCGGACGGGCGACAGTGCACACCGTTGGGGACACGCACTCGGACGGGCGACCGGGCACATTGTTGGGGACACGCATTCGGACGGGCGACAGTGCACACCGTTGGGGACACGCACTCGGACGGGCGACCAGACACACCGTTGGGGACACACACTCGGACGGGCGACCAGGCACACCGACATGTACAAAGTAGTGAGACATGAGGAAGAAACGCCTTCCCGTTCGCCCCTGGGATTCCCGCTCTCTGAACCATCTTCGCTTTGTCCACCAAAGAGTCTCTTGTACACGTACCGATGGGTCCGTCGCACTGACTGTCCCAGTCCTGCGCTCTGTCCGCCACACACTTACATTGCACGGTGGCAGAGAAAAGTCTCGCAGCGACATCGGAGCGACACAAAGACGCGGACTCGGTGTCCGCAAACGCCGATCGCCACGCCGGCCCCGCCATTCTCGTCGACAATCGACATCATCACGCAATCCACCGTCTACGTCATCACGTACGGAATGAGAATGGGGTTTCCAAATATGTCATTACGCTGCCATATCTCGATCGTACAAATGGCGTGAAGTCAGGTCGGACCCGCAGTGCGTTTTCCGAACGTTTCGAATATTAAAAAAAAAATAATAATAAAAATTATTCTGACGCCTTTTGACGTCATACAATGTTTTTAAAAGCACAGTTTCTTGCTTCGACGACACATTT
>NC_140971.1:34364374-34397069 GCF_056783735.1 Eptatretus burgeri
TATATACATACTTGTGTGTTTGTGTATGTGTTTGTGTATGTGTTTGTTTGTGTGTGTTTGTTTGTGTGTTTGTGTGTGTGTGTTTGTGTGTTTGTGTGTGTGTGTTTGTGTGTGTGTGTTTTTTTGTGTGTGTGTGTTTGTGTGTGTGTGTTTTTTTGTGTGTGTGTTTATGTGTGTGTTTGTGTGTGTGTGTTTGTGTTTATGTGTGTGTTTGTGTGTTTGTGTGTTTGTTCCCTGTGTTTGTTACTCTTTCACAGCTTAACCGTAGCACCGAGAGGCCCCAAATTTTGAGGTGTAGGTAATTCAGAATCTGTGCAAGGCTTTGAGCTACCACATGTTGGCCTTGACGTCCGTTTTGAGGCCACCAATGGCCACTATAAAGTGTATATTGGGATATGGAATTACGCAGTGATGCCCCAGCCCGCAGGTGAAGGGTAACCACCATGAGGCTGATATCTCCACAGCTTTTCAATGTCCGATACACCCCAAAACTACTGCCGGGAAAAGCTCACCCAACCAGGCAGCGCCGGTTAGCCCCTGCTAGTAGTAAATAATACTGTTGATACTAACTTATGTTTATAAACTAACTTTCACACTCAGTTTTACTCTCCATTACCATTTATAGAAAAATGTGTAAATCTGCTTTTTTCTTTATAACTGAATAAGTTGAATTAATGGTTTTGTGTGTATCTATAATTTCACTGATAATTTTGTGGCCTCACGAACACCAGAGAGTCGACACACAAAGCACAGTTAAAGTTGGCTGAAAGTCAACATTTTTGGGCCGCAGGCCTGAGAAAACCGCAGTCTACCAATGGGGAAGTGGGTGGAACCAGGGCTGATGAGAAGGCCTGCGCATGATTCAGGGTTGGTGGAGTCAGCAACAACAGAGGTGGTAGTCTTTGTGCCTTGGGCGGAGGGGATGTTATTCTTAGCACCGAGCAGTTTTGACAGTTTTGTTGGTGCAGAGTGCTTCAAGGAAGAACTTTACATCGGAGAAGGGAGATAAGTATAGGTCGGGAAAAGTAGAAGCAGAATACAATGGTGAAGAGTGAAGATTTCATCAAATGACAATATGCAGTATCAGATATATATATGTATACATACACACACACAAACACATATCCTGTATCCACTGTACAGACAATACAGTATGATGAAATAGGGAGATATTATGATTGTGACGTTCCATCTGCAATGTTTGATAGATATTTTGTGCTGGAGGTAATCGATAGGATTGACTTAGATCATCAGGGGACACATGGTTTATAGGGATCTACTGATGTGTCAGACTCTATGGGCATCAGGACCGTCCTTGCAGAGAGTCTCGAGGTTTGTGTTGCGGAGAGAGTGTTCTTGCCTGGGAATGGCAGGGCTTTCCTATCTATGGAGATCAAGGGAAAAGTACGATAAATAAGAAGACAATGTTTCATGGTTTTGTGCTTTTGAGGCATTCTACAAACTGCATATGGAATGAAGAAATAACTAGAAGAGCACTCGGTGGAGCGCATACCTCCACCATGTAATGCCTGATCCACGAGAACATATCGGGCCCAATCAATAGATTTTTGAAATATCATGCTATACAGTACTACATCGTTTTTGGCCTTATCACCCAATGGTGAAGAATCGCTTTGAAATTAAATAATTCTCGTATCCAGATCCAGACCCAGACCCAGACCCAGATCTTCAATCGATTCTTCCTTGTCACACACCCATCAAGTCCACCAAGTTTCATCCGAATCCGTGCACAACTTTTTGAGATATCCCGCACACAAACAGACAAACAGACAAACAGACAGATAGGGGTGAAAACATACCCTCCGTCCACCTTTGATGGCGAAGGTAATAATGAGTTTGTCATCATGTTTGGTTTTGTAACAGGGGACATTGTTCACATTATTTATGAAGAAAGGAATCGGCCCAGTCCATGATGATAGGTGCTTCGAAATAGGAAGGAGGTAAAGAAATACACAGTAGGGATTGTAATAGTTGTTTATGGAGCACAGGGGCAGCAACAAGTCTTGTCAGTGACTGTTTGGGGGAAAGCAAGGTTCATGTTCAATTTGATGAGCCCTTGGAGGTCACAAGGACTCATCTTTGGTGTGGGCTTGCAGGATGGCCTAGACATACCCACACTCGCCCCTCGTGGTCTTGCCTGGGTTTGAATCCCAACACAGTTATAAACGGTCATCCTGGTGTTTCACAGCAGGGTGATTCATCAATGTGTGTGCCATCCCTTCGATGGACGTTAAACTGGGTGTCCTATCAGCCAGCATTAGTTGGTGGACGTTAAAGACCCCATGGTGTCCTTTGTGAATAGTAGGTGAGCTTTATTGCTGGCATCATGGCCAAATGACAAATTTCTGTCAAACCTACAGAACGTGTTGCATCATCGGCACAGCCATACCCTCGGCCAATTATGCGACCCTGCAGCCTTGTGCAACATCCGAAAAAAGAAGATCTATCGAGTGGCTCTGGCCATTCTCACGGCAGGAATGGAAACGTAACTCAGCAGAGCTGGAGTCACACGTGCTAAACATTTGACTAGGCCTACGGTTCGAGATGAAAAAAACGGAGTTCCACTATTGCTGAGTTATTAACTTCAAACAGATTTCATCTTCCTTCGAGAGTATTCAAGTGGCAATATACCCATCTTTCTTGCATCCACTTCGAATACCAGTCACTTGGACATATTGCCAAGATCTGTGAAGATAAGATGCGATTGCTCAGGTGTAATGAAGACAATTTCCGATGATATAAATCGGGGTTTTTGAGCTCCCGAGTTGTAGGGTGAAAAACAAGCAACGGGATGAAAGCATTGAGAAAAGCTCTCATGCCAAAGTGATGAAAAACCACACCAAGGGCGATGCTTTCCCAAAGCAGTTATTGTCTTCTCAAAGTGTTGGAAGACAAAAGAATGCGGTGTGATCAGTGGAGAATAGAGGACATGTGGATGTGTCAATACAGATTGCTGGTTTTGATATGGAAGGGAATTGTTATTACCCCGCTCATGCGAAGCGAAAAGCAGGGTTAAGCAATTGGTTCACTTCTATCTACCTGTCTGTCCATCTACGACCGACAGTTTATGATCGAGGAACAAGTTGATTTTAATTGAATGTTATATTTTGAACACAAATCTGAACATGAATCGAAAAACTAACTTGTAGTTTAGCTGTACTTTGGCTCTGAATTTGTCCCGACTGCACATGGACAGAGAGGAGTGAGAAAAATTTTTTTGCTATCTGCTTGCCTGGAAGTCAAACAAAATTGAAAATCATTCCAAACAGGAAATTTACTGTTTTAAGGACGTCATAATGAACACAAACAACAGGCACGGAGAACTATCGTAACCTGTTAAATAAGGTGGTGTAAAAGAGACTCCATCAACGACGGTAATCTTCCTGGGAAAAAATTTTCTACAACATTAAAAATCTTTATTTTATTTCAATTAATTATATACTTGAACACTGGAGAACACAAATCGCCTTTTGCCACTTTCAACACCCTTCCGTTTAGCAGGGCTTGGACAAAATATTACAGCATTTTACGTCATCACGACCAATCAAATTTACTGCTCGTACACTCCGCCCATGTCCTTGTTTCTCAAGACTGCGTGGGGTAAGGTGTTCTCTGGACTCTGGAGTTATGCCTCCGCTGACAAAATCACCGGAGGCATTATGTTTTGGGGTTGTCTCTACGTATGTCCGTCCATGCTAATTTTCTCTGTTTTCTTTGAAACCGCTTATCCGATTGACACAAAATTTTCACCATAGGTGTGACTCCTCATGAATAATGTTTTAATGACAATTACGACTTCATAGGCTATGTGGTGTGGCAACCATGTTGGAACAAAGGAAAAACGTTGGATTTCTGTCTCTCTGAAAGCGCTCCATGGAAAAAAACTTCAAAGTTGGCACATCTCAAGGACTCCCCATGGGAAACAAGTGTGATTTAAAAAAAATGACGTCATAGGTATCTTCGGTATGATGTCATAATTGCATACGTTAAAACACTTTATCCGATCAGTATGAAAAATTTTGAGGGTCATTTCGGGCTAAATTGTATATGGGGGGAAAAAATTGATGACCTCATCAGTCAAATGGTTCGGCAGCCATATTGTTTTAAACATCTTTTTAACATCTTTAAAAATCATCTTTTCTGAAATGGCTGAACAGATCGAGGTGAAACTTTACAGGTATGATCGCCTATCCATGAGGAACAAAAAGTTCTCCGCCTATGACATCATAGGACAAATGGTTTGGCAGTTCTGATTTTTTGAAAAATAAACGTTAAAAAAACCTTCTTCTCCAGAACAGCTAGACAGATTGAGGGAAAACCTCACCCACATGTTCCCCAAGCCATGAGGATACTAGCGTGTTCACAAATAATTAATATGTCACATGGTCTGGCAGCCAGAGTTATTTAATATTTTGAATCTGGGTTCAGCGATTAAAATCAAACTTGGTACAAGTATGTGTAATGATGTAATAATATAGGCGGAGCTGAAGGTCTATCGTGCAGTGGTACTCACCACTCTTCTCTATGCCAGTGAGACATGGACTGTCTACAGCAGACACGCCAAACAGCTCAACCACTTTCACCTGAGCTGCTTATGCAGACTCCTTTTCATCAGGTGGCAGGACAAAATTCCCGACGCAGAGGTCTTGGAACGGGCTGGAATCCCTAGCGTCCACACCCTTCTACGGAAAGCCCATGGTCATGGCAGGTCATGTCGTTAGAATGCCCGACAGTCGACTGCCAAAACAGCTTCTGTTTGGAGAACTGTGTCAGGGTAAGCACTCAGTAGGGGGACAGAAGAAACGGTTTACGGACTGCCTCAAAGTGTCCCTCAAAGACTTGGACGTCAACCTCAGCACTTGGGAATCTCTTGCTCTGGATCGTCCAACCTGGCGTAGCAAGCTCACCACAGGAGCCCGTGCAGCAGAGAACAGATGCACTGCAGAGGCCCAGAAGAAACGCACTGCACGCAAGGCCCGGGCTACCTCTACTTCCACTGCAGCACCCATCCATTTATGTCCAATATGTGGGTGTGCCTTCTGGGCCCGGATTGGCCTCACCAGTCACTTCTGGGCCCACAGTCACCAATATTCCAACTGAAAGTGAAGTCAAGGTCATCTTCGAACCTGAATGACGAACAACATAGGCGGAGCATATCTGTTAACGTCGCAATGTCGAAGAGTGCCATTTGAGTTTCCCTCGCTGAAAGAGGGGGTATTGCATTTGGGTCCATTTGTTTGTTGCTTGCAAAATCAAAGATTTTGCAGGAATGTTGGTCAGTCGAATTTGTTATTCTGTCTGTCTGTTTGTTTTTCTGTCTGTTTATCGCCTACAGGTTGGTGGGCTTGATGTCTTTTACCATCTCCTCTCCGGCCTCACCCCCCTCCCTTTTTGCCCTTATTGAGATATGTCCCCCCCATATTTCCACAGGGTGCTCACAGTCCACCAGCAATCCCCTTCTGGTAAAACTACCAAGATCAAGAATCACTGCTCACCTTCACTCTTTCATTCCTCTTTTTTCCCACCTTTGGAACAAACTCCCACACACTTTTCCATCCCATCTTCCCTCCAGGTCTTCAAAAGCGCTGTTCACCACCATTTCTTACCTTCCCCCATCCAAAACCACGTTCTTTTCTACCCTCGCTAACCCCCTCCCCCCCCCAAACTCACCTCCTTCAATTCCCCGCTTTCCTACCTGAAAGTCCTGATCATGGAAGGACCTGAAAGTCCCTGGGGTGTCCATCTTGTTTACCCTGTGCACCCTGCCCCATCCCTCTCCCTTCCACAGATCTCTGAATGTCTTTGTTCCACACTGTTTTTTCCTTCCCTCTCCTGCCCCTCTTGTCTCCTGCTCACCTTGTTGTACATTCTGTGTCTAAGCTCTCATACGAGCCTCAACATTATATACAAGAAAAAGGTCACAATTCCAAACCAATCGTCATGAAACTTTACCAACTTGTTGAGATAGTCTCAACTGAGAAGCCTATTGATTTTGAGGTCAAAGATCAAAGGTTATCTTGAGGTCAAATTTCTAAAATCGTCATTTTTCATTTGATTGACTAGAAATTTGAACAAGATTTGCAGATTGCTTCACTATTGTCAACAGGCCAGATTAGATCTGTGACTTGCTGAAGATACCATGTAAACCTGTATAACCTGGCTCATGGGAGGGTTGTCGGCAACTAAACCATCTTCCCCACCAGGTTTCCTGGTGAAGACGGTGTATGATATGGACACCCAGTAGGATTGAAAACAAAACCTGTCAAGGGGCAGAGAAGATCCTAGTGAACCACTGGCCATCCATATCTCGTGCCCAACTGTGTCTGCGGACGTCCTCCTGCAGTTGGGTTACTTTTTTGGGGAGGTTTGCGGCAGGATTTGCACTCTGGCCACCATAAAACCCTTCAAGCCACAAAACACAAGAAAAACGCAAAGAAAATTGAAACCCCACACTTTGGGAGTACCTCCTGTGCAGCTACCCTCCACAGAGCAGCTCAACGGATGACGGGATTGGGGCAAAGTCTCCGGGACCCCACACTTTGATGATAGGAGGAAATCACGGGGTAACATTCCCGGGTCAGATTGCGGTAGTGTGTGTCGGGTGGTGCTAAGGTCTCTTCCACCAGACAGCAGTCTCCTTGGGTAAATTTGAGGCGGTCCCTTTAGGTTGGCGCCTGGAATGTTCAATCTCGAAGAGAGGATGATCACCTGTCTCTGTTATCATCTGAGTTCAAGCGTTTGAACATCGGTACTGCAGCACTCTCTGAGGTTTGAAGACCGGATGGTGGTGAGATCATGGCGGGTCATTGCACCTTCTATTGGTCTGGTCGCATTGATGGTTACCATGCCAAAGGAATTACTGTAGCTGTGTCCAATAAGCTGACTCCAATGATAATTGAGGTAACACCGGTCAACGAGCGTATTATGAGACTAAGGATTCGTCACTCCTTGGGTGTCGTTTCCCTGGTCTCCTTATATGCTCCGACTGAGGTGAGTGATCTCACTGTAAAGGATGCATTCTATGCCATGCTCGAGTCTGTGGTTGATCAGTGCCCCAGGTGAGATACTCTTCTAGTCTTGGGGGATTTCAATGCATAGACTGGAACTGAAAGGGATGGTTATGAGATGTGTGTTGTTCCCCATGGGTCTGGAACTGTAAACCAGAACAGCACTAAGTTCCTTCACTTTGCAAGAAGTCATGGACTAAGGGTTGCTGGCTCATGGTTACAGCACCCACAGACTCATCGTTGGACTTGGTATTCCAACGCTGGTGGTATGGCAAAGGAGATTGACCATGTGCTCGTTGATGGTTGCTGGAGGATGATCCAAAACTCGGTCTGTGTTCAGTGCTCGATCATGGTGATACCATGATCCAGTGCTCGGTTCCTCAATACTGACCACAGGCTTGTTGTAGCAACTCTGAAGTTGCGGCTTAAATCCAGGAGAATGATACCATCCCAGCCTAGGCTTTATGTTGGCAAGCTCAACGATGAGAGGGTAGCTGAGGAGTTTGCGAACAGGCCGAGTGAGGATTTGGGGGGGGGGGGTCTGGGTGCTTTGGGGAATTCTGAAGAGTTGTGGAGAGCCTTCAAGACCACCATCCTTGATGTTGCCAGTGGTTGTCTTGGAAGTCACCATTGGGCGAAGAAGAATTTTATCTCTCAAGGGACACTGCACACCATTGACCAGTCACAGGCCCAGGCTTAATGGCAGAGCTGCGCTGTTCAGTGAGTTGAGGCATAAAACTGTACGTGCCCTGGGGGTGGACAAGGAGGTCTATGTGCGAGGAATCTGTGGGGGTAGAGCATCACCTGTGGTCAAGTGATTCTCGTCCTGCTCACGGGAATTTGCGCATTGCATTCCTCCAAGCCCGTCTCTCGGTGTACTGCAGTTAGAGAGGAGGGTGGTGGGCTCCTGACAGAGGAGTCTGAAGTGAAAGTCCACTGGGCCAGTTACTTTGAGCTTCTTCTTCTTCTTCTTCTTCTTCTTCTTCTTCTTCTTCTTCTTCTTCTGCTTCTTCTTCTTGCATATGGCAGCTTAGCTGCCGGGGTAGCTATCATTTCTTGGAAGGGTGACTGTATCGCTGATGCAGTGCCCCTCTACCAGTATACACTGGTACTCATTCCGCCGACCTCGGAAGGATGACAGGCTGAGTCAACCCCCTGGTGTATTAATTCAGTGGCCAACAGGGCTTGAACTCAGGACCCGAGGATCTCAAGCCACCACCCTAACCACTAAGCCAACACCAGGCTGACATTGAGCTGCTGTCCCAGGCTGATCCACCAGCTGTTGAGTTAGATATCAGGGTGTTACTATCCCGATTGCTGACCCTCCAATCAACTGTGATCCACCTTCGTTTGTGGAAACACGGGCTGCGGTGAACCGGTTGAAGTGGGGTGAAGCTCCAGGGATCTGTGCCATCCATGCTGATCTTCTCAAGGCTGGTGGAAATGCTGTACTCATGTCATTGCATGCAGTTCTGTGCTCTGCCTGGAACACAGGCACCATCTCAACTGACTGGAAGAGGGGCCGTGTTGTCCCTCTCTGGAAAGGGAAGGGTGATTGCCAGGATTGCAACAACTACCGAGGGTTGACGCTGCTCTCGGTGCGAGGAAAGGTTTTTGCTCGTGTAATTATTTAGAGGATTCACCACCATCTGCTTGACACCAGCACCCAGATCAGCCAGGCTTTACACCAATGAGGTCAATGATTGACCGTATTCTTGCCCTTCTTGTCCTCACCAAACACAGACAAGACGTTCGGCAGGCGTTGCTTGCAGCCTTTGTTGATATCTGCAAAGCGTTTGATTCGGTGAATTGGTTTGCCCTCTGGAGGATTCCTGGTCTTCGTGGTGTGCCACCAAGACTGATCAATCTGATGTCTGAACTATACTCTGGTATTGAGAGTGCTGTGAGATGTGGTGATACCATGTCTGACTTATTACCCTCACCAAAGGAGAGGGTGTTGCATTTGGGTCCGTTTGTTTGTTTGTCTGTATGTGTGTCTGTCTGTCGGTTTGTGTTTGTCTGTCTGTCTGTCTGTCTGTCTGTCTGTTTCCACAAACGAAGGTGGATCACAGTTGATTGGAGGGACCTCCTCTGTCCGTCTGTTTGTTTGTCTGCACAGAACTTTCAAGTTTTTCTCCGCAACCGCTTGTCAGATTGAGACTAAATTTTCATCATTGGTGCGACTACTCATGTAGAATGTTGGAATGATAATTATGACATCACAGGTCATGTGTGTGGCAGCCGTATTTGAAAAACAGAAAATATTTGGACCTCTGTATCTCTGAAACCACACCAAGGGAAAAATTGAAATTTAGCACATGGCAAGTACTAATCGGGAATATGGCTTTTTATGACGTCATAGGTGACCTTGTTATGACGTCATAATTGCACATGTAGAACGCCACATCCGATCAATGTGTAAATTTTTGAGGGTCATCTAGGAATAAAATGGTCCATAGAAAAAACAATCATGATGCCATCGGTCACGTGATTTGGCAGCCATATTGTTAAAAAAAAAACCTTCAAAAATCTTCTTCTCTGAAGTGGCTGAACAGATTGAGGAGAAACTTTACATGTATGATCGCCTTTCCATGAGGAAGAACAAGTTCACACACATTTTTCTTCTGATTGACTTGAAATTTAAACAGCAATTGCAATGCCGCATTACTGAATTGCGAAACCAACTATTTTTAGGTCAAAAAGTCATAGGTCAACTCAAGGTCAAACTTCTAAAATCATCAATTTTCATCAGAAAAATCATCAATATACATCCTATTAACTTGGAATTTGAACAGGATTTGCATAGTCCATCACTAAATTGGGAAAGCAACTATTTTTGAGGTCAAAAGGTCAAAGGTTAACTCAAGGTCAAAGTTCTAATATCATCAAATTCATCTGAAAAATCATCAATTTAAATTTGATTAACCTGGAAATGAAGCAGCAATTGCATAGTACATCGCTAAATTTGCAAACCATTTGAGGTCAAAAGGTCAAAGGTCAACTCAAGGTCAAACTACTAAAATCATCAATTTCAGTCTGAAAAATAATCAATTTTCATCCGATTGACCTGAGCTTAGATTAAGATTGTCAATATTAAGCTGAATGAAATGGACAATATGATGTATCCATAGCAACCTTTGGAGAGGGGGGGGTGGATTTTGCAAGTATCGTGCTCTGCACGACGTCTTTTTCTTGCTTGTTTGTTTGTTTGTCTGCATAGAATTTCAGTGTTTTTCTCCACAACCGCTTGTCATATCGAGACAAAATTTTCATCATGGGAGCAACCACTCATGTAGAATGTTCTAATGATACTTATGACATCATAGGTCACGTGATGTGGCAGCCATGTTGGAAACACCGAAAAAAATTGGACCTCCATCTTTGAAACCGCACCAAGGAAAAAAACTTAAACTTGGCACATAGTATGTACTCCTCATGGTGAATGAGTGATTTTTGTAATGACATCATTGGTACCTTCGTAACACACCAGTAAACAAACACCACACAAAACTGCATAAACACCACCACACAAAACAAGTCCTGGCAAGGGTCTGCAATCTCTGATTGCTCTTTTTCTTCTTTTTATTTCGTAATAGGCAGATAATCTTGTTTTTGAGGAAACCATTGATTGTACATCTCATTGCGTGGGACATCGAATATATATATGTATGTACGTGATTTTGTAATCTTGAAAAGATCTCGGGTGGAGTCTGATTTTTGCTTTGGACCATATTTCATGGTGTTTTCAGCACCAACTGGGAACACCACATGTTGCAATGGATACTATATATACTTGGAAAGGAACCAGATTAAGTTTGGCAATTACAACACCAATCGGTAACATGTTACAAATGAGGCGATCTTCTGAGAAAGGCACTTTGTACAATGTGGCTGTCAGTGAAGATCCTATTTTGGAGGTGATGAAGACGTAATCTTCGAATTTTCATTGCCTGGCTCTGATTTACAACAATAGCGACAACAACAGCAACAGATCTACTCTGTTCCATTCATAGCCAAGTTGTTTCCTTGAGAGTGTTGACACTGACGAAGCATCTTCACCAGGCAGATAATCCACTAGGTGGTTTGCCATTGCTTTTCTCACTGCTAGTGAGGGTTAGCATTTGGCTGGGGCATTGGCAAATGACAATGACCCATTCATTCTTTGCAAAAGCTGTCATAGGATCTTGAATGGTCATCAGCAAACGCCAGTAGAAAAGACACCCGGCTTCACATCCCTCGTGACAAATGGCATATTGATCGATAGTTTTATATTGGCTCATTGGTGATTGTACGCCCTGCCTGCCAAGAAGCAAGATGACACTTTCTAGTCGAATCGGGATCGGGATCGGGAATCAAAACCCAGACGGAGCAACCAAAAAGCAAGTGTGCTACTTCGGAGTTATCCTGCCATCAGCAAGGGCACAAGAAGCGCTTGAAACTCCCACGACAAGGCCAAAGTGATGAGGCCGAAGCATAAGGTCTGTTGCTCTCACATCGAAGGCAGGTCGGTGGTTTCTCTTTTCTACAGTCTATTCTTCCACATTGCATCCTCCACCCTCTCAGTCCTCCAACCCTCCCCATCTACTCCAAGATGCACACATTCTTCCAATAACGCCATCCTGGTTAAACTTCCAAAATCCAGGCTGACTGCACACCTCAACTCTTTTATTTCTCGCTTCTCTGCAATCAGTTGTCATCCCCAATTCTCACCCATGATAGTTATCACCCCCATTGTCCTTACTTCTTACTTTGTGTGTTTCATCCAATTCTCCATCTCCTTTTCTGTTCATTAATACCCTTGATGTTTGTCCCACTGTCAGATCTCCTTTACTCTTCCATGAGCCTCACCCATGTCTAACAATGAAAAAAAACTAATGTTGCTCTCCAGACACCCAGAGAGTGAAGTAACACGCAGAGTTTTTGAAGCGACTCCATCGTAGCTTGCTTCAAACACTGGCAGCAAGTTTGGGCACGGTGACATTGTGAAGGGTTATATCTCGTTAAAATATTTTAAATGTAATTGCATACTGCTGCCCTTGAGAAAATGCACTTCATCTGGCTGCTGATAGGTAATCTGAGTCAAAGAAATGAAAAATGCAAAGGACACTCGGCCCGTTGTGACTGTGTTGTACACTTAAGCTGTTGCTGCAAAATGCAAATCACTTTCCTGAAAAATAATTATTATCTATTTTTTTTTTTCTTACAGTGATCCAAGGCTCATGGAGAAGCTTGTACATAAATATCACTTGCGGGACAAGGAAATTAGGAGGCGTCAGACCTTTTACACCAAATGCAAGAACATTTTGGGACGATGGACAACTTAACATAGTTCAGTGTATGGGACTTGAACCTGGCATCTCAGCATCGTGAATTATAAGAATGAACAGGAAAAGAGCAACGTTGTGTGTCAAAGCTAGCAGCACATATTCTGGAAGTTAGACTCAGACACGATGTTCCAGAATCATAACAAAGAAAATGGGTGGGGGTTTAAGGCAGGCAGCTGCATGGACAGGAATGCTGTCTGTACGTGTGCTGTGAGTACAAGGATATTCTTCTTTTAAAAGACAAAGCAAAGATACACGAGAATGGATCTTGGTTGATGGACAAATAAAGACAAAAATCTAAATAAAATCGGATTATGAATCGAATACCTGCCAATCAGTTTGACCTCCAATGGCTTCTGTACCTTCTCTGCACAGTTCTCCCTCCTGCACACCAATCCACCACAGGTAGCTTCCCTTGTATTCTGTTCTTATACCTTTCCACTATTTCCAACAATATTTCCCCGATTATTACCCTCGCCGAAGAAGAGAGAGTATTGCATTTGGGTCCGTTTGCTTGTCTGTTTGCTTGCCTGCACACAACTTTGGTGTTTTTCTCCGTAACCGCTTGTCGGATCGAGACGAAATTTCCACCATGGGAGCGAAGACTAAAGTGGAATAATCTATTGATAATTATACAAGGATTTATACGAGGAAATCTAACACAGGTGGAGGCCATTCAGCCCATCATGCCTGTGCGAACACCATGCCAATTTATCTACACAAGATCCAAGGAAGAAAATGTAAAAAAACAGTTTTTAATTAATGAAATATTTTTTTGTTTGTTTGTTTGTTGTTTTTGTTTGTTTGTTTAGTTTCTGTAGTTTTTGAAATATTTTTTCTTCCCCTCAGGGGAGGGGGCATGGGCTTGGTTAAAAACACACATCAACCACACAATCCCCCTTGACAAGACCCCCACCAACAGCACTCCGTACACATGCACACAATCATCCATCAATGCTCAAACTACCAAAAAGTCACATCAACATCCCCATACCCCTCTATCTCCATAACTTTCAGGTACCTATCCAATTCCAATTTAAACTTATCTACTGTTTCTGCTGCCACTACCTTTCCAGGGAGACCATTCGATGCATTAACTACTCTCTGAGTAAAAGACCCCTGCCTTACTACCATCTTAACTCTCCTCTTCTTTACTCTCAGGCTATGGCTCCTGTTCCTATCACTGTCTATTCTGTTGAATAGTTCATCTGCACTTAAATTATATATACCTTTCATTATCTTAAACATCTCTATCATATCAACTCATGACCGCCTCCTTTCTAGTGTATAAATCCCTGTCTCCTTCAGCCGCTCCTCATAGCTGAGTCGAGCTCGGCCAGGAATCAATCTAGTAGCCCTGAGCTGAACCCTCTCCATGGTATCTATGTCCTTCCTCTGTTGTGGTGACCAAAACTGCACACAATATTCTAGATGTGGCCCTCACTAAATTCCTGTACAATGTTTACACCACCTCTTTTGATTTATAAATGATCCCCCTCCGAATACAACCGAAAACCCTATTTGCTTTCCCTTTCGTTGCCTGGCACTGTGCTGCCTGCTTACCTCCTGTATCTATTTCCACCCCCAGATCCTTTTCCTGTGTGACATGCTCCAAAATTACCCCATGCATCCTGTAATCTCTATTTTCAATGTTCTTTCCCATCTCCAACACCTTACACTTGTTCAGGTTAAATTCCATCTGCCAATCTTTTACCCAATCTATGCAAGTATCAATACTTTCCTGTATCTGATCACCACCCCCTCTGCTATCCACCTTACTTCCAAGCTTTGTGTCATCTGCAAATTTGGAAAGCTTACTCTTTTCCCCATTATCCAAAACGTTGATGTAAATAATGAATAGTAATGGTCCGAGTACTGATCCACGAGGTACCCCGCTACTTACATCCTCCCAGCAAGGCATCCTTCCACTCACAGCCACTCTTTACTTCCTACCACAAAGCCAATTTGCAATCCAATTAGCTACCTGACCAGCCACTCCACAAGCCCTCACTTTGGTTAACAACCTCCGATGTGGTACCTTATTAAATGCCTTCTTGAAGTCCAGATATACTATGTCCACTGCCTTTCCCTCATCCACCCAATCGGGCACTGCTTCATGGAACTCTAAAAGATTTGTTAAACAGGAACTACCTTTTTTAAACCCATGCTGACTACCTTTAATTAGTTTACATTTGTTTAAATGGTTCCTTATCTGGTCCTTAACTAATGTCTCCAACACCTTCCCCAAAACTGAGGTCAAACTCACAGGTCTATAGTTTACCAATTCTTCTCTGGATTCTTTCTTAAATAATGCCGTTACATTTGCTACTCTCCAATCCTCTGGAACCTGTCCTGTATTATGACTCCGGTGTTATTGTACTCCGGTCTCTCGAGAAAGTTTTTTTTTCTTCACTTTCCTCACTCATATTATCGAATGCCTGTTCATCGTAGCTACGAATCGCCGCGTACGCTTATTGCAATGCTTATAAATGCCCGGAGGCGTCAGCGTTCATTGCTTTATTTCATTGCCATACATGCGATCACCACGAGTATCTCTCAAACTAAGGAGAATTACAAAATTTAAGCTCCAGAATCGAACTTAGCAGCAGTTCCAACTCCCAGAAAAGTAAGTGTTTATTTGTCCAATTCGGACAGATTTGACATTTTGGGCGTCTCCGGGAGTTGTATGCTTAAGGTGTCACTAATCGCGTGCCAAACGAGCCATTTCTTATCAACCGTTTCGTTGGAGTGCTTAATCCAGTGTTCTCTACAATATTCGCGCTCTCACCCAATAAACCCAATACTGCTTATAAATCGACTTGAACAAAGTTCAGGCCTGTGTTGGCCATGTGTTTTCTGGGGTGCTATAGGCGGTGACTGCCAGTGCTGGATTAACCATTAGGCAGACAAGGCATGTGCCTTAGGGCCAGCCAAAAATTCGGGCCAAAAATTATTTTCACATTAAATATTTGTCTTTTTTTGTATTAAATATTTTGTTCTTGAATCAGTTCATCTTTTGTCTGGGGTCCATTTCCATGAGCCCGAGATCTAATTTAAAATTTTCAGGCCATTCTCTAAAATTTCAAAATGTGCCTTAGGGCCAGCCGAGGCTTAATCCGGCACTGGTGACTGCCTCGCTGGAAATGTGAAATTTTATTGTCCATGAGGTTTCCCGTTTTTGATGACGTCATATGACCTGTCACTTCAGCATAGATAAATATAAATAAAAATTAAACGTTTCGCTTTTGAAAGTTTCTTCAAATGTTTCGTGCACTGGGGGGTAAAGCCACTTGGTGTGTTCTTCAACATTCTATTGCGATTCCGTGTTTCTCCACTGAAGGTAGGAAGGCAAAATAAATTATATGATCACAATGAGAAAATGGTTTTTTCAGTTCTGAAGTGAGGAATCGCCACATCACGGCAGGAAAGCCGAGAGGAATGCATGCTCGTTCTGAAGTCTGGATTTGAATTCCAACCCAGCTCTAAACTGTCCTCCCAGTGTTTTACAGGCTGGGTGATTCATCACTGTGTGTTGCCTTTTGGATGGATGATAAACTGGGTGCCACATCTGCCTGACTCCCGCACCCCTCTCCCTCCAAGCCCTACCCCATCTCTCCCAACCCTACCCCCTCTCCCTCCCAACCCTACCCCCTCTCTCCCAACCATACCCCCGCTCTTATCCCTCTTTCCGATCTCTCTCGCTCTCTCTCCCGCCTTCTCTCTCTGACCTCTCCCCTCCCCCCCCTGTCTCTGCACTTCTCTATCTCTCTCCCAACCACCCCCCCCCCCCCCCGGTCACTGATCTTTCTCCCCTGTTGAGGGGACTGTAGCATGTACGAATCAGATTCGGAGCCGACAGGAAGTGTGTGTGTGTGTGTGTGTGTGTGTGTGTGTGTGTGTGTGTGTGTGTGTGTGTGTGTGTGTGTGTGTGTGTTTGTGTGTGTGCACTTATGTGGGAGTTGCTGTTGTTGCCTACTGTCTGCACATGTAGGTGAGGTTCATCAGAAGGTGAAACAGAGACCTATCTGGTCTCACACTGTGTGTGTGTGTGTGTGTGTGTGTGTGTGTGTGTGTGTGTGTGTGTGTGTGTGTGTGTGTGTGTGTGTGTGTGTGTGTGCGTGCGTGCGTGCGTGTGCGTGTGTGTCGTTGATTGGAATCTACATATGAGGGTTTCAGAATGTGGAATGTAGTCCTCCCAGGGTGGGCTCAAAGTATCCACTTTCATTTCTGTAAGGGGTCATGATTCATGAACCAAGCTGTAAAGTTTTCTGTTCTCAAAGTTTTGTTCCGAGGGCTTTCTTCAGGATCGTCGCTGAGCCCCGGACAGCTTCTAACTGTAGTTCTTTTGTAATAGTATTCCCAGGGATGGTTTTTAGCTCACCTCTAATGTAGTTCCGGGGAGCTTACAGGATGGCGTGTCGTCTGTCTGTCCACAAATACTTGCAACTTCTTCTCCAAAACTACACATACGATTTCAATGACATTTGACCACAACCTTCATCACAATACATTTTTGATACATTTTTGTATATCAATACATTTTTGAAATATCATGCTATACAGTACTACATCGTTTACAGCCGATCTGTCAATGGTGAAAAACCACTGAAAAAATTAAATAATTATGGTCTCCAGATCCAGATTCAGACCTTCACCGAAATCGAATCATTCACACACCCAACGTGTCCACCAAGTTTCATCCAAATCCGTCCACAACATTTTGAGATATCGTGCTATATTTCAGTTTAGCCCAATCTCTCAATGGCGATGAATCACTTCAAAAATTATAGTAGTCGGATCCTGATACGGATCTTCACCACAATCTAATCAGTTACCCCCTTGTCACTCACCTAACTTGTCCACCAAATTTCATCCGAATCCGTCCACAACTTTTTGAGATATCGTGTACACAAAGAAACAAAGAAGAAGAAGAAGACGTCATGCAGAGCACGACACTTGCAAAATCCAATAAACTAATTTCACCTCAAAAATAATTGGTGGTTGAATTCAATGACTAAATATGCAACTCTTCTTCAAATTTCAAGTGAATCGGATGAAAATTGACAATCTTAGAAATTCGGTCTCTGTTGACCTTTTGGCCGATGTTGACCTCGAAAATAATTGGTGGTTGAATTCAGTGACCTGATATGCAAATCCTGTTCAAATTTCAAGTCGATGAGATGAAAATTTAGGATTTTACAAATACCTACTTCGTTGTTGACCTTGGCCATATGTTAACCTTTTGGTCGACGTTGAGCTCAAAAATAATTGGTGGTTGAATTCAGTGACCGGAAATATAAATCATCTTCAAATTTCGAGTCAATCGGATGAAAATTGAGGATTTTAGAAATCTCACCTGAGTTGCTGACCTTTGGCCCATGTTGACCTTTTGGCCGACATTGACCTCGAAAATAATTTGTGGTTGAATTCAGTGACCTGATATGCAAATCCTCTTCAAATTTCAAGTCGATGAGATGAAAATTGAGGATTTTACAAATACCTCCTTAGTTGTTGACCTTGGCCATATGTTAACCTTTTGGTCGACGTTGAGCTCAAAAATAATTGGTGGTTGAATTCAGTGACTGGAAATATAAATCATCTTCAAATTTCGAGTCAATCGGATGAAAATTGAGGATTTTAGAAATCTCACCTGAGTTGTTGACCTTTGGCCTATGTTGACCTTTTGACCTCAAAAACAAAAGTCTTCTTCCTCATGACAGACTCTACCATGTGGCGAAGTTTCGTGAAGATCAGTTTAAAATTGTGACCTGTAGGCAACAAGCAGACAGACAGAAAGGGGTGAAAAGGTAACCTCCTTCACCTTCGGTGGTGGAGGTAAAAACGGGTCTGAAGGGGTCCACAGAGGGAGTTTACGTGGTGGGGGAAGGGGGGGGGAGTGGGTTACCTCTCCAAAGAGGTATTTGCTTTCTTCTCAAACGATACACACAATTCCGATGAAATTTCACTCCAACCTTCATCACCCATGACGTGCCAAAGTTTGTTCATGACGTTCGAAAAAATCTGGCTCGAAGAGGATTTTTGGGGGGTTGCCCCCCAAAATATGTATTTGCTTTCTTCTCCAAAACTACACATACAATTCCGATAAAACATGACCACAACCTTCATCACCCATAATGTACTAAAGTTTGTTCATGACATTAAAAAAAAATTGGGGTCTAAAGGGTTCTACAGGGGGTTGCCCCCCAAAATTTGTATTTGCTTTCTTTTCTGAAACCACACACACAATTTCGATTTTATTTTCAATTTTTTTGAATGAGGCTCACTTGGCTGTGCCTGGATGGGTTTGAGGGTAGAGGAGTAGCAGCTGAAACCCGAATCCTATCCAGGTTCCACCTGATGACTTCATCTTTGCGTTTTGCTTGTTTGGGATCCTTCTGATTACCCCAATGCAGGACCGTACCTATTTGTTGTTCCATTTGATTCGAGTTTAATTAATTTTAATCCCATTCTGAATCCAATTGAATAATAATTTTAAAAACGTCGTGGGTCAGGGTCAGTTGTCCAATCAAAGCCGGACGTCTTGGTACCCGGTCATCACTGCGAGCAGTTATGAAGTGGCAGTTCTAATTATGTCTCTTATTAATTAATTACCTAACACACCAGTCCACAAACGCCACACAAAATACACAACACAAAACTACACAAACGCCACACAAAAGAAGTCGTGGCGAGGGTCGACAATCTCTGATTGCTATTTTCCTTGTTAATATCACACAATGAAGTGAAAATTTGCTTATTGTATTTCATTCCCTTCGTACGATTCGTACAAACAGTAATTGGTACATGTGTTAATTGATTAAAAAGATGGCTGACAGCCAGGCACAAGTCATGACAACAGAGAGAAATATGGGGGAGATAAATAACTTGGAGATGTTGATTGTTCCATTGGAAAAAATGATATAGACATGCTGAAGCAAAACAAGAACACCCTGTTGCATAAAGAACGCTTTGGCCACGGATTAAGGAGGCCAAAACCTTTTCCACATGTAGTGGGTATCATGGACGCATTCATGTGAGGCCATGTTTGGATGTGTGCTGCCTCCCCCAACAGCACTTCAAGCCCAGGCAAGAAACAGAACCCCTGCATATCACGTTAGGCCGCAGCAGAAGCAGAAGAGTCAGATATCGTGCCAAGCTGGCTTTTGGTTATGTCTTCCCTCTCTGCTGAAAGCATTTCAGCTATGGAGATCCCCTTGGATATTACACGTCCCTGCCTTCTCCCCCCCCCCCCCCCCAGCTGGACATTGTTACTATTTAGACATGAGTTGCGATATCATGTGCAGGGTTATTAATTCACAACACTTATTACGGTCGCTCAAGGAGAGGGTATTGTATTTGGATCCGTTTGTTGGTCTGTTATTACCTCCGCCACCGAAGATTAAGGTGGTTATGTTTTCACCCCCTCTCTCTATATATATGTTCGTTTGTTTGTTTGTCTGTGTACAGGATATCTCAAAAAGTTGTGCACGGATCCGGGTTAAATTTTGTGGACAGGTTGAGTTTCTGACAAGGATGAATTGATTCGATCTTGGTGAAGATCTGAATCCGGATCCGACGACTAGAATTTTTTAAGTGATTCTTCACCATTGAGAGATAGGGCCAAAAACGATGAAAAGCATGATATTTCAAAAATGTATTGGGCCCGATATGTTCTCATGGATCAGGCATAACGTGGAGAAGGTATGCGCTCTTCCAAGTGCCCTTCTAGTTTGTTTGTTTGTCTGTTTGTCCGCACAGAACTTTAATGTTTTTCTCCGCAACCACTTGTCGGATCAAGACGAAATTATAATCATCGGAGCGACTCCTCATGTGGAATGTTTTATTGATAATTATGACGTCATAGGTCACGTGGTGTGGCAGCCATGTTGTAACAATTTTGGACTTCCATCTTTGAAACTGCACTAAGGAAAAAATTGAAACTTGGCAAATGCCAAGCACTCCGCATAGGGAATAAGTGTGATTTTTATGATGTCATGGGTGCCTTCATTATGCCGTGATAATTGCATATGTAAAATGATACATTTGATCAGTATGAAAATTTTTGAGGGTCATCTGGAGATAAAATGGTTCGCAGAAAGAAAAATTGATGACGTCATCGGTCACGTGATTCAGCAGCCACATAGTTTTTTTTTAACTTTCCAAAATCTTCTTCTCTGAAGTGGCTGATCAGGTCGAGGCAAAACTTTTCACGTATAACAGCCTATCCATTAGGAACAAAAGGTTGACACATATGATGTCATCGGTCACATGGTTTGCCAGTCATATTGGATTTACCCTAAAACTTATAAAATCTTCTTCTCCAGAATGACTGCACAGATTGAGGGGAAACTTCACATAAATGCTCCCCAAGCCTCGGATGTACAAGTTTGTCGAGGAATAATTGATAGGACACATGGTTTGGCAGCCATATTGGATTGAATAAAAACATTAAATAATGTTTTCTCTGGAACCGCTTAATCAATCGACGCGAAGCTTAATAATTAGGATCTAGTAGTGACGTGGAATACACGTTTTAAATTTCAACTTGATGAGACGCATGGTCTGACAGCCAGAGTTATTTAAATTTTTTTGATCTGGGTTCTTTTTGATTTGTTCTTTTTTATTATTCTTTTCAGTTTGTATCAGGGTGTTACTAAAACTAACACATTGTACAATATGTTGGTAGATATCATGTTTAATGTTGCCCCATTCCTGTCCTTGTTGGATTGTGCGCATGTTCGGTAGATTCTCGCCCTCAAATGACATTCCATGACGTCCCAGAGTGATTGGACTGGGTGTGTGGCCTAACTACAGGTTATTAACATTATCGTCTCCAAACAAATTTTTCATGGACGACTTATCAGATACTGTACGCAAATATGGTGGAATTTATGATGCTCCCCCAGTTCTTTATGATTCAAGCATGCACCTTCCAATCTACCCCCTTATCCACTAACTCTTCCTAAACTTTTCCATTCTCTCCTCCACCATATCCACCCTCTCTTGAATTTAATTCACTTGTACTTGTACCCACTTCCTCTGGGAGTGAAATATGGTGTCAAAAGATACCCCCTCTCTCAGGCAGGGATCAGTGGTTTAAACCACTTGCACTATTCTGTATGCACAGGCAAAAATTGAAAGTTATCTCCCCCACCCTCACAGGTAGGGGTGGAGGTGGCATTTTGTGCCGATGACCTGACCTTCGGTACCCCGAGCTCGTACTGTATACAAAATTTGATGGAGATCGGCCAAGCTATTTTCGATTATATAAGGTTCAAAAATACATACATACATACATACACACATGAAGTGAAACACAGAAAAAAGGATATTTTATAACACGTAATTATTTTTGCTGCTGCTGCTGTCGTCGTGGCTGTGGTTCTTGTTGTTTGTGTGCTCCTTCTGTGCACTACTATATATTATTCTATTGCTTTGAGAAGTATTAGTACACTGGCAGGGTCCCATGGAAATTCCATAGAGTGTAAAATGTGACTTCAAGACCTCAGCTCTCACCCCTCCTCCCCCCCTCTCTCCCCCCTCAAACCCACTCTCTCCCCTCACCCTCCACCCCCACTCACCTCTCCTTCCTCTCTCTTTCTCTCTCTCTCTCTCCCCCACCCTCTGCCCCTCTCCCAAACTACCCCCTCCAATCGCTATCCCTCTCTCCCTCCCCCACTCTCCCTCCTCCACTCTCCCTCCTCCCCTCCAATCCCTACGCCTCTCTCTACCTCCTCAACCCCAGTCGCCCCCTGCTCTGGCCAGAAAAAGCTTTCAAAGGGGTTTTATATAATACTGCATTTTAAAAGTTTTCAAACTAGTTATGACATAACTGCCCCCTATTTCTTATCCCCCTCTCTCCTCTCCCCCCTCTCTCAACCACTCTTGTCTCCTTCCACTCCTCTCCCCACCTTTTCCTTTCACTGTAGCCGGGAAGACCTTTCAAAGGGGACCGATGTAGTATGCATGCATCGCATTGCTTGAGGTCCCTCGAGGTGTTCCACATAAAATCAAAAGAAATCCGGGGAAAAGACAGATCGTGAAAACCCAAGGGGACAGGTCCGAACCCTTCTCCCCCACAACCGGGAAGAGCTTTCAAATATAGGATGACGATGCATACATACATCAAACAAAGCAGCAGCAGGGACCTGTTAATTTTTCCCCCAAATTAAAAATTAAAACAAACGTTCATTTTTCCCCATATTTATCCCAACTTCATTCAGAACACCTCGAGGGACCTCTAAAAATGCAAACACACATCGAACAGACGTCCACGTGATAGACTTGATGAACAATCCAAAGGGGATAGGTCCAAAAGTGGCACATCTACTTCATTAAATTTAAAATGCATTTTTTTGTCAAAAAATGTCGAATTTTGTCCGATTTTTCTCGGGATTTGTTTCAGTTGAACCCTTAACTACGTCAGCAACAGTCAAAAACGATATCACAAAAAATATATCATAAGAATCCATCCATCGGGCCCAGACTCTGTGCAGAGCGTTGGTGCTGCCTAAGCAGTCTCCTTGGATATTGCGCACAATCCTGGACGGGTCGCCACTCCGACACAGTATACCAGCAAGCTGGCACTCATTTTGCCAACATCGGAAGGATGACAGGCAGAGTCAAACCCACCTGGTATTAATTCAACAGTGAGTGGGATCTGAACTCAGGATCCTGGGATCCCAAGCCCACCACCCGAACCATAAAGCCAACACCAAGCATATCATAAGAATAAATCATGGCGTAGACCAAAGGGTTTATCTTTGAGGCCTCAAAGCATGGGAAATTTTAAACATTAATGTAATCAGAACCTGAGACCCAACAAACTTGGCTGAGCTGGTGGCCTGGAGATACACACACTCACCTCTAAGCGGTTTGGCTTGGGTTCCAATCCCAACGCAGCTATAAACTGTTCAGGTGTTTCACAGGTAGTGTGGACGTCAAACTGGTGGTCCGTCTGCCGGCACGAGTTGCTGGGCGATGAAGATCCCACAGTGTCCTTCGTCAAGAGTCAGTGAACCACCACCGGCAACATGAGCAAATTCCAAATTCTTGCCGAAACCACTGCTGGGAAGACAATGGCAAACCACCCAGTATAACACCTGCCAATAAACTGCTTCGACAGCACCGACGTTATGGTGGCAGTTGTGGGGGAGTATGAAGGGTCACATTTCTCCCCACTCTCCACACACTCCTGTTGCAGAGTATGGGATATCAGAATCAGAATCAGAACACTATATTGTAAGAACAATCTCAATTTTCCCGAACAGGCAATCCAAGACCTTGGGAGAACAACTCCCAATATGCCAATCACAGGAAGCTATCATATGCAAGTTGTGGCTGCTGTGGCTGTGCGCTGATGCGGTGCCCCCTATTACCAGTACACTGGTACTCATTTCGCCAATATCAGAAGGATGATAGGCTGAGTCAACTCCATCTGGTGTTAATTCAACATCCGACAGGGGCTTGAACTCAAGACCTTAAGATCTTAAGCCAGCTACCTATACGGTTAACAGGCTTGCCGAGTGCAGGTGATAATTTAAATTAGGAAGCACCAATGGCAGCTCAGGAAAACGTTAAGATCTTCAATTTTGTCACACCTGCTGAGAACCTATCACTCAAGTGTCTGCTTGGCAATCAGGGAAGGATTTTTCAATAGGCAACATAGGCCATTGGCCTAGGGCCCACGAGTAACTGGGGGCCCACCAGGGACTTGTGGGTTCTCTGATCGGTTTCATTGTATGCTTTTTATTATGCATTGTATGCATTGTATTTCATTGCAATTATCCCGCCCCCCGGAGGGAGGGAGCGGCATATTGTAATTGTCCGGTTTGTTTGTTGGGTGGTCACTAGAGTACCCTTATTGTCAGGTTTTCCGTGTGTGTGTGTGTGTGTGTGTGTGTGTGTGTGTGTGTGTGTCTGCAACGCGAGGCTGCACAGCACAAACCAGCAAACCGATTTCGATGAAACTTGGCGAACAGGTGCCATATAGGCTGGGAGTGTGCGCGTTTGAGTTTCATTGCTAAGCAACCACCCGTTGCTATGCAGTGGCCAAAAAACCGCATATGGTATTTTCAATACTTGTCCTACAGTTTTGAATGTGGAGAAATGAGACTTCGAAATTAAACACCGAGATATTTAGAAAATTTTACTCGAGCCGATTTTTGATTTAGGTTTTATTTTTCAAATGGTAGTCCTTCAAAAATAGGGTGTCTACTTACCGTCATTTTTTATGTTTGTTTGTATGTAATGGACAGCTCTAGAGGCCAGAGAAGTCAACCGATTTTGATGAAACTTGACAGGGGGGTTCATACCAGGATCTAGTTCTATGCTTTTGAGCACCGTTGCTATGGACACCACCGTTACCCAGCAACGGGACTTTGAAATTATATAAAAATCCTAAAAAAATTATTTTTTCGAAAATCAAAAATGGGCTTCCAGGCTTTCATGCGCACTATAATCAACCTCTTTGCCAAAAAATTTTCAGCCCGATCCGTCAAAAACTGTATGAATAGTATGCAATTATGTCGCAACCACCCATGTCGCCTACCGGCCTGTCTGTTTGTTACTTACGAAATCTAAAGATTTCTAAGTATATTGATGACTTCCGTCCTCTGTTTGTGTGTGTGTGTTTGTGTGTGTGTGTGTGTTTGTGTGTTTCTTTGTTGGCACGATAACTTGAGAACGGAAGAAGCTACCAATGTCAAATTACGCCACGTGATTCAGGAGGGTGATGGCTAGCGCTAATTAGGTTTTGGTCAAAATCGGTCAAAGGTCAAGGTCACAGTGAGGTGAAACATTCGATTTTTGATGGTTTGGTACAGAATCATCGTAGAAACTTCTGGTTTGCGTCGCTACCTTCTCGAGAGACAGCTTTTATTAGACAAGGTCAGAGGTCAAGTTGACGATTTCGTACCAGTCTATGACTGCTTGTTTGTTTGTCGGCACGATAACTCGAGAACGGAAGAAGCTACCAATGTCAAATTGCACCATGTGATTCAGGAGGGTGATGGCTAGTGCTGATTAGATTTTGGTCAAAGGTCAAGGTCACAGTGAGGTCAAACATTCGATTTTTGATGGTTTGGAACAGAATCATCGTAGAAACTTCTGGTTTGCGTCGCTACCTTCTCTGGAGACGGCTTTTATTAGACAAGTTCAGAGGTCAAGTTGACGATTTCGTAAGTACCAGTCTATGACTGCTTGTTTGTTTGTCTGTCTGTCTGTTAGCAACTTTACGGCAAAACGGCTTTAGCAAACACAATCAAATTTAATCCACAGGTGGGCAGTGAACCTTGGACGACCTCATTAACTGTTGGGTCCAATTGGATCAAAGGTCAAGGTCAAGGTCACGAAAAGATCAAAATCGTTTTTCACTCATAACTTCGTCAAAAATGATCTGATTTACTTCAAACGAAGCTTATAGTGAACCTTATTCTATTTGTCACTTATAATCCTACCCATTTGTATGGTGAAAAATGCATATTTGTGAAGATCGGTAGGGTCCGAAGACTTTATGCCTTAAATGGGTGGGATTTGTTGTGCCTGGCACCACTTGTTTATTATGATTCGGTTTCATTGTTACTTACGAAATCTAAAGATTTTGTAATTATATTGATGACTTCCGTCCTCCGTTTGTGTGTTTGTTTGTTTGTATGTGTATGTTTGTGTGTTTGTTTGTAAGCACGATAACTCCAGAACGGAAGAAGCTCCCAATGTCAAATTACACCACGTGATTCAGGAGGGTGATGGCTAGCGCTGATTAGATTTTGGTCAAAATCGTTCAAAGGTCAAGGTCACAGTGAGGTCAAACATAATTCCGTAAATTCATGTGGAGAAATGGAGTATTTTTGCTTCGGTCGACGTTACGAGTTCGTTTTAACTTCTATTTTAATATTGTCTTCGGTTTTTTTGCGATCGCTTCGGACGCTTAACACTCAGTTGTCGAAATTCTGGTAAAAATCGGATGTTTTGGAGACGTTTTAAGATTGTATAAAAAATATTTCACTCGCTGCGTCATGGCTCGTTACGTGGTGCAGTGCGCTCGAGCAGAGGCGTCGTTGAGTCACGTAAAGGTTTTGCGTGTGCGCGCTGACGGTGTTTTCGATAAAGATGGTGTTTAAAAGTCATTTTTATCCCAATAAAGGTTATCGTCGCATACCTGACTCGCTAAGCCGTCAGATTATGTAAAGATTGTTGGTGGATGGCCGAATATTACGGTTTTGTGACTTTGATAAAAGAATATTAAATAATTGCATGGAGAAATGGAGATTTTTGCTTCGGTTGACGTTACGATTTTTGATGGTTTGGTACAGAATCATCGTAGAAACTTCTGGCTTGCATCGCGACCTTCTCTGGAGACAGCTTTTGTTAGACAAGGTCAGAGGTCAAGTTGACGATTTTGTAAGTACCAGTCTATGACTGCTTGTATTTTTCCTTTATTCCTATGTGCAAGATGTACATGATATGGAACTTGATTTACTCTGATTTACCTTGATGTACTTGATATGGAACTAATTTGATTAAAAATTATTGATGTGTTACATTATGTTGTAATTCTTTTTTTTTTACATTACAATATATATATATATATATATATATATATATATATATATATATATATATATATATATATATATATATATAAAAATTTGGGGGGGGGGGGGGCACAAGCAAGTAAATCCGGTCCTGTTAGCAATTTACTCACTTACGGATAAAGTGATCAAACCCAGGAGCCAACAGGGATACAGGAATAAATAATTACGTTTAATAAAAATGTGTGAACAAACAAATTGGGGAAGGGGGTCCAAATAATTCGGCAACACTTTGCCAAGGAATTCTGTTTATGGGGGGGGGGGGCAGACGGCTCAGGCTCCTCACTCTCACAGTCTTCGGCTTACACTCGACACAGTCCTCACCTGAAAAGGTTCGAGCTCTCTCCAGAACTTTCCCCTCAGCACCTCAGTTTAAATCCCGTTCCTCGCATGATGTTAATCAGACATCATGCTCCCCGGTTGCCCGGCTCGAGTACGTGTACCATCGATTGGCCTGATTCCAATGAGAACCGTGTGGTACTCGTCTTGAGGACCTTTGGGTGCAAGGCCGGTGAGGAGAAAGGAAAAAGGTTATTAAATAAATAAATAAATAAATAAGAAATTCTGCACATTTCACACTGACAATACAAAGAGAGGGGTGGGGGGGGGGACGATGCCTTGCTGGACACTGTCTTGGCAGACCTAACTTGGGGTTTACAATATTGTTACGGATTTACCGGGCGTAGTGGCGTGCGCCTGTAATCCGGCTACTTGGAGGCTTGGGTTGGAGGATCGCTTGAGGACGGGTACTCTGCACTGGGCCGTGGTATGAGACGTAGGGCAGCCCGGAATCATGGTGAAACCTACTCCTTATTCCCTGTGTCGAAAGAGGCGACCAGGGTTGCGTCAGGAAGGGCATCCGGCGTAAAACCTCTGCCAAATCACTATGCGGATCATAACGGATGATCCGCTGTGGCGACCCCTAACGGGAGCAGCCGAAAGAAGAACAACAACAGTTTTGTTACGGATTTGGAAACCTTGTGCACACAAACAGCCAGAGTCCCGTAGTTCAGTTATTTCGATAAGTATGTGTTAATAGTTAGAATCCACCTCCGATGTCTAATGGGAATTTTGTGTGTGCGCGACTAGTTATTTTTTTTTTAGTTAGGTTTTTACAACAACAACAACAACAACAACAACAACAACAACAACAACAACAACAACAACAACGTCACCGTCCCTCACTCCACCCGGTCGCCATTACACACGTGTTCGGGACTACGGACGTGAGCGGAGGTTTCGCCACCTCAGGGCTGGCTCCGCCTGAGCCAGATGGAGTGTTCGGCCCGACCAATGAAGGGCCGCCACATGTCGCCTGACAACCGACCGTCCAATCAGGAGGTGAGTGGCGAGGGAAAAGAAACCCCTCCCACCTCAAGAAGAGGTGGTCAGGACGAGTGTGGTCTGCAGGATCGTGGCGATAGCGGTCGGCAGTCTTGGTCTCGATTAGCGGTCGGTGGTCGTGGTTTGAGCGGTCTGCGGTCCTTTGCGGTGGCTCACCGTGGTGGTGGTGGTGGTGACCGAACAGTGTGGTGGTGCTCGAGCAGCCAGAGTCGTGGGCCGTGGACTTCGGGTCATGGGTTCGAGTCCCACCGTTGTGGTTTTTGGAGTCGGTGTGACCGCACAAGGCAGGACAGGTACCCCGGCCCGGCTTTACCGACGAAAGACCCACGGGGTCCAGGTGTGTGTGTGTGCGTGCGTGTGTGCGTGCGTGCGTGCGTGCGTGTGCGTGCGTGTGCGTGTGTGCGTCCGTCGGCCCGTCTTTAAGTAGGATTGTGAAGTGCTTTTGCTCATTGTACATTGCCTACCTTTTATTCGTGATAACTTTGCTCTTTTTGTGCTTCCCCTCCCCGATCATTGTCATAAATAAACCCCCTGTTAAATGTACCAGCTCGTTTTCTGTGCTTTCCTTCATTGGCCTAGCAAGGTGCGTATTGAGAAATAGTAAGGCCGTTCGGGCCGTAAATTGTTCATTTGGTCCGGCGCGGCTTTGGTAACTTCCGCTCGGTCACGCCGGATCCGAGTCGGTGATAGCGACTCTGATCGGACAAAGTCGGCTGAGGTTGTGGTTTCCCCGGTAGTTGGACGGCGTGAGTACTTGGGTAAATTGGAATTAGACAAGTGGACCCGACCTCACGCCGTCAAAATATCGGCGACCACAGTCCTCTAAGTGACCCATGACCTTTCGGAGTTGTCCAAGAGGCTCCACCTCGTGGTCGTTTATCGCCACCGAACCCTGGCCCACAACAATACATCTGTTCTAAACATGCAATTAGGAGAGAACTAATCAGCTAATTAACCCTTTACCCCCTAAAAGTTCATTTTTTAAAACGTAACCCACGACATATTCATTGAAACTCGTTCTCTTTATTGCCCTCAGGAACACAATTTCTTGGTCCCGTCAAGTACCGGTATGTGTTCCGTGAGCAAGGAGGTTGCTATAGCTTGCCAACCCAGCTGTTCCATATGATCCGCTTTGCAAGTCGCTTGGCAAGAGGAGCAAGCGATTTAAAAGAGGTGCCTCGTCATGTACACAAAAATGGTCACCGTCGGATTCAAAATTATACGACAACCAATGAAATGTGCCGAGCGATGTCGTCGTAATATTATTGAAACGTGCATTTCATACTTTTGTTGTTACTTCTACTCTTTCATCCTAATTCTTCGACATTTACAAACGTGCAAACCCCCCCCCCCCAAAATGTACAATGGTATGGTCCACAGACAATCTTGGTAGGGGGCTCCAACTTCTGACTCCTCATTCATTTATTATCTTGCCAAAACGAAGTTTTGCAAGATATGTTAGTCAGCTTGTGTTTTTTTTTATTTTTTATTTTTTATTTTTTGTCTGTAATCACGTATAAAAAATTCTGCAGAGCACAGTTATCATTGGAAATTTTTGTAACTTCGCATATCAGAGGCCTATAGAGGTCCCTTTCAGTGCACAAAATTTTGAAGGTTAAGGTCAAAGGTCAAGGTAACTTTGGCGCAAATCAGGGGAGTCGACGAAACCCTTATTTTTTGAGTAATTTTGATCGGATCGTCTTCAAACTTCATGGGAATATAGTTCATGGTCTGGCACTCAGCTGATTATTTTTTGGTGACGATTGGCCTTGACCTTCATGGTTAGTGCCTGAGGTCAAACATATTTGACCCCAAGGTCAAATTTTCAAGTTTTAGGAACCATATCGTGTAGTACCTCAAATTGAACACCTCGATGAGTGCTTTCGAGATATGTCAAGCTTGAGACATTATGACGTCATTTGGTGATGTTATGAGGCAAAAGCATATTTTTCATGGTTACTCTGTAGAACGATTCTCATCGGAATCTCTCGTAGGCAGATATTCCTCGAGGAGTCGCTCCTGGTGGATAGCAGCTCTGTTCACCTCAGTGTGACTTTAAAGAAGTCACACGTGGTCACCTTTTGGCAAGATACGGGTCACCCTGTGGGTTTCATCGATTTATTTTTTCTTTCCCTCTTCCTCGTACTCTGTATCCGCTGTTTAAGCACAATAAATTTGTTTGGGGAAGTTGTCACGAGGATCGAATAAACCTGAAAACCGGCCCGGACAGCATACCACGAGCAACACGATGGTATAGTTGTTAAGCCATGTTGTTAAGTGGTGCCAAGATGCTTGCTAACCGAACTGGGAACACACCCATGTTCTTATCTCCAGATTTAAAAAAAAAACAACAAAACTTTATGACCAGCTCAACAAAATGCACCCATGTGATCTTATTACCTCTTCCTAACTATCAACTGTTGATATTCTCCTGAGTTTCTTGTCACAATATTGTTCCTACAACCCTCTCATGTTAAAGTCCACCATAGACTGCTACTTCTAATTAAATTTTAATAAACAAAGTTAATTTACGTTATTCCGTCCAATAATAACTAGCTAATCATACAGAGAAACCTGTATGCATATGATGCACTTTAAAGGGTATTCTTCAACATGATAAACTTAGCCATGAAGGCTTTACCTTCTCTGTGTGATTGTCACACCAGGGGTGTGTTCAGTTAGCAAGCAGCTAGCTTGGCCTTGCCAAGCCAGCCGTTCCTTATCAACGGTTTCAAATGGAGTGCTTGCTTGAGTGATTCCAGCCACTTGGCGAGCTCTCCATGAGAAACTTGGTACCTGCACCCATCCCTGTAATATGTTCAATATCCTGAAGGGCAAGACAAGAGGGCTCTTTATGTGACAGCGGGCAGTCAAAGATGGAAAAATGTTCAGGGTACTGAACAAAAGGACCAAGTTCTGTACAGTAAGTGTATACGAGTAGGGGGACATCTTTCCTCACCGCACTTGAATGTCATTACCTCATGTATAATCAACAATAAGTTTTTTTTTTTATGTTCATATATATATATATGTATATGTATATACACTGTCGAGGCTCTTATGACGGCAAACACACAAACTTACAAGGGCAGCAGGAGACGAGGGGTGGGAGAAGGAAAGAAACAAGCTCAAATGAGCTAAGATCCTCGTTCTCTTAATGATGATGTCATAAAAACGAATATGACGTCATTGTGATGTATCAGGTTTGCGATAAATTAATTATCGGTGCTAATGCCCGGCTTGATTCCCACAAACAAAATTCAAACAGCTTTCCTAGTATCAGACATTGGTATAGGCGATTTCCATTAATGGTGATATTACGACGTCAACTTTTTTTTCTCGGAAGAATTTCCAAAATCGGAGATGGTTACTGTCTGCACGTGGGCTTTCTGCATATACATGGCAAGTTTCACGAAGATCCGATGAAAATTCTGGGTTGTGAAACAAAAAATGTCAAAAAAATAGGAATGACGTCAAAAAAGTTGATATGACGTCATAGTGATGTATCATATGTGCGGTAATTCATCTCTGCGAATGCCCTGTTCGATTCCCGCAAACAGAATTCAAAAAGATTGCCTAGTTTCGGAGAATTTTTCAGGCGATTTCCATTAGCGGAGATATTTTGACGTCAACTTTTTTTTCTCGGAGGAATTTTCAAAATCTGAGATGGTTACTGTCTGCGCAAGGTATTTTTACATGTATATGCCAAGTTTCAAGAAGTTTCGATGAAAACTGTAGGCTGTGAAACAAAAGTCCACAAGAAGAAGACTAAGAACAACAACGTGAGTAAGACTTGGAGATCCTCCACGAGGATCTAAAAACAGTGTGGAACAGAGACATGAGGAGATCTGTGTAAGGGAGAGGGATGGGGTGGGGTACACGGGGTAAACAAGATGGACACCACAGGGACTTTCAGGTCCTTATATGACAGGGACTTTCAGGAAGGAAAGCAGGGAATTTGAAGAAGGTGGGTTTGGGGTGGATTAATTGCGGTAGAAGTGATAATGATTTTGGATGGGGGAAGATAAGAAATGGTAATGAACAGCTGTTTTGAAAACCTGGAGGAAAGAGTGGAATTGAAGAGAGTGAGGCGAGTTTGTTCCAAAGGCAGAAAAAAGAGGAACGAAAGAGTGAAGGTGAGCAGTGATTCTTGATTTTGCTGGTTTTACCAGGAGGGGGCTGCTGGGGGACCTTGAGCACCCTGCGAAAATATGAGGGGGGGGGTGAGGGTGGACATACATACATCAGACAGAGCAATGGGGGGGGAGGCCAGAGAGGAGATTATAGAAGAGAAAAGACCACCGACCTGCCTGTGGTGAGAGGAGAGACCCAAAGACTCAGCCTCACTGCGTGAGATACCAATGATCCTAAATGGTTTGGTTTCCACAGTGTGAAGCCGAAAAATGTG